>NC_091408.1:12442200-12744000 GCF_032191515.1 Phaenicophaeus curvirostris | reverse complement strand
AATCTAGTGAAATAAGGGAAGGGTTGGAGAAGGAAGGAAGGAAAGTGAAACAGTAAAGATTAGCGCTGGGAAAAATATGTCCCACTTTTGAGGTTTTTTTTTTGCCGTGTACTCCATTCAGAAAAGGGCACAGGTGAAGATTAAAGGGAAATACTATAAATCATATCACAAAAAATGGCAGCATGACAATGTGAAAAAACCCGGCCAAATGGTTTGTAAGACAATCACCGTAGCTGTACCGGGAGACGTCAGCACTCTGGATGCAAGTGTTCATTTAGCACAGGGTGTAATTAAAGGCAGAATTTGTCCTGACTGACAGAGGGGATAAAGTGAGTGTAACAAAGCCTGCTGTCCCACGCACTGATGAAAGGACAAAACAAAATTTGGCACCAGCAGTCTCTAATGTTTGAAAATTGCTGAAAGTGTGATGATAGGAGTAAATGTTACGGAACGCCTAAACAATTTGACTGAGGGGTGTGATATATCTCATAATGCAACGGCAGGTAATGACTTAATCCAAGCGTGATTTGAAACCAATTATGGATCTGTACTGTGACTTAAGAATTAAAAGGTCTACTGGAAAAGCCCGAGTGCAAATACTAGAGTGACGCAAAAGTTTTTCTTGCACGGCTGTGTCAGGTAGAGCAAAATATTGGCTAATGTAAGTTTTACTAGGTTACAAAACATTCAGGGAGATAGTATAATATACAGCGGTAATGATCTAAATTGTCTAAGGGATTAGAAAGATAATTATGACAAGATTGAAACACTCACTGCCAGCTGACACGCCTGCTCAGGACCCAGTCCCTCTCACACAGTTATGACAGCGCAATGCAGATTTCCACTGGGTGGATCACTCCTTGGCACAATCACACTGCAGTAACAGTACCACCACATGGGCTGAAGTGGAGTTTTCCCTGTTACTGACCTGAGTTGTTGAATTCCCAAATTGCAGAAGAGGCTGTCATCTGCATCAGTCATTGCATATGACTGTAAAATAAAAGTATTCCTTATTTTTCTAGCTCAGCTCCAGCTCCTGTCTGCTGGGAAAATTCAGTGCAGCTAAATTAAGCGAGTGGGGTGGTATCAGTAAGGAACTGAGCTTCTGAAAACTTAGTTGAAGCAGAATATTTATATCCACCAGATTTTCATGGTACACCAGTAGGAACTGGAGTTTCCAAGTGACCTAAAGGAAAGCTTGTTGGCCCAAAAGCACATCCATATTTTTCCTCCATCTGTATCTAATACTTGGATAATATTACATGCTACCTCTTCCCATGAACCTGGTCTCTCCACACACTGTCAGGTCACTGCAGAGCTCTATTGCTATTGCATCGAGTGCAAGCAGATGCTGGTGTAAGTTATTAACTGTCACTTTCAATTCAACCTGACAAGAATGAGTTAATGGAGCAGCTCCATTACAATGGTAGACAGGAAAATAAAAGCCACACTGAATCTACTTTTCTTGTCTCCCTTGTTTTCAAAGACAGTGCTGCTGGCATAACACAGAATGCCCTGTTCATTCATTTGCTGATAATGCTTCTCCCTTTGGGGGTGAGAGACAGCTTCTTCATGGATATAGAGTAACTTGTTCAACCACAAAGAGAAACTTCTTCCTTCCTTTAGACTGTTCTCAGACTACCAAAGCAGCTACTGATGCTGACCTACATATTGCTGGCTACTTTTCTCACTAATAGCAATTGAAAACTAGAGATAACAATCTTGGTTTTTTTTTCAAGTGTGTAAGATCTTATTGCTTTCAATCTTGTTTCTGTTATATTTGCCAACTAAAACTAAGCAACACATTGTACTATGTGGGTCTACATCAGAGAATTTTAGAAAACGCTCCATCTGGGGTATGATATCTGCATTTATAGTTATAAATACAAATTAGCAGATTTAATTAGACAGACAGAGAGCAAAGGACAAAGCCGGCCTTGAGTTTCACCAGTGGAAATGCAGAATTCTTACATTCAGACCAACGAGTTCACTGTGAGATGGAATAACTAGGAGAAGGCTTTTGCCTACTAATTAAGCTTGGATGAAATCAGAGGGTTTTGTTGTAATTGCATTGAGCTGATATTAAATCACGTAGACCCATGTCAGATGATATGCCTGGTTCCTCTCTGATACCTTTCCAAAGATCAGTCAGAGATTGCACTGTGAAGTACTTGAGAGGTGGCTGCGTCTTAGACCACTGTCCTGCAAAACTGCCTGCACAGATTACATCTTCAAGATTTAAATAGTTCTTCAAGAAACTTGTGAGAAATTTCATAGATGTTTAAAGTTGAGTAGTGTGCAAGGACTTGGAGTTGTGCGTGTTTGTGTGTGTATTAGTTGCCATATGCATGTTTTTCTTCTGCACCCATGGGATTTTGCATTGTAAAGTGAGGGTTTAGACAGCTGATGTTTCTACAGATACTTAGATTTAACTATAATTGCAGCCTGGCAAATGACATAGCAATATAGCACAAGAATGAGTATGTCTTGTTTTGGAGTTCTCTTCATGCCTATTACTCCAAATTATTCTTTTGAAAGCAAATTTCTTTAATGGCAGCTAGTTCCACAGAAATGCTAGCAAAGTATTGGGAATAAACACTAGCCATGATCAAATACAACATGTTTCCTCATCTTCATGCTCTTGGTCCTGCATGTTGTAAGAATAGTTGCCAATCCCAAATCTTCCTTGATTACTACAATGTTGGAACACCTTGACATCAACTTTTCTTTTCTGAGACCTAACAGATCAAGAAAAATCCTTGGAAGATCATAATCCTCTTTGACTTTTTACTTGATACTGTCTTGTGTTTTTAGTTGACATCCATAAAGATAATGTATTTACATCTTTAAGCCTTTCTGCTAATCTTTATGAAGAAGTTACACCCATGCACAACATCTGCTGAGCCATTAAGTCAGCATCATGCACAGTGTTATAAATGCCACCTACACCAGTTGCTGCAGGTGGTTCTTAAATTTCAAAGACTGTCAGACAGGACTTCTTAACGACTGCCCTTCAATTTCCAGCTAAAACTCATTTTCAACTTGCATTCGTTCTGAGGCTCGGCCCACCGGAGGCTTTTTACTGGGGTGACACGCATTCAAAAACCTAAAAAAGCATGAATTCTTTTGAAAATAGCGACACCCCTCATCCCCTGCAGAAGCAAGTACATATAGATTCAAAGCTATCTGCTTTTTAAACTCTCTTTAGTCCCATTTCCTCCTTCCAAGTTGCCCTTGATTTTGCCTCCATGTTGCTGGTTCCTCCCCTCTCCCTTTCGAACTGTCCCTGATTTATATGTCAGTGCTGAGTGCATCTGATCAAAACGTGGCAAAGTTGCTGGTTCAGCACTCGCAGCAGGGGATGGGAGAAATGGGCTATGTCTAATCCTACTTTGTAATCACTGTCACAATGCTGTGACACTGCCAGTTGGCAAGTAGGAGCAACAGTGGAATTTGGAGGAGATAATGACAGGTGCTCACAGTGCATTTAGGACGGCACGTGCTGGAAAACATGTTTTTTAACTAACCTGCTTAGCTTTAAAATAAACAGCACATTGGTTGCAAACAACAACTTACCATTGAAGAGTGTGCAGGGTATTACATGTGCAGGAAAAGTGAGCAGGCTCCAGAGCAATGTCTGGGTATGTGATTCTACTAAATTATATCTGTATTCAGTTCTGCTTAGAATGAAGCGGCTCTAAGAAGCTCAACTAGGTAGGGTGGTGAATTTTTTTAACTTCAGCCTAAGAAAATTTTGTGGGAGGAGTCACTTTGGAAAGGTGGGAAAGCCTTTACCCTCAGGTTGCCTCAGTAAGAAGCTCCCGCTGTGATACTTGAAAGCCCAATAGACATGTCTGAATTTATAATACACTCTTGAAGTATTCATTCATAATCCTGTAGGGATTTTCAAAGCCACAAAGAAGATGTATTTCTTTTAACTGGCTACAGGGAAAATATTAGTTCCTGCTGTAATAAACAAATAGTCTATTTTGGTGCAAGAGAAAAAATTTGAAGAGTCAGAGCAAAGAAAGGGGAACGGTTCTGACACTCTTGGAAGTTTCTGTTTTTCTAAAATATGTGATACCCCACGAACCACTATTTTCTCCTCATCCTTTACTCTCTGAAACTTCACTGTTGTAACCTGGTGATCCACCAGTGTAAATCAAAGTCACTGCATTCATATGGGGTAAAATCTTTAGCCAGATTACTGCACAGTTAAAAGAAAGGAAGTGCTCAGCTATAAAAAATGGCAGTGGAGGGGGCTGTTTCTCCCTTCAATCATTTGTCCCCGCAGCCTCTAGGCATTTCACAAGAGAGGATATGTAGCATTGCACCTCTGCTTTGTGCAGTCACTTCCTTCTGCTTCCACAGCTCTGGATGGGCTTGTGCAGGCAACGCCACTGTGGTCAGCAAGCACAGGACTCCAAGATGAGCCAGAGTGGTGAGGAGCAGAGTCTGGGAGCAGCAGATTCCTTATACAATAGGATTCTCTTACCATGAGTTTACAACTGAGTTTGTGTTGCTGAAAAGAATAAAAAATAGCCATTTCTAATCACTTTGTCAATTCCTAACCTGTGTAGGCAAGGTCCTCCTGCAAACTTTTACCTCTTTTGCAGCATGCTGTGACAAGTCCTAATGCACATCACGGATGCTGGAATTTAAATAGTGCATGTCCTTTGTGCTTCATGTGTACATGAAGTGGATTTCATAAATGAAATACAGTTTCTTTCCAGCACCTGAGGGGGCTACAAGAAAGCTGGGGAGGGACTGTTTACAAAGGCTTGGAGTGACAGGATGAGGGGCAATGGGTATAAACTAGAGAGGGGCAGATTTAGGCTAGACGTAAGGAGGAATTTCTTCACCATGAGGGTGGTGAGGCCCTGGCCCAGGTTGCCCAGGGAAGCTGTGGCTGCCCCATCCCTGGAGGTGTTCAAGGCCAGGCTGGATGGGCCTTGGAGCCCCTGATCCAGTGGGAGGTGTCCCTGCCTATGGGTTGGTACTGAATGATCTTTGAGTTCCCTTTCAACCCAAACCATTCTATGATTCTTGCCAGAAAGTGGAGTAGCTGCAAACTATGTATGCTGCTACTGCTGAAATCACCTATATATACTCAGCAGGACTTGACTTTTCTGACTGTTAGCCCCACATCTTCAACAACCCTGCAGTGGAGGTGATATATAACAAAATGTGCATTTTAGCTAAGAAAAGCCGATGCCTTTACCACCAACTCATAACATCATTTTGAAAGAAGGTGCCTGTCCTATTCATATTTATTTTGACTTGTGAATTATGTGATTTGCCCTTAGAAATAAAGGAGCCAAATTTAAATCTGGTGTTTTTTTTCTTATTTATCTATTATAGATCACTTAATGTACTTCTTAGTCTGTACTCTAGATAAGGCTTGACAGCTACTTAAGTTTAGCCAGCCATACCCACCCAGATAAGAAATGAGAAAGAACAGTGTATCTTAGTGAAGCTACAAGGAATATTTAAGAAAGCACAGTGTGACTTTATCCGTTTTGAAGAAGAGAATCCAGAAAGATTAACTTAGTAGCTCAACTGTTCCCACTGAAAAAGCCAACTAATCCTCTGATGACTGTATGTGATTGGGACCAAGCTGAACTTGTTGTGTCACCACATTTCCTGTAGCACAAGTTGTTTTTTCTATAAGTCTGTTAATTCAGTGTGGAGTCAACCCAGGTCTGTTCAGTTTGTGAAATCAGAGCCTGAGCTGGAATACATGCAGACCATACTATTTGCCCACATCAGAAATCCTTCGCAAGATACCTGTCTAAGAGAAAAGAGAATTAACCTACTTGAATAACTAGTGGTTTTAACTGCTTTGAGTTACAACAAGCTTCCCTGAAGAAAGGAACTCAAGTTTCCCTGGGTGACCATGCTTTAATAATTATACATTCATACAGAGACAACATTCTTATTGTTGTGTGGTAATTTTACATTCTGTCAGGCTTAATGAATTAACATGCACTTCAGCCCAGTGTGAGGGCTTACAAACAAATATATTGTAGTCACCAAAATAAATGTGACTTTATAAAAGCTTGGGGCAGCAAAGGGGATATTGGTGGACTAAGCTGAGCACAAAGACTCCTTATCAACAGAGGACGAGGTTTGTTAAATTGACAGTAAATAAAAAAGCATCCAGAAACCAGGTAAACTGCTGAACTGCAGACTGCAATGTAAGCACTTCAAATTCACCAAGGCAAATTCACTTTGCCATCTGAACCTCCCATCACCCAATCTCTTCTCTTACCTTATTTAGAAGCTGAGTAACAGCAGGGGCTTATCTTGGGAAGTCACTCTCAGCTCAGCCAGGGAGCAGTATACTGGAAGCAGCGTTTTCCTCCATAAACACATTAATTTGAGTCCATTTTCCTCACTCTACATGTGCATATCTTGCAATACTAATGAGAGCTATGCAGGCTTGTCAGTTTGCTGGAAACGTCCTTTCTTTGGGTTGGTACAAGCTCGGATGTCTTTCATTATATATACATGCATCGACTTTAAACAATTCATTTTTTCTCCTTGAAAACAATTTTCTTACTTCTCCTGTAGTAAAACAGGGAGATGAAACCTTATAGTGTCAGCTCTAGAATCAAAGCTTCATGGCTGGCTGTTACAAAAGACAGAACAAGGCACTTTAGCTGTTGACTGGTACTTGTATTTACAGCACTGAACTTCATGAATTAGAATGGTCAATGAGGAAACTAAGATTTAGGTTACAAGATATTGGAGATTAGTAGATATTGTTCTGTGGTTATCATTCTATTTGTAATGACTTTTTCAACTTATGTACTTATATTTAATTCTGGAGATTACAAGTGCTTTTGGACCACTAGCAGGTTGAAAGGGTGAATGAAAATACATGTACAGGAGATCTATGGTAAAATGTACTGGCATTTATTTGGCTGCAGATTTTGCTTCCAAGCCCAATTGAAGAGTAGTTGGTCATTGTGTAGAGTCCAAGCCAAGCCTGCATATGACACCCTAGTTTTATTTTAGGAGATAGACATTTTATAGCTGTGAATTCACCCTGAGAACGGAACTTGGCCTCTTGTTCTGCTCTTTATAAACTGTCACCTTTCCTGAAATCCCAGACAATTAAACTGCTCCTTAACTGCTTAACAGGAAACTGCCCTTGTTTGTCGGCAACTTCAGTTTTCATGCACATTTCAAGTAATAATTTTCCATCTTGGTGAAATGAAATCCACATTTAAAGCCCTTAATATGAATCCTGCTATTACTTGGGTAGTAAGTCTTCTTTTTTTTCCCTCACCTTTAAACTACTTTGGATTAAAATAATTACTTTTGTTTAATATGTGACCAGAGACTCACCTGACCCATCTCTGCAAGAGACCCAACAACATCCAGGTCAGTGTTTTCCTTAGTAAGAAAGCTCTTTGTACAGCTCACCCTGTCAAGCTGCTGAAAAGCCCATGCTTCAGCTAAAACCCAGATTAGTTTTCCCATTTGTGAGTTACAACTTCTGTGGTGCTTGAATGGGGGAGGAAATTACTGCAAGTGGAAAATGAGCAAAACAGAAGGGATGGACACTTCAAACCACAAAGATTTTCTCTGTCGCAATTATATTGCAGCTGCCATGAGCTGATCAGATCACATTGATAATGTAGGGAAATGCCATTTGTGGATGTTAAAGTCAGATTACAAAGTTAAGTGAAAGCAAACTGGAATCCTGACTTCAATGTGAAAGAAAAAAAAAAGCATCTTTAGATGCATACATGTGGCAGCCACTGATGTAGATAAAAGCTGCAGATATGCCTTTAGGAATATAACTTAGTCTATGGATTCAAAGGCTTGCCTCATAGGCAGAGCTGGTATTGCAACCTGTTATTAAGGGTGACCAACATAAGCTATAATATGATCCTGTGCTAAGAAATCTGATAAGATTTACTTTGAAACACTCTAGAGACTTAATACTTTGGAGAGAGGACTTGAAATTTGGCATGTTGGCATTGTGTATGGGCTTTTTGCTTCTCCTTTGAAAATTCATGTTAAGTTATCAAAGATAAAAGCATTGGAGCTACTGCAGTTCACACACATGCAGCAGAAATTTGCTAGAGTTTATCATCCAAAGCCTCTAAAGATTTATGAGGAGTATGAATACCTGAATCTCTCACCGAGTCTGGATTTGATTGAACTATTCTGTCACCTGCTCCATCCCTGACACTGACTGGACAAAGAGAATACTGAAAACTAGAGGAGCAAGTAGGTACAGAGTGTCAGGAGAGAGCAGAAGTGTCAAGGTGCAAGGGAGACTGAAACTCCTGCAGGATTTTAGTTGCATAAAGATCTTGAAAAGACTGCAGTTATCAGGATAAGGAGAATGACACTTAAAGTCCGTGGGACCAGGGGTTGAAGAATTCATGAAGAATTTAAAGGGTGTTTAATCACAAGCCTGCAGAAAGAGGGAAGATGGTTTCTTGGCTGAGGAAGCTGTCCTGGGGAACTGAATTCAGCTGCAGAACGTAATGCCAATGCGAACATTTAAACAATACTTTCCAGAAAAGGTATTAATTTATGTCATTCCCAGTCCACATCTAACCAGAGACTCTTAAGTCTGATCTGCACAAGTGCAGAGCAATTACCACTTTATAGTAACTTAACCATTTAGTTTAGAAACACTACTCAGAAAAAAAACAGGCCTTCCATGTCTCATAGGCTAGATTAATGAATATTTTCAGACTTAATATCTTTGTGTGATTCTCCATCTGTTAAGAAAGATAATATTCTCTCATCTCAACGATGTATTGTAAAAATAGTTTGTCCTATGTATTGAATGATAAAGGTCATAGGAAAAAAAAAGCTATGAAAGGACTTCATATTTTAACAACTGCTATTAATGGTACAGTGAGGGTACAGCCCCTTTTTATTCAATAGTGATATTGCTACTTTAATGTTTGATCGTGTTGCAATAGAAGAGAACACACCTGCAGACACACCCTGATGTGTACTGTTGGAGGCGGGAGTGCTGGTTCCTGCTGTACTACTTTTACATCTTCTATGTACTCTTGCTGAAGATCAGGATACCCATTGCTATAGCAGCGGTCCACAATGCCGTGTCATCATTTCAGAGAGACTGCATAACTGGATCAATATATGCTGAGAGCAAGACTTCACTACTAGTTGAGAAATTAACAACCTAAAGACTTTAAAAGTCCTCTTGGGTTTCCTTCTTCACCTCTCAGCCAGAGAGATTTTCTTCTCCATTCACCCATCTTCAAGAAATGCTGTAATTCCTTCTTTATTGACTGAGTTTCTTTATACCTTCAGAAACACGATGCTTACAGAAACAATCTTCCTGTCCTCCTCCAGCCCTTAAATATTTGAAAATCTGGAAGTAGAGCTTCGAACCAGAAAAGTTAGAAATTTATTAGAATAGACATTGTAAATGTGAGAGCAATGGCCTAAGGATGATGACTACAATTAAGCATCAGAGAGTTCTGAGCAGCCTCTCATATCTATCCTCATGGGAGAGAAGTCTAGGCAGTCATAGTAAAGAAACCTTTAGTGCCACAGAACTAGGAAAAAGTTAACCAACAGCTAAAATAGATATTATACGGGTAAAAGAGAGCACCAACCTTAAAAATGGGTTTGGTTTTAAGATATTTGCCTAGTTCTTTTCTTTTTTCTGTTTATTTTGCATTATCAGCTTTTATTACTTCCTCTCACCTTTTGTAAAAACTTTGAAGAAAACAGCCAACACATTCTGTCTGTATACCTTTCAAGAGTTTTGCTTCAGGATTATGAGATGCCTTCTTAACTCCTTTAAAGAAAACCTTGTAACATGTGCATGTCCAAGTTTGCAAATACAATTGTGTGTGCGTCATCGCGGCAGTGCTCCAGCACGAGGGGAGACTACTGCAAGTGATAAAACCAACAAAAGGGTAAGTGTCAGGGATTGCTGACACTTCATGGATAGATTGGTTTATATTCCTTGTGGCTAGAATCCACCAGTAAGTTGCAAGGTATGATTCAAGGGGGACTGTGGCAGGCCAGGTGGTACTGAACATGACTGTGATTTCAATGAGACCTCCATGGCGTGCGAGACTTTTTGCTATTTCTTTGCGCTAAGGTAAATTTCAGTCTCCTAGGCGTAACGTGGAAATTGCATTTTGGGCTAACTGTTCCTGTCCTTTTCTGATTTCCAGGTGTTCGCTGTCAGATTAATGTTAGAGGTAGGTTGCAGGATAGGTCTTGTATACATGTGATTTTGTATCACAGTGTGCTGGTTTGAAACTATTATGAAGTATTTTTACAGATTAAGGTATCCATATCATATCTATTACTCCTGTAAGTTTAGTGATAAGTGCAAGGTACTTTTATAATGAGATAACTGTGCTGTGCTACGAAGGCTGACATACCAGTAAGGCAAACCCCTTCCCTCAGACTCATAGATAAAATAACATCCCAGCATTTACAGAGGCTTTATGCTAACCCATGCAGAAAAAGATGTTCCACAAAATGTTAATGTTTCATTTGATATAAGAACAACAGTATAAGTGCTGACTGGCTCTGAGTTTTGGCTTCTGCTATCCTTTCCGTCTTGCCCCTAATGAACATTTAATTGGTTAAAGCTATGTTTATCCCTACAGTGAGCTGGCAAGCCCAGATAACTGTCTAGATTTTTAGATTATATAAACAGGCATGGTTCCAGTGAGTTAAAGGGATAAATGCTGATTTATCCTGCTGAAAGCTTGGCTTGTTACATTTAATGTTTTTATTTATTCTTTTTCCATATGGAACTGTATCTTGTATCTGTATGCAGGTCCTTCCCAACCATAAGGTTTAGAACGGAAGATTGAATCTAGTTAACATGTCTTCTTCCATCCTGCAGCACTATAGAAGACAGAAGGGAAGAGTTTTTCTTCTAGTTAGATATTTTCTAGTAATCTTGCGTCAATAGGAAATCCCTATAGTTGTTAGTGTGATCTCTATGTCTGTGTAGATAAACTTCTAGAGAACAGATGAGAGAGCAGCACATGCTATTCAAAAATAAATACTATAATTTCTAAGGATCGTACTTCAGTAGAACTAGTTGTATATTGCAAGCAGCTTTTTCTGGCACCACTTTACGTGCTCTCCTAACACCCAGGTAATTGCCTGCTTCCTGCCAAATACACAGTTTTGGAAAGAGATTTTTCAGTGTTGCCAATTAATATCCAAAAGTCTCTGCTTGCACTGACTAAAATTGGAAGTTACCGACCTGGTTGCAAATACATGTGGATGCATGTGAGCAGAATTTGATTCTGGTTTGATTTCATTTTTCCTTCCAGACTTTTCAGTTTCCCATTGCTTAAAAAATATGTCCAAATCAAATGGAGAAGAAGCAATGTCTGTTACTCTTCATTTCTTTGCACATAAATGGCAATATCATGCCTGCCCAAGTAGAGGAGCTGCGGGTTTTTGTAGCAGCAGGAATATGGTAACAGGCTCTGCCATAGGAGAAAACCAACAAGATTTCACTTAATATACACACTGGAGAAGAAATCCAGGGAAAGGATCCCTGGTGAATGGGGACCCAAAGCTGTCTGGAGGGGCAATAGGCATTTATTGTCCTGTATGCAGGAGGATTTTAGCTCCTATTCCAGGATCAAGTCTGAAATACTTCTAGGTGTTTGGGAAAAGTACAGAAAAGCTGCCTCATGCTGAGCAGGGACCTTTTGTACTCTGTGACTGTCAGATCTGACGGAATGGAAGCCACTGAACAGCTCCCTCGTAGCTGAGGTAATGATTCTTGTTGACTGTTTTCCTGTTGCTGCAAAGATAGGAAGAGTCACACTGTGTCTGACATCTAAGGAGATTCCACAAGCAATTCGCCTGAGTCAGCAGGCCCTTTGCTGCTGCCTGCAGATAGAAGGCAGGAGCTGGAATTCGGCTCTCTGCAGCACACCTCGTGGGGGGACGTGATGGAAGGAGCCTGTGTCGCGCCTAGAAAAGGGACCAGCTTTCATTATACAGTTTAAATGCCTTATAAATATGTGCGATATAGTGTGGTTGGTTTCAGTCCTGATCAGCTTTGGGAATCCCACTCTTTCCTAACCACAACCTGTCACTTCCTTAACTAATCCTCTCTCTAGCTGCCTTCAGTTAACACCTCTTTATTTCAGAAATTGGCTTTTTTAGATTTATACCCCTCTAATTGGCTTTTTCACCCTCTGAACCTTTTCTGCTTCCTCCTGCATGCAACCCAGCCCCTTTCAGCACATAATCCCCTCTTTTCACACTTCGATTCCACCATTCTCTTTTTCCTTCTTTTTATTTCCTCCCAAAATGAGCTCGTCCTCTTTTGCCACAACCTCTGAGGCTCTAGTGTTAAAAATCTCTGACATACGTGGTGGTGTAAAAAATTTCTGGCTTTCCCTGACTTTCATTATCTGACACTTGCAAAATAGGCTCTGATCCTACAAACCTGTATGAGCACGCCAAGCTTGAATTTGAGTGTGATGAGACTTGTGCCTGTGTTGCCAGATTTTATTGTTTTATCATGAGTTGTGTGATATTTAGGTTTCTGTTTCTGAAAGCCCAAATAAAAAGGCAATCTTAGAAATGTTCTGCCTCACCTAGGGAAAAAAAAAAGAGGAAGACCAGAAATAACTTCTAGCCCTTCCAGCTGTAGAAGCAGATGGCAAATGTAAATCATATAAACCTGAGAGTCAGAGGGAAAATAAAATTAACTCATTTGTCAATATATATCTATTTTAAATCTCTTTATCGTAATCTCATAATCCTGTTGAAGCTGATACAATTTTTGAATACCTGCAGTTGGCAATGCTGAGCATGCAGTTAAACACACTTGCAGTTATTTGCACTGACTTATGAAGTTATCACTGACTTTTTCTAAACAGAAACCAAATAAGTCAGAAAGATGGATTGCCTATACAGTAACAGAACAATGCTGTACCCAATGCATACAAGAGATTCAAAGAAAGGAAAACAGAGAACCAAAGCTGTGCTGTTCCAAAGGGATATTTTAGGAACATCTGGTCTCTACTGGAAGAAGCATTTCTCCAAAAATGGAAAAAAAAAATCAAACAAAAAAGTAAAATCTTTACATGTATTCAAAAGCAAAACTTTAACGAACAGGCTTTGATCTGCAAATGTAATTAGCATTAGAATTAGAGATGGAATGGAGATTTGTCTAAAAGCATTAATTCAAATCCCACGCCTGATTTTTTCTTATCACTGCTGTAATTCTAACAGTGCCTGTGGCAGATTCAGAAATCAGAAGAAAGGGACAAGGGCAGTAGGTCTCCCACTAGAAAAAAAAAAAGGGGAGGGGAGAGAGAGAGGAGGGAAAAAGTCTGAGATGGAATTAATCTATAATATCCCCAGCCCAACTCTGTTTTCAATGTATGAATTATTTATCTTCCAATCTCAAAACGCCAATGTATTTGTGTGCACCATTACTTTGATCTCATGCCGCTACCCAGCACTGCAATGCCTAAAATAAGATGGTTGTGGAAGCTTATAGGGTTCAGGTATATTTAATTTTAATAATAGACCCAAACATCCACTACAGGTTGCTTTTGAAAAGTCTGGAATAACCTATTTTCTTGAAGCTATTCCTCCTTTTATCCTTCTGTCATTGGGTGTGTGTGCATTAGGGTGCAGTGTGCCCACAGTTACACCCCGTTAAGCCTCATTAGGTTACCTCGGGCTGCAGTTACAGTAACACTGGACAGAGTCTCACCTGTCTGTTTGGCAGAACATGAAACTCAGGTAGAAAGGTTAAAATGGTCTCCTTTGTAATGTGTGGTCCTTTGTATTAAGATAGCTAATCAGGGGTTGAAGGGATGTTTGAATTTAGGATTAACCTCTTTCTTGAGTCCGGTAAGCATCAGAGCATACATACATTCAAAGCTTTTTGTTTAGACAACAGTAATACCTTCTATGCCCTTTTCAGTAGAGAAGGCAGCTCTCTGCTTTGATTCCTGTATTCTAGGACCTCCCAATTTATTCACATAGGTTTCTAAACATGCTCCTTTCTCAACATTCACGACTAAGCTATAAAAACTTCCAAACCTGTGGCATCCATTGGGCATTACCGATCGTATTCAGTCTAAACTAGATGGCCAGGATGCTGCTTCCAGACAGAAGTCAAAGTTCTTATTCAGACATCTCTCAAACCTAAATTGTGCTCTCTTTAAAAAACAGAAGTAAATATATGGTGATTACCCACTTTCCAGAGGGATTTGACCAAGCATTTATAGTTTTCAAATCAATATTTTTCTTGTTATTACTGTTATTAAAATTACAGTTTTGCTTGATCGTGGTGCAGCTCTCACCTTTTTTTTTTTTTTTTCCTATGAAAGAAAATAACTTTAGCAGGAACAAAGGCTGAGAGGCTGAGCAAAAGGCAGCCATAAGTCTTATCAAAGCCCCAACAGAGTGGGAATAATTATTCACACTCTGCTGGGGGTTCTAGAAAGACCATCTGAGGAAAAGGATCACTCAGTCTTTTCAACATGTGAAATTAAAGAAAACCACTAGAAATTCAGTACAGGGTTGGGAGGAGGATGTAAAACAGGGGCAGCTGAGAAAGAGATGTAGCTTCTCCTCTCACACTTTGCTCGCACCATTCGCTGACCACAAGTCGAGCCGGCTGTGCTGGGCAGTGCTCACAACAGTAGTTGCGTAACAAATCTCTGTTAATAACTTTAATGAAAGGATAATAGCAGAGCGGAAAACACGACTGCATTATAAGCCACATTTAACTGATGTGTTCTGTTCACTCTCTCCCACTGGTGTTCTAGGTGTTTATTCTGTATATGAAGAAAAATATCTAAGCTTTAACTAATTAACCTAATTGTTCAATTTCAAACAAACGCCTTTGTGTTAACTCCCACACTGGCTCTCATTCTTGAGAGAGGCAACTCTTAAATATTCATGGTACAGCCTTGCATTACACCACTGAAAACTTCCATTTTTAACTATTTGGCCGCTGTTTTTCTAAGATCACAACCTCCCAGGTTGGATGGGCCTTGGGCAGCCTGATCCAGTGGGAGGTGTCCCTGCCCATGGCAGGGGGGTTGGAACTGGATGATTTTTGAGGTCCCTTCCAACCCAAACTATTCTATGAATCCATGATTTACCCAGGTTCGCTCAAAAGGTCTGGGGAGAGCAAGAATTTGAATACAGCTTTCAGTCCAGGGCCAATACAACATCTTGACCACTACATGAACTTAGGCTGAATTTAAAAAACGACAACCCATACATATAAAATTAAAACTATCAAAAATCTATAATTAGGCTTTAAAGTTAAAATTCTAACAGGAATTGAATCAACTCTAGTCTTTTGTAAAGCTGGGTCTACCCAACTAACTGAGATAGCCTTCGGCATATCAAAGCCCTTCTCAAACAGTTCAGAAGCGTTTCTCCTCCTAAATTATCTCTCTGAAGTTCACCTCAGGGTAAAGTAACAAAATGCTACGTTGGGCAAAGTCTGTGATTTTTTTGTGAGCACTCCCTCAGCATCGCAGTTGGCTTTGTCTTAGAGATTAGGCTGGGTACTGCCCAGATGGCACCTCACCTGTAATTACAGTCACACCGAGTGCTATTCTTACTCAAATACTTTTCCTTCTGACTGAAACAGCCTTTGAATAGGCACATATAAAATTAAAGGTGATCTCTCTGTCCTTTGGGTCTGCATTATGAAGCTGCTTCTTGAATATGTTAAACAAAAGGCACGACACAGTTTGCTGGCCCAGGGTTTTCAGGCATTCATTGAGAAGGAAGCTAAGGCATTTGGAGATGACCACTTTAATAAAGTGTAGATTGATTCAACAGATAAAGTACCAGGTCCTTGAGTCACTGCTTCATCTCTGGCCAGTTTCTGAAGAAAAAGGATACTACCTATTCTTAAGAAATAACAGAGCTTCAGCTCCCCAGTGTGCCCTGGGAGCTCTGCCACAGAACTACTTTTTTTTCTCCAAAATGTTGGCATCTTGTTGCCAAGTGAAAAGACCTTTTTCATCTTCTTTTCAAAATCCTTGGGAACGAGTGTAATTTGCATTGACCAGACCATTTCATTTAGCACTATGGCTGCAGTCTGTCTGCTCTTTAATAAAAAGGCAAGGTATTTAGCCACCACACCTGGGATTCCTCGCCAGCACTTCTGCCTCTGAGGTGTGAGCAGTCCAGACAACCCATTGATCTTAGGCCTGTGACTTCTGTGGGCTGGTAGCTATGGAGGAGAGTTTATTAGGTAAGGTGAATATTAAGCTTAAGATGTATTTTCATAGAATCATAGAATCACCAGGTTGGAAGAGACCCACCGGATCATTGAGTCCAACCATTCCTATCAAACTCTAAACCATGTTCCTCAGCCCCTCGTCCACCCGTGCCTTAAACACCTCCAGGGAAGGTGACTCAATCCCCTCCCTGGGCAGCCTCTGCCAGTGCCCAATGACCCTTTCTGTGAACATTTTTTTCCTAATGTTCAGCCTAAACCTCCCCTGGTGGAGCTTGAGGCCATTCCCTCTCATCCTGTCCCCTGTCACTTGGGAGAAGAGCCCAGCTCCCTCTTCTCCACAACCTCCTTTCAGGTAGTTGGAGAGAGCAATGAGGTCTCCCCTCAGCCTCCTCTTCTCCAGGCTAAACACCCCCAGCTCTCTCAGCCGTTCCTCATAAGGCCTGTTCTCCAGCCCCTTCACCAGCTTTGTCGCACTTCTCTGGGGGAAAATAATTTTCCTGTCAAGTTTCATCAAAAGGAAGTTAAGCCAGAGCCTGAAACACTCCTAAAGTGGCCAAAAAATGGACTAGGTGATGTGGTCAAGTTACCTACATGTCTAAGTTTTGTAATCCTAACAACAAACAGAAACAAAGCTGTTCCCTGAGGAGTGCCTCATGTTACATAATATTTTACTATTGCATGAATTATGCTTGCATCTAGCTGATAAACCACGCTTGGCAAGGCAGTGACAAATGGCAGGAGACAAAGCAAAACCAGAGATTTGGGAAATGATCACTGGAGGTAGAGGTTGGAGGCCAAACCAGAGCCCGAACCCAGCGTGCCTCGCAAGCGGAACGTCAACTGGCTACTGCTCTTTCCCCTGCATGGGCTAAATCTTGTTGGGTTTGTGTTAGTAAAACTGCAGATCCCCAGCACAAAATTTTACCCTTAGGGCTAGCTGAGCTGTGTTATAAATGTGCTGTATACCAAGGGAAAAGTATTCTCTGGTGTCAAAAAATTGTTGGTGTTGCTTTGATTATTTTTTAGAAAAAATACTTTCAAAGTGAAAAAGAGGATTTTTTTTTTTATCTTAAAGGGGAAAAAAAGCAGCAGGGAGTTGCTTTCCTTACTCTATATGCCCTTTAAAATCCAGCACAGAAGACCCTATTAATTTATTTTCTCTTTCCCAGCATCACATTTTGAAAAATGCCCATCATATTGCAGATCTGTAGCCAACTTATTATTAGACCGAATGCAATGATGGAGGAATTAGGAACAACTTTTTCCCCATTCTCCCCAGCGGCAGCGACTGGTGACCACATGGCAAAAGCCCTGCTGATTTTTTTCTCCGAAGCGAACTAAAGCAGATAAGGTCTGTCTCTCTCCACTGATACACAATGTAGGGATGTGCCGCTGTTATAACCCCGGTGCCACAGTTATTGTTAGCAGGTCAAAGCACTGAATATCAATAGACTAATTCCTTCACCCCTCCAACCCGTTCTCCGACTGGAATGTAAACTTCTATTGCACAGCTTTCACCTTTGGCCCTCACCGTCTTCATGGCTCCACACTTCAAAGAATTCTGCTCATGTAGAAAATGCCTTATTGAAGGAATGGTCATAGCTGCACAATTATTTCAAAAAAACTCGACATTGTATTTCAGCTGAGGACAGGAGGACTGGCGAAAGTCTGAATCACTTTCAAGATTCAGATCTAAATCCTGAGGTTTAGAAATATGAAAGTCAAAACTACAATAGTCCAAACACACAGAGCCTATTCTTTGCGCCTTGAAATGTGGGAAATTAAAGAGCTGCTCTCAGTTTGACTACTCACCTTTCCATTTTCTGAGGCACCCAACAAAGTTCCCTGTGCTAATGAATACAGGTTTTGATTGTTGGATTACACAGATTATTTTCTGTCATCTTCCTGTCCTTTAAACAATTGCTTCCTTTGAAATTCCTTATGCAAGAAGCATATGACCTTACAACACTCCTATTTCTCTTTTGTATTTAACATCACAGTCCTCACTGTGGTTATATACAATATGGGGAACGCTACAGGTCAGGGCTATGAGGTGGTAGCTGAAAATGCAGGGCACCCGACTATTGAAGTTAACACAAAATACACAGAAGAAAAGAGGGCTACAGGGAAAATGATTTAAAGGTAAACATTATTTTTTATATCAAATTTTGTTAAGAGTTCCAAAAACCAAGGAACAGATGATTATATACAGGACAGGAAATAAATCTAGGGAAAATGAAAAATTAAATGGGACATAAACTTGATCGCTGAAACAGTCTGAAATTCAGATTTGTTTGAAGTGTGGTCAAGTGTGTCCACGCCGGTTGGAATTTATATTGGAAAATCATTCCTGCCTGCCCAATCTTTCTTTCTCCCTCTCTTTCTCTGTGTCTTCTCTGTTCCCTGACATGTTCTCTACTAATGCACCAATACCCATCCCTCATGAATAAACATTTTCCCTTCACCAGGCTTCCTCCCTCGTGCATCTCTCCCTCACTGGTACCCAGCTGCCCCTCCAACACTTGCACCTTCGCTCTGGGTTTTCTGTCGTAAAAGGGAGGCCAGGCTGCCCTAGGAGAAACAACAGAGGTACATCTGAGCCTAGCAGACAGAGAGCTTGTCCCCAAATCTAGTGCAAAAATATGTTTCACGTTTCCACAACATCTTCCATTTTAGCACAATTCTGCACTTCACGAATAGAATTGTTTTTTTCCTGATATCTTTAGGGAGCAGCCAGGCAACATTCAGAGAAACTGAGGTGTTGCTGTTAAACATCAAGAAACGTGAAGTGCCGGTTAGGAGGTGAGACGTATTTTAAATTCCCTGTGAAGCCACAGGCATGATCTAAACACAGGGAAACTTTCACACACATTGGGCCATACCTTCTGAAGGCGAATTTTTCTGTGAATGCTTACTATGAGATTTGTTGTGTATAACAGTTCCTAGATTGGGATTTAAATGCAGGAAAATGCTGTGGGCACAACAGGCTTGAAACAATAAATTGAACCTAACTTTGTCGAACTCAGCATTTAGAATTTTTATTGGCAGAGACTTGTAGAAAGGAACCAGAAATCATAATTCAGCAAATTCCTTCTATCACTGCTCAACTTTTTGTCCTCATAGTAAATTATTCACCTCGGCAATGACTCAGTTAGCGAAAGATTAAAGGCTGGATTCTGGCACCCTTGCTGTTATTGGTTAGCATTATGAAGAGTCCTGTTGAATGCTACAAAAGCATTATTCAAGGTGGTACAACTCTACTTGAAGAAAGGTATCTGTTCATAATTACAAAAAAATTATAAAAAAATATAAAAATCAAAATATAAAAAAATCAAATATAAAATATAAAAATCAAAATATAAAAAAATCAAAATATCAAAAAAATATAAAATCAAAAAAAAATCCTTGGAAATTCATTTGATGGGCAACTCACGGATTCATGTCACCATGGGGGCTGGCTAGCATTATCCATTTACAGAGTGACCCACAGCCAGATTCCAGGTACTGGAAATACATACCTGGCCCTTGATTTTCTCAGTACCTTACGAGGGACCTTATAAGGAACAACCATCTTCCTCTATTTTATCTTACATTTTTTAATTTCTGTACAGGTAGATACAAATATTTGTCATTTTGCATTGATGTCTATGTATTCCACAGCATTGCTTCAACCCTTCTGAGGTGATTTAGGTGTAATGGCAGGGTCTGGAATTTCTTCCTGGGGTTTACAGATAGGCACAACCTCTTTAGTCGACTGCAGTGTTTTGTCTTGTTACTCACATGTTCAAAGTCTTTCCTACATCAATACAAAGCAACAAAAAGGAAAACTCAGTATAATCCGCTGTGTGCAAGTCTGCTACTAAATAAATAAACCTCATGAAACTACAATTATTAAACTAAATGTATCTGACTCAACAAACCTTTCATGAACCTAATCACACTCTAAACTGATAGTTCTCTGCATGTAAACTTTCAGGAATAAATCCTTTTTACTTTGCAGTTAACAAGTCCTGAAAAAATATGCATGAAACTAATCTTCTGTCTTTGGGCATAAATCTGCGAAGTTCAACAGGGGGAAATTTTTATTTGGGCTTTTTATTTGTTTTGTTAGCTTTTCTTCAGCTGTCCTGTAGAGTTCTGTAAAAGATACAGAACCCATTTGAATGGCTCATAAAGTCCATATAACACAGAATTATTTTATCCTAAGGCTTTTCATTAAGATTTTCAACAAAAAAAAGGTTGCTCAGTAACCAGCTGAGCATTTGGCTACTTGTAGCACCACAGTTGATTCTCTTTTGCTTTGTACCTCAAGCAATCACTGTAGAACATGGTAGTCATTAGGCAGTCCCAACCTGATCATTCGAAGGATTTTGTATTAACTGTGTCCTGCTGTGCAGAAGGAAAGAAGCAATGAGGGATCACATGTAAAATGGTCAAGATGAGAAATTAGATTCAATAAATTTAAGGACCAGTACATTTCTTCATAAGCAGTGTTGCTTAGTGATAGCGTGGCAGAGATAAGGTACCCTGAGACTACAGTTCTGTGTGTTGTGAGCATTTCTGGTTGGCAGAAGCCCTTAAGAAACACAATGTTTCCAGTTCTTTGTTGAAAGTTGAAATGATAAATTTCCCACAGAATATTTTGGAATTCAGAAGTGTTTGGCAACTCATAGAAAACAACCCATATGCTATGTAGGCACTGAGGTTTCCTCTCTTACTTCTCTCAGCTATCATGAACTGAGAGTTATCATTTCAGCTTTCTGGAAAGCACTTGATGCAGTCAGTTCCTTTAAAAACATATTTTGTTGGAAGCTGTTAGAAAATTCAGTAAAGAGACTTTGATCATGATCCATTCATTGACTTTCTTGGACTAACTTTTATATGGGATTTAAAGTGGATTTGAAGCTTCTGTTTCAAAAGCAAAGCATATTTTCCAAATTCCTGCAGTGCCTCATGGCATCGGCTTTGCTTTTGAAATAGAGAATGAGGATGCAGAGATATTAAAGCTAAGCTCAAAGAAACATGATTTTTCACCCCCTCTAGAAAAACAGGAACATCCTTACTCGTCCTTTGAATACATAATTACTGCTAATTGAAGACCCATGTCAGAAATTTATACAGCAGGACAGGATATCAAATGCAAAGGGTTTTTCCTATCAATGCTAGAGACAAGCAAATTAAGATCTGCAGTGATCCTCTTCATGGATCCTCGTGTCACATGCAAAACCTACATTTCATAAGTGGCCCTCTGGTCCTACATGGTCCACATAAGCAGCTCCCTGCAATACAATAAATAAAATTTAATGTACCTATAATTTCCAAATAAAATATTTGCAAATACAGGGGTTTTTTTTGATACTTAGCACTCAGTAAAACTTCCATTGAACTGTCATACTGGTATTCTTGGTAATAAAGATAATAAGTAATTAACAATCAACAACAGAGGCGGTTAAGGAAACTTTGCTAAATGTTGCTGCCTACATCGGCTGCAATTAACAGTTCTATTTAATTCTGTTGATGCCTAATTCAATGCGTACTTAAAAATCCTGAACTATTTCATGAAACTCTGCGCAAGTACTGATCCCATCACTGCTCTCTGTAGCGTACTCAAAGATAATAGGCTCAGGGTAGCACATATCAAGATCTTGAAGGTGCTTACTCCTTTTCATACATACTGATGCAAGGGTAACATCCACTAGTGCTCACTAAAGTCACATCAGAAGTCGAACTCTTCCGTTCATCAAGACGAGAAAATTACGTAACAGAAATTCCCATTCAGCTTTTAAAATTTTCCAGCTGTTAAGCAATTCCCTGGATCCAAATCAAAGTCTGCAGATGCTCTAAGGATAAAATCCCTACTGAACTAATAATACAGTCTGGATGGCATTGCATTATTAAGAACATTCACGATGGCTCCATGAATCTGCCTGGATGTGGATCAGCTGCTCCTAATTCAGTCATGTGCTACACAGTCACGTCCTTATGTCCTTGGTAGAATTTTCTTTTTTTCTGATATTTTATATTCTTGTTTGATTGCTTCAAAATCCTTAGTTCTCCTCTCCTCTCTCTCAATTTTTGACAGTAAAATATAACCCACTGAAGAGGTATATCCATACTAATATCCTTCCACTACCTGAAGGGGCTACAAGAAAGCTGGGGAGGGACCGTACACAAAGGCTTGGGGTGATAGGATGAGGGGCAATGGGTATAAACTGGAGAGGGGCAGATTTAGGCCAGGCATAAAGAGGAATTTCTTCATGATGAGGGTGGTGAGGCCCTGGCCCAGGTTGCCCAGGGAAGCTGTGGCTGCCCCATCCCTGGAGGTGTTCAAGGCCAGGTTGGATGGGCCTTGGGCAGCCTGATCCAGTGGGAGGTGTCTCTGCCTATGGCAGGGAGGTGGATCTGGATGATCTTTAAGGTCCCTTCCAACCCAAACTAGTCTATGGTTCTGTGATTCTAATGTGACATTGAAATGGAACCAAATGCTCCTAATTCAATCATATGTTACACAGGTATGTCCTTACGTACTTTTATTAATAGGTAATATCAGCTTTGGTCTGCATAGATTTCTTGTAATATGGTTGAAAACATCTGCCCTTGGCCTTAGTCAGGAGCAGAAGACAGCAGAGATGATCTGTCTGATAAGTTAAGACCCATCATCTTCCCTGTGTTCTAAGCAAAATTTTAGAGCTTTTATGGAACCCCCATACATGTAGTCTAGGTTCTTTCAAAAGCCCAACACAAAAGTGTGAAATACGAGTTCAAATATTTATTCCTCTTAATGTACCTTTTATCCCAGCTCTACCTTCACATGTTCAATCAGATTAGTTTAGTTATTCTCTCTTGCCTTTTAAAAGATACACTTTCATAATAATTATGCCATGCCTTCTGAATACATGCTAGGAATAGACATGGATGGAAAATGCAATTGATTTTGCCAGGGTCTGGGTTGCATTTTAGGAATGGTTTCCCTTGGAACTGCTTCCACCTGTATCAGTGCTGTCAGAGCTTGCACTGCTTCTGCGGCAGAACCTGGGTCTTTACAAATTCCTGCAATTCAAATGGATATGCAATGTTTATAATGAGTGAAGCTATGTCCTATATTGCAATACTCAAGAGTCTTTTGAGGTTTTCAGTATGTTTTATAACTGTTTGTGCTATCTAGTTTAAAAAATAAACAAAACAAAACAAAAAGCTGGTAAAAGAGACAATTAAATGTCTTAGGTTGAGATGCTCCATAATTTATTGCAGATCTATGAGAGTACATTTGTAGAACCCATTTAATTCATTTAATAGTAATGCAAACATTGATATAAATTAAAACTCCAGAACGCTCTCTCACATCTTTTCTCTCCCCATGAGAGGTGGATGAAAATGATTCATTACTCATAGATTATAATTGCTTAAAATAGGTTATGATGTAAGAAAAAAAAAAAAAGATCCCTTCTACCAGGCAGGAGCAAAATTCTACAGAAAGAGAAATTACATCTAACGCCAGCGTGTTAAGGAAGAAACATCCTCGTTCTCCCTTTGGGGAAACTCTAAGAACATCTTTTTAGAACTGTCAAAATTCACAAGCTGTAATAAATTATTCTTTTTCATTACCCATTTATTAAGTAGGCTGTTTGGTATAATAGCAGAAAAATTCTGTTTAATTTTTACAGTATTACACTACTGTGATTTCTCATTTGAAACACACTAGTTTTCAAGAGCAGTGATGTGTTTTATTTTGTACATTGGGACCACATTTCCTCTGAATTCTGATGAAGACAACTTTTAAAGCATGTAATACTCTGCCTGTCAGGACAGTTACATGTCAGGGAGGAAGGGTTGGCTCAGTGGAATTGCCAGCCTTAAGGCCAGCTCGTAGAAAGAACTTGGCCTACAAGCTTAGGTACATGATTTCTGCTACTGCGTGTCTGCAGTTTCTTTGCTAATGTACACAGACATAGGATCATAGAATAGTTTGGGTTGGAAGGGACCTTAAAGATCATCCAGATCCACCCCCCTGCCACGGGCAGGGACACCTCCCACTGGATCAGGCTGCCCAAGGCCCATCCAACCTGGCCTTGAACACCTCCAGGGATGGGGCAGCCACAGCTTCCCTGGGCAACCTGGGCCAGGGCCTCACCACCCTCATCATGAAGAAATTCCTCTTTATGCCTGGCCTAAATCTGCCTCTCTCCAGTTTATACCCATTGCCCCTCGTCCTATCACCCCAAGCCTTTGTGCACGGTCCCTCCCCAGCTTTCTTGTAGCCCCTTCAGGTACTGGAAGCTGCTCTAAGGTCTCCCCAGAGCCTTCTCTTCTCCAGGCTGAACAATCCCAGCTCTCTCAGCCTGTCCTCGTACGGGAGGTGCCATTTTTAGTACTTCTGTCCCTTCAAAATGCCAGATGCCGTCCTTTTTCCTCTGACAGACATCAAGGGACAATTACAATGAAAGGAGTTCACTCCCTGCTTGTAGTAATTGTATTAATGTATTTGATTCACTGTTTTTTACAATTACTTGAATAATTAAAGCGGATGTCAGATGTAAATTTAATAGCAGGTTAAAAAGGAAATTTCATAGAAACATAGAATCGCCAGGTTGGAAGAGACCCACCGGATCATCGAGTCCAACCATTCCCATCAATCACTAAACCATGTCCCTCAGCACCTCGTCCACCCATCCCTTAAACCCCTCCAGGGAAGGTGACTCAACCCCCTCCCTGGGCAGCCTCTGCCAGTGCCCAATGACCCTTTCTGTGAAAATTTTTTTCCTAATGTTCAGCCTAAACTTCCCCTGGTGGAGCTTGAGGCCATTCCCTCTTGTCCTGTCCCCTGTCACTTGGGAGAAGAGGCCAGCACCCTCCTCTCTACAACCTCCATCCAGGTAGTTGTAGAGAGCAATGAGAAAAAATAGATGACTGAAGAATTGTAACAAAACTTAGCAATGTTGTGAATATTGGGTAGAAGATGCTGCAGGGATCTGATTAACTGCAACATTAATGTGAAATTCTAAATGAAACTTTATGGTGGATAAATGGTTAAAACCCTGGCTTAGGAGATGAGAAATAAGGTCCTGGCTCCATCACAAATATTTGTATGATTATGAGAGAGTAATTTATTTAATATAAAAATTTAACATAAATATATAAATATACTATATGACAATTATGTTACTGTAATTTATATCCCATAAAATACATAAATATAGGAAAGTCCTACTGTGGGTAAAGCTTCCTCACCCTTGGTGGTCTAAGTGAAACACTACTGACTTTGCTCTCATAAAATTAAAATGAAAATCCAAATTATTCTGCTTTGCCTAAGCTGGAATGGATGTGCATGCGCTGCCATAGCTTTATTATGTGTAAAAAGCTTTTGAATATAAGAGTTAATGAACATTGTAAGTGGTGATTATAATGGGCTTATTTGGAGTGCTATCTGGTGTCTCACTCAATTGTCATGGGCCATACCACACTTAAAATCAAATAGTTGAGGTATAATGCTAAAAACAGCAACTACCCTTCCATACACAATTCCTGGGCAGGCACAGGGGACGTGTCTGACCAGATCCTCAGCTGGCAAAATGAAACTCATGCTATTACATCGTTCTTCTCCTGAGGTTCACTACGTTTCTTATATGGGGTTGCATGTGTGGTAACACGTAACTCCACAATGTAGCCCAGGATACAGGAGTAGAGAAGTAAAGGGAACAGATGACTGCAATAGTATTTTTAGAAGATATTTGTGAGACCTACAGCCCCCCTTCACCCCTGAAAGGATATGCAATGACAACAGAAAGGCAAAATAAAAGCTACCAATCTCCTATGCCCTGAATGGCAACGACAAGCCAGGAATGCTGCTTTGTGGGCTTTGGTTGAAAATATATAAATAAATGGTGGTTATAAAACCCACATTGTATCTTCACAGCCAGCAGCGACATAAAGCTGCTTTCTTCAGCTAGGAAGTGGATTACATTTTTATAACTAATCCGCAGCCCTTTGACTGAAAAGATTTGCTAAGCCTCCCCTCACTACTTTTTCTTTTAGGTCTGTGCACTCCAAAAGCTTTCTTCCACCTTCTTCCACCTACTTCCCAAAAGTACACTCATGGCTATTTTTTAGGACTTACAGAACGTAACTTTGTGCCTTGCATTGTTAAACAGGATTCACAGACAGAGCAGAAAAAAAAACAACCCAGCACCCAAACAACTCAGTGCTTCATTGATCCATAAAATCATTATAGGCAGCATTTCAGTTTCAACAAGTGCCAAAAATCCTCCCCACTCCCCCTCCCCGAATATAAAAAAATCAGAAACAAAAATAACAAGGCTATTAATCTTTCATTAAGTTAAAGGGATGAAAAGGAATCGCTTAAAGTATCATTCTTTACTTGCACCACAAGATTGGATGCCCCCTGCTAACTTCAAAGGCTTGAAAAGAAGCTGGTTAATATTGTTGGCACAGAACCAGATTGTGGTTTACTTTAGTTTTTCTGATTTTTTTTTCAACAAAAGAAAACATTAAGGGTCGGACACTGATTGCTGAATAACAGCTATTGAAAGAGGGTGCCTTTTGTGCTGCTACCAGTAATATGTCAGTTTTCAGACATGTAATAGCTGTTCAAAAAATTGTGTCAGTCACTGCATGAGGGCAAAAGTCTGTAATGTTGCTCCTGTTTCTTCTGTGGTTTCAGATCAGATACAAATCACTAGTTTTCCCTGTACGCCAGAGTGTTTGGACTTGCAATAACTTTGGTGAAATACGGACTTTTTCCATCCCAAGAGAAGTAATAGATCCCCCATAAGCCAGCAAGTCATTCACTTGCTTCCCTGCACAATTGCTATTACATTTTAATTCCTCCCTAGCCCCAAAGTTTGTGTATATTGAAAACACAGCTAATTGCTACCGAGTGACATAATTTTGTGGTTACATTTCTTTGTGCAAGGGTTTCATTTCAGTGTAGTGCAAGCTGTTAAGCTGCAGATTGTGGTTGCCGCTGCCTGGCAAAGGGTAAATAACAAGAAGCCTGGAAAAAGGAAGGCAGGAAGTGTTGGTGATGGTTTGATGATGTGCTGATAGCTTAATGTGCGTGGCTGAGCTGTGTGGTGCAGGCTCATGGAAATCCATGTTGCTCAGTGTGCGTGTGTGTGGCAAAGGGAGAAAGCATTCAATATATTTTGCTGTCTGTTTCAGATAAATAAATCACTCTGTCTCCATTGCACCACCAGCCTTCAGCCTTTTTCCTTAAGTGGATAGTGAGGAAATAATAATAATAATAGTGGTAATGAGTATAAACTGGAGAGGGGCAGATTTAGACTAGACATAAGGAGGAATTTCTTCACCATGAGGGTGGTGAAGCACTGGCCCAGGTTGCCCAGGGAAGCTGTGGCTGCCCCATCCCTGGAGGTGTTCAAGGCCAGGTTGGATGGGGCTTGGAGCCCCTGATCCAGTGGGAGGTGTCCCTGCCCATGGCAGGGGGGTTGGAACTGGATGTTCTTTAAGGTCCTTTCCAACCCAAACTATTCTATGATTCTATGAAATACAGGCGTGACCATGCAAAGTGAGCCCTCCTGAGGTTTGAGTACCTTAATTCTTTGGGTTTCCATGTGACTTGTCTTGGGCAGAGTAATCAGGAGGCCCAAGCAACCTTCCTGCATCCACGCAAAATAGCTGCTGTGCCTGACACTGCGTTTGAAAGCAGCGATGTCAGCTTGGTGAGCTGAACAGATAAGGTTACCATCCTGCTGTGAGGCATGGGGAACCCTAGAAACTTGGCTCTGCCTGCCTGTGTATCAGCCAGGGTTACTGACTGTGTGAAACTGGAAAGAAAAGAACCACACATGGGCTTCTACACAGACCAAATGGAGAGCCAAACCTTGGAGCTAAAATTTGCAAAAGGCCAGTCCTATGGTAGCTGAAGATGTTCTATTGCTTCAAAAGCAAAGTGCTTCCAGTGGCAGGTCTTGCTAGTATAGAATCATGGAATCATAGAATCACCAGGTTGGAAAAGACCCACCGGCTCATCAAGTCCAACCATTCCTATCAATCACTAAACCATGTCCCTCAGCACCCATCCCTTAAACATCTCCAGGGAAGGTGACTCAGTCACCTCCCTGGGCAGCCTCTGCCAGTGCCCAATGACCCTTTCTGTGAAAATTTTTTTCCTAATGTCCAGCCTGAACCTCCCCTGGCGGAGCTTGAGGCCATTCCCTCTCATCCTGTCCCCTGTCACTTGGGAGAAGAGCCCAGCTCCCTCCTCTCCACAACCTCCTTTCAGGTAGTTGTAGAGAGCAATGAGGTCTCCCCTCAGCCTCCTCTTCTCCAGGCTAAACACCCCCAGCTCCCTCAGCCGTTCCTCATAAGGCCTGTTCTCCAGCCCCCTCACCAGCTTTGTCACGCTTGGTTTGTATAGATTCCATTTGTCTCTATGAGATTCTTCTACTTACACCAGGCTATTCATGCATAACAATTACAAATAAATTTGGCTGCTTCCCCCACAGTGTATTTCACCCAACATCTCCCTGCCATGCTCATATCCACTATCTCTTCTAACTATTCCCTCTTGGACGGATTCAACCTTCATCAAAAAACCTGCATTTAATCAGAGTGTTTGTATAAGGCATATATATGTTCTTGCATACACCGAATATGATAGATATGTTACATTCCTTCTTTAAAACCCTTCTTGGGGAAAGTCTATAATACTGTTGCTATGATGAATAATGCCTCCCTGACTTGTAATAAACTATATATTTTACTTGAGTTAGCCTACAAATTCTTTGGGGCAGGAGGAAAGGGCATGACCATTATCCTTTTGGGATCTTTTCAAGAGGAAGCACACATTTCCTGCACAAAAGAGCAAACGGAGCCAGTTGCACCGTTAGTGAGACAGGCTGCCCAGTGCTTCCTATTAGGAGACACCTTCCATTTGCTCATAGTTCTACTAAATTGTATGTGTTTGTCTCAGAATGTGTGATCTCAGCTGTCTGCCTCAGTCATTTTTTGGGACTAAAATGAAGGATAAATCTGTTCTGGTTTTGTGTTAAAAAATTCTGGCAGACAAAGTGGGAATTATGCTGTCACTTGCCTTCACAAAGCCTGCAAACATTAGTTATGTTTTTAAAATACTAAAAAGTGATAAGTGCTACAGAAAGGTCCATTAGAAAATTAATAATCCTCTCTCAAAGCCAGTTAATGTGCTGTACATAAAGTAGGGAGGGACATGCCGAATGCTGGAGATAAAGGGAAGCATTGAACAGCACCAATCTGTCTCCATGTGCTGAATGAGGCACGAGTTCTCTAGGAAAAAAAAAGTAATTATGTAATTAAGAACTGTGCTATAATGTATAAACAGCAGGAGGCCAATATTGCTCCACGAGCATCTCAGCTCCTGGTACTTTCTTATTTTTGAGTGCTTGAGTTTGACCTGAATAATTTCCTTTTAACTTATTTCTCTTTGTGTGTAATAAATAACAGCAATTAATGCAAACAGTACAAAATGCAATTATTTCAGTTGAACAGCTGTATGACTTGCATCTGTTTTGGGTAGAATGTCTCCTGTGTAACAAAAGGCATTCATTCCCTGAAAAAAGAATTGTTTCCGTCTCCCAGATTTTCTGGTGGGGTTTTCAGTTGGACAGGACAGGGAATACATGTTAT
This sequence comes from Phaenicophaeus curvirostris, assembly GCF_032191515.1. Taxonomy (NCBI): domain Eukaryota; kingdom Metazoa; phylum Chordata; class Aves; order Cuculiformes; family Cuculidae; genus Phaenicophaeus; species Phaenicophaeus curvirostris. Next base: position 12,714,125 of record NC_091408.1, on the reverse strand, counting down.
GGAAGTGTTTCTGCCAGAACCTAAGGAGGGATGCATGGACCTGAACATCACCGGGGTGCCCTTCCTGGCCATGGGACCTGTGAATCCTGTCAGCAGGGGCATTATTCTGATCTTTTCTGTCATCAACCTTTCCTCTTGCAGATGGACAGCTGGTCCAGTCCACTTGGTTGACTTCAGTGACTTTGGATCAGGCCTTGGGCATGAGTTGAAGACGTAAGCACAAGGAAAGATTTTATTTTAGCATCCTATATAGTCTGGTGGCATGCCGCATCTTTGTGACTTTTTGCTGAATTTATGCTTCATTTTGTGTAATGTTATCTTGAAAAGAAGGGTTTTTAAGCTTGGCTAAGCAAAAAGACTTTTCAAGAGGGGGAATGGCTGGTTCATGCTTGAGACGGCTGTCTGTTAAATGTTATATTGATGATAAGATCCTTAAAGAGCCGGTTGGGGGTGAGCAATCTTTTTCTTTCCTTTTTCTTTCCTTTTTTTATGCTATCTTTGCTGAAGTTTCTTTTCCGCTTATAGTGAAGGGGAACAGTTTGCTTTCTTTTTTTTTTTTTTTATCATCAACTTCAACCACAGGGTCAGCTTTGATTTGGGTGAGTCAGAAACATATTTATCTGTGAAGTTCTCCTTCTGTGCCTGGGAATGAAGTGTTTCTCCTCATCTCAGAAGAAAGAGACATATTTTAAATAATAGCAGTGCCACCCCCACCCCAGCCCCTGTATTAATAGCTTTTTGTTTGACCTGCCTATACTAGGTCTGATATATACGTTGCTGGTACATATATGATTTTAAGAGACTTCTCTAGTTTCTCCGTGGCAATGTTTATAGTTTGTTTACAGAACGAGATCTGTACTCCAGACTTTGTTCTCAGCTCAGACAGTTGTTACAGCAGATAGACTTGACCTACTACTCACCCTGTTTAAGATGTGTTTTATTTTTGCAGGCATTCCATAGTTGCAGGAAGCACTCAAGCCTTAATCTGGACCACTTGTTGGGTAGTGAAAGGAAAAAAATAATTCAGGGAGCAATCCTCTTCAAAAACCATACGTGGGCTTTAGGGAGAGCTCAGCAAGCCTGCAAATGCTGTAGGCAGCTTTGAAATCCCCAGTTTAAGATGGGCCAATAAGGCTTTGTTTTTGATGCCTCAAGGGAGAAGCCAGATGCAGTGCTCACCACGATGTGAATGCGTATCAAGAATAAACTGAGATTTTGCATGGTTTGATCTGTACATCCTTTTCTTGCCTGCTTCTGCAGTTTTGGTGGAAACGAAACTGCTTAGAAGCCTGAAAACCCAGGGACTATGTTGGTTCACAGACTCTAACAGGTATCTCCATGGTCTTCAAGACTCTGAATTCTTTTGTCCTCGTAGCTTATGCCCTTGGGCAGAAGTACATGCCATCAGTGCAGCTGCCGATCTGTTTGGAAGGCTGCGCATAGTCTGGAGCAAGCATATGCTATTCTTGGCTATGGTTCTTTGTGAGTATTAGACATCCTGACAAGAGTCTTTGTGATATTCTTGGCTTCTGTGGCCTTCCGTTGCTGTACCCATAGTAACTGGACTGTAAGTATGCCTGGTATTGCCAATGCTAGGCTCTGTTATATAGGATCTTGCATGGTGTATATGATAGTCTCTGGTAAGAAACTTGTCACGTTCTGAATCTCAGAACAAGCAGTATTTGCTTCATCTTTCTTTAGTATTTGAACTACCCATTTTTTTTCTTAGACTACAGTACAGCTAAACTAGAATGAATAAATTACAAGTTGAGTATATTTTAGAAACAGTGATGTGAGCATCAGTTTATTTATTTTAACCAAATGCAAAATTTGAAAGAAGAGAGTTCTGGAGCAGATGGAGACTATAAGTTACTGTCTGTAACACCCACATGCAGTTGCTATTTGAATCTTGTTCAATCCAAATAGCACCACAGAATATTACCTGGGAAGAATCCACCATTCAGTATAAAAATAACATTATCTTTACTTACTTAGCTACAGATCAGAAGATGCAATCACTATAAGCAGGCTACAATATGTTCAGCAGGAATGAGATTGTACTTACATAATACAATCATAGAGTCATAGAATAGTTGGGTTGGAAGGGACCTTAAAGATCATCCAGTTCCAACCCCCCTGCCATGGGCAGGGACACCTCCCACTGGATCCGGCTGCCCAAGAACCATCCAGCCTGGCCTTGAACACCTCCAGGGATGGGGCAGCCACAGCTTCCCTGGGCAACCTGGGCCAGGGCCTCACCACTCTTACCATGAAGAAATTTCTCCTTATATCTAGTCTAAATCTGCCCTTCTCCAGTTTATACCTATTCCCCCTCATCCTATCACCACAAGCCTTTCTAAAACATCCCTCCCCAGCTTTCCTGAAGCCCGTTCATGTACTAGAAGGTCGCTATAAGGTCTCCTCGGAGCCTTCTCTTCTCCAGGCTGAACAACCCCAACTCTGTCAGCCTGTCCTCATACGGGAGATGCTCCAGCCATTGGATCATCCTTGTAGCCTCCTCTGGACCCGTTCCAACAGTTCCGTATCATTCTTATGGTGAGGATTCCAGAATTGGACACAATATTCCAGATGAGGTCTCACAAGAGAAGAATAGAGGGGCAGAATCCTCTCCCTCACCCTGCTGGCCACACTGCAGCCCAGGATACGCTTGGCTTTCTGGGCTGTGAGCACACATTGCCAGCTCATGTTGAGCTCATCAACCAGCACCCCCAGGTCCTTCTCCACAGGCTGCTCTCAATCACATCATCTCCCATCCTGTATTGAAACGGCTATTGGATGTGTCCTTCCAGTAATAATTTTCTCTATATTTTTTAAGATCCTTGAGAATCTTTATTAATTTTTTTCAGATCCAATGATAATGTGATTAATGGCAAACTGTATTCTGCACTTTGAATTTTTTTTTTCTTAATTTATAGAGTGGGAAACCAAAGTCCAAGTGTGTAGATGATTGCAGTTTCAAATAAAGTCAACTGCAGCTGCGGGTGCTCAACATCCGTGAGAGTTAGCTACAAGGACTTTACACTGTGTTCACGACAAAGGCCTAGTAAGTACCCTGCTAGTTCTACAAACGCAAAGAGGAAGATTGGAAATGTAGTTTCAGATTATTCTGAATTACTTGACATGCAACAAAACGATTCAGATCTACTCATGGTACATTGGAGTATTACCATTATACTGTGTTCAGTTTGGAAGTAGAACTTGCTTTTTCTGTTATTTATCCAGTTGTATCCAGGTAGGTCAGGGAACTAGAAAGTTCTAGTAGTTCTTGGAGGGAATCTTTTGTTTTCTTTATTGGAAATCCCAGTTGCAGTGTTGCAATTACTAGATTTCTGCAAGGTATATTTGCTCCCATGCCATTATATTCCTTTTCACTGAACAATCCTTTTGGAAAATGAACTCATGGGGAGGAATTAGATTGCACAAAAAAAAAGGGAGCAGTGGGCAAGTAACTCATACGTCTGCAGCCACAGGGAAAAATTATTGTATATGCATAGCCATCATTCTGTGCAAGCAGTAGTGATCCAACCTGGTGATTCTATGATATGTGGGGCCTGCACTACTGGGAAAGTGTACAAGTTCTTTACAAGCTTTTTCTTTAAAAAAAATTATTTATTTGATACTTTAAAAATTGGGTGTAAATACATATTCTGTCCAGTAATGGAGTATCATTTAACTAGAATTCCAGTAGGAAGACAATCTCAGTTGATAGCTTGATTTAAGTAGATGTACTTCTGAATGATTTGGTGTTGAACGCAGATCTGTGGTATACCAACCTAAACTTGAATTAGTGAGATGAATATTTTTATTGTCACTAAAAATGTATTGATTTGCAGTGGTGATAAATCATTTATGTCCCTTGGAAAGAGCCCCACATCCTAAAAAAATCATATTAAAATGGTGGTCATAGTGCATTTTTGACTTGGAATAGAATTACTTTTTAGAATTGTTTAAAACTACATCAATACAGACATTAATGGCAAAATAGTGGCCAGATATTCAGCAGATGCAAACTGCTGTCATTTCATTTATTTCCATTGAACTGCTGCAATTTACACCAATTCAGAGAATCACTCTGACAGATCACTTCTCCTGCCTTCACATTGAATGTTGCCTAACTAAACAATTAGTTTAACTAATTTAATGGAAACTCTTTTCATGTTTTCCCACGTGTGCTAACCTCTGTTTCAAGACAAGCAAAGCATGCAGCAGAGATCAATGCTGGCACAGAGAACATCATCCAGGCTGAAGTCGAAGGGTGACCAGAGTAGCTGCTACTTGCAAAATTCCTAACTCTCCTTGGATGGGAAATCTGGATAAAGGGACAGGAAATTCCACAGTACTGATTAAAAAAAAAAAAAAAAATCTAGTAAGTGCTAGCAAGTATAGCTTCACCTTGCACTAGCATTGCTTTTTACTGCCCGTGCTGAGAGCGGTTCCACCTCTGACTTGTCAGGTGTGGAAAAGGATGTTGATCCAGTTGCTGCCACCTTGTCCTTCAGCATCTTGTAAACTTGGCAGTGATTCTGTATTTCTGAAAGCATCGTGGAAGTCAGCCACCTGCTGTACTACTGAAAGATCATTTTCTCTCAGATCCCATAGCTCTGCGACTTCCACAGAAGACCCATTTCCCTACTCTCCTGGAGTGGTAGCTTTCAAGCTACATACATGTGAATGGAGAAGGGACTAACATAACTAAACAATAACTCATGTATCATGCAATTTCCAGTGAAACTGATGGCAAGAAAAAGACTACAGGTTTGAGAAAAAAATCATCTATCTTCTCCCATGGACTTAAAAATGTTCTCTTTAAAGATCTGCACTATTTAGCTGATGTCTCTTTTTTTTCCTCTCTTCTCATTTGACCACCTTGTGTTCAAATCTGCTCACAGAAGCCCATAGCCCAGAATAGAGAACATACTGTTAGAAAATAAGGTTTTTCCTCATAGATTTTTCTTCATCTTGGGATAATGTTTGATGGATTAATGGGTTAAAGAAAGGAATGGAAGAAGTAGAAACAGTTTATCTTTTGGTGTTTTGCTTAAGAAACCCCTAAGACGTCCAAACCCTATTTTTATCCAACTGGGAAAACATATAGAAAGGTAATGGAGCAAACCACTCACCCTAATGATAACTACTAGCTACGCTGAAAAAAATTACATATGTGAATAAACAGGCTTTCTATTTCACCTTCTAACAATGCTCCCCTCACATAGACCTGAGACCAAACCCAGTGTAATGAAACATCCATGCCAATACTGAACACTAGGAAAGGTTAAATGTAGAATTGAATGGCAGTCTTGCTAGACCATTTTATCTCCTTATTGCAGCATACATACCATGATGCATTCCTCAACTGTTGTTAATTTAAAGGGTTTGAGGCGGAAAAAAGGAGATTCTGGAAATGTCATGCTGGTCCATGTGGGTTAACTTAGTCCGAGGTATCTGCATTTGCAGTTTGAGGATTCAAAGTGACTTGGTGGAAGACTCTCATTTGGGTTTTTTCTCTCTACTGTTTCTGTTTAATCTGAAAAGCAGGAGGAAAAAGATTTAATATTAGAATTCTGTGCAGCAGATCATTAGCAATATCATGAAAAAGAATTCATACCTTAGGTCTTAAAAAAATGAGGAGTTTTTACCTATGTGTAGATAGAAAATAAAATATTTTCTTTTGGGAGATTGTATAGTGCAAGAACACTGTCATTTGTTTTTCACTAGGTATGATGTTAGATTATGTGAGGAAGAAATCATGCAGATTTCAGGTTTTGCCATGTGCCACAGGAAAAAATCTGTATCCAGATAGTTAAGATTTTAGAAAGATTATATTGGTTTTTCCTTTAGTACTAGGAACCTCAGACCTATTTTATTATCTACCCAGCTATCTAGGCTCATTTTCTTCAAGCTTTTAACACATGTTCTTAACTTTCTTTTCAGGAATCACTGTAAATATAATTTTGATAATATGTTTCCTCTTGTTCCTTTGTCCGTTTGGGAACTACACCATTCTGACTAAACATCCCTGAAGAGAAAGAACATCCCACTGCTCAAAATCTTTTTTACTTTGCTGAGTTCTGTTTTCATTTAGACGCATAGTCAAAATTCCATACTTGATCAGACTAGTGGTATCGTCAGCCCAGCATCCTGTCTTTTACAAAAGCTGGTAACAGATGCTGCATAGGAGGGGTAAAGGAATGCTTCAGTTAGTAACCCACGGCTAACCTGCCTGTGGGGGAAGATTTCTCCCCAAGCCACAAGAGTTTGAGACTGAGTTATGCCCTGAAGTATGAAGTTTTATATCCTTTCAAAAAGTTTTAAAACATAGCTATCATAACTTCACAAACCTTTTTGTAAGTACCTCTTTCTTCATAGAGTCCCATTAAGTTCCTGCCTCCACAGTTTGTATGGTGACAACGAGTTCAATAAGCCAATTATGCTCAGTTATGAAATAGATTTAGATATCTGTCACTTTTCTGTTTGATCCATTTCAATTTAATTAAATGGTCAAAACTAAAAGCATATTTTTTCCATCTTGAAAAATAAATCCTCCATTGTAACTTGTCAGAAAATATCCAGTCTAGTCCTTTATTTTTTCATTTGGAATAATTCTGAGCTCTTACACTGATGAGAGATTGTTTAAGCAAGCATCTCACTTATCTGCTGTAGAAACTATATTTTAAAGACGCAATTTTCTGTGAAAGAAGCTAGTTCAACATGTAATTCTCTTCTGTCTTTGATGGATCAATTGCTCAGACGTAATGAATTCTGCTGAATCTGATAACTTTATTTCTCATAAAGTAATCACAGTAAAATAATGAGTTACTGTATCATCATTTTCGCTTTGTTTCTCATTGCTTGCCTCTTTCACTTGATATAAGTCCTTGAGATCTTGATTAGTCTTGTTGGCTTAAAGGACTTGTCTTTTATGTTGTTGAAAGAAAATATTATTCAGATTCTTTACTTTTGATTCACCGTTGCTCTGAAATAATGAATGGTATCCTTCCTTATAATGACCCAAAACATCAAGGGTGGCTTCCTGCTCCCTATGAATAGGTCCAGCTTTTTCATTGGGATAAAAAACTTGTTAATAAAATCAGCACAGTGATTCAGGTATGTTAGTCTGTTAGACCACCAACGGGAAAGTCACAGATCCTAAGATGAAGAAGAAAGGGAAGGAGAAACAGAGATTCATGGGAAAAAAAAGGGGAGGAAAATGTGATTTCAGATCGTATCAAACAAAAGAAAAGAATGTTACCATCAGTTCTCTCCCACCAAATTTGCCTCTGCCCGGTTCAATGCTGGTGCCACTGCTCAGGTCAGAGATTTAGTAAAATGCAATAAAGTGTCAATATTTCTGGAAGCCTGGAATCATCCTGGAACTACTCAAAGAACTCTAAATGGAACTGATCCAACCCCACAAAGGTAAATGGGATCTTTTGCATTGATTTCAAGAGGCTTTCAGTTATATCAAAATCCTAATTGTAGAAACAAATGTTGAACTTTCCGTTGGCAAGTTGAGGGGAACCCACCACTATCGTCACTTACAGAATCTATCATTAACAGAAACAAAATACCACGCTGTATTCACTGACATGGTTATCTCTCTCTGATGGATTTCTGCAATAAAACCTATCACAAAGTTGAGATTTTTTAAATATTTGAAGAGTTAAAATTCATCAAAAGTTTGAAACCTGTTGCGTTAGAACTATCAGAAAGAGCTGGTATTTACTTCTCAACCAGTACACTTTAAAAGTATGTGTGCTTTTTCCAATGCTATTTCACGTCCTATTTCCAGCGATGACCTCTACTATCTGTGCTGGACTTAGGTATTATTTTTTACTAAAAAGAGATCTCTTTAATCAGTTTTTAAAACATCATGAACTGAAACTGCTCTTATTTAAAAGTTTAACTTCACTTTCATCAATTTATAATCAGAGTTCCTCTGGTATGCTTGATTCCTGACAAACAAGGATAAAAGTCTTGTGCCCCCATTGCTAATGAGATGATAAAACAGCAGGGATCAAGTTTTTAATTACTACAGGCTATGCACTGGAGAGGTACCAGTGATATTTTCTATTGCATGTCTAAGTTGTAACTTCAGGCTTATGACAGTCATGCTGTGTTCCTCTGCCTTTGATGATCACTCATCTTTGTCTCCTGAGAACATACAAAAATTTCTGAGCTTGGATCCTGGGGGGCTTGCAATTATTGCTGTAACCTGGCACAGGTTCCAGTGCAGCACCATCGCTGCTCAGCGAGGATCTGATGTTTGAACGGAGGATAGGACATGCAAAACATCTATGAACTTTTCTTCTCAGACAATCTGGATTCTCAGTCTAGTTGTATGCAAGTCCCTTCAATATTTATGCTTTTAATTAAGCTGGAAAATAATTTAATATTGTTTCATTTTTTTCCTATTAGAAGCACAACCTATTACCTTCTCATCTATGAAGAACCATGGCCACAGGCACACAGCAATGCACATTTTTGGCACTAGGGGACTCAGGTCTTGGAAAACTGACAATAATAGGCATATATTTGGAAATGATCATTATTCCTACCCAGGTTTATAAGCTTCTTGAGCAAGTTTTGTTTCTCTGAATGAAATGAATACTGATGCAAGAGATTAAAAGGCATTTTCTTGCAATAAATAGAGACATCATTAGACAGAGAGACAAGAAGCTGATGATTTTGCAGACCTATCCTTCCCTTCCCAGGTTTTACAGATCTCCACCACACTGATCAGCTGCACATATTTCACCATTATTCTGGTTATTCAAATGCTTCTTTGTCCTTTTGCTCCATATCACTGTCTTAGATAATGGTGAATATTTCCTTTGGCTCCAGAGCAAAGCAAACAAAAGAAGAGTCACCAGTTGTGCTAACATAGACAAAGCACAGATGAGACCAGAATGAGGATGTTTGTAGTTTACACGGAAAGTCAACTCTCTCAGATGCCTCAGGACTGGATCACTGCTTAGATCACCAGAAATTTGTGGGGAGGAAAAAATCAGAGGAAAAACACTGGAAGTATCTCCTTGCTGAGTTTCTATGATTTTTTTCTCCTTATACAAGGTTTGTCTTCTCATGAGAGTTTGTAAATTCTGAACATGAACCCACCAGAAAAGGCTGTCCCTGTACAGGCCACATACCCAGCAACATTTGCTCTGAACCCACTACAGTGACATCTCCAGCATGAAGCGAATTCAGCAAAAAGGAAAAGATGAGTCTGGATTCAAGAACAGGACATCGTCCTTGAGTGCTGAAACACACACACACACAAAAATAGAAAGTACTTTTTTGCGTAAATGTGAAGATTTTACAGTAGCATCATTTGTATACTGAAAAAAATACTAAAGGAGGTGCCTGCATGCAGGGATATTGCGGTATACTGTATGAAAGCAAACTTTAACTAATATATTCATTTCAGCAAGAACTGTGAGTTCTGATCTGACTTAGATTCTCCAGGGACTGCATGTCAGACAAATGCTACAGAAATCAAGAGACCAGATGACCCACTTCTCTCTAGCTTGAGGATAAAACCCCACTGCTTTGGTATCCTTATCCAAGCTGGCTGTAAATAATTCTTAAGAAAAACAGGGTGGCAAAATTAACTTCAAAAAGTACTTCACGCATTTGAAAACTTCTATTAAATAACCAACCATGATTAATGCACTTGGCTGTAGAATTCAATTACATTTTAAAAGCAAATCATAAAGGAGACTTCACACTTGTTTTCTTTTACAACTGATAGGACAGATCAGAAAAGTTAATGCTACAAAAACTGTATGGACTAGAAACTAAATTTATCTTAAATGAAATGATTTATTTCACAAATGTAGGATATCCAAGTAATAAACTGTGGTTCTGTAGAGGCAATCAATGGCACTTAAGAACTATACAGCTTATATCAACTGACACCAGGGCATAAACAGAATCAAGAGACATTTAATATGCTACATAACAGAACTAGAAATGAAGTTGACCATAAAATTTGTATATTCTAAACTGCAGAAATCTCTCCATTTTAATGATCTATTCCATGAAAATAAAATGCAAAGTGTTTAAAAGATCTAGCAAAATGTGTGCATTGATTGAATAAATCATCATGGGTATCAATTATATCTTGAAAATAGTGTACAGCTCTTGTAACATCAAGGACTGGTTTTAGTTACAGCTGCAGTATAACTAACATTTTCTTAATTTTAATGAGTGTTGTTCTATGATAGGATCAACTTGTGATGAAGCTGAAGAAGCCAAATCAAGTTTGAATTAAAAGAATTCCAAAGACACTGGAGAGGTATACGGAGCTGCAGATTGTTTTGAAATGTGTTGAATATTGGCCCAAGTGCTGTTCTTCTTTCTCACTCGATGAGACTTCTCATAGGAGTATGGCAAACACGATTTGGCCTTTTTTCCAGAATTGTAAAAAGTAGATATTGCAATGGGCTACAAGTGCAAAGCCTGTAGTAAACTCCTGCCTACATAAGGGAAATTTGCAGAACTAAAATAAGCACAATATATCATTATAAACCTTAGGATGGAGGCACATCAGTAACATCAACTCTTTTAAGTCTCTCTGTGTGGTTGTAAATCATGCTTGATTGACATATTGTATCTATATGGAGTATTTACCATCATAATAACACTGATACAGCAGCAACATTTCATCAGCTAGGCCAGGATTAAGTGAAATATTGTATAAAGGTCAAAGAACCACTTGGAAGACTCCTGAATCAAACCCAAAACCTAGCAAGTTTGCGTTTATTATCAACACTTCAAATCATTTAAGAATGTTTTCACTAAAGAACGATAGAACTTTGTTTAGTACAGAACAGGGCATAGAACCAGTGGTTTGAGAGGTGGCAATGGTCCATTTTATGCTAACTCTAGCTTTTGTCCCCTTCTTTTTCTGGCTTTGTCTGATGATAATGGTCAACTAGTTGCTATTTATGTTCAGGATTTTTTTTTTTTGGTCCGTTTTTAGGCTACTGGTCATGAATGAGGTCTAACGTGGGACATAGAGAAGACTGACTTTATGATCCACAAACAATTTATGGGAAGCAGCTGGTTTTGTGCAAATGTGAAGTGTGAGTACGGAGATTAGAAGTCATAATTTAGCCTCGAAAGTGGGCTCTTGGCTACAGGAGCAGAAAGAATATCATATTTTTGTTATACTAAAACTATGCCACTATTAAATTAAAGGAAGAATTCTAAACCAAAATATTCATGTTTACAGAAATGTGAACATAGTTCTAGAGGCTAGTGCCATACCTCAAGCCTTCTCTATGCTGAGGACAGAAACATTTGCATTTGGCATTTCATTTTTCTTCAGCAAATTTCATTCCTCTGACGTTTTCATTAAAAGAGCTGTAGTGTGTATCGAGAACATTGCTTATATAAAAGGAAAACTAGATAATAGGTGCTTTTTATGTCAAAAGGCTGCATTGCTTTTCTCCTACTGCAGGGTGGCCATAATATTTAAGTCATAAATGGGCAAATGTCAAAGCAGGTCTCCTGCCGTGCCTGACTCCCTCTAATAATTAGGTGCTGGTTTATTGTTCCATGGCTTAGTTGTGAGTACAGCTGTCAGCTGACATAACTGGTAATGGAAGGTCCACATTCTTTATAGCCAGACAACTCCCTTCAAAATTCACAGCATATTTACAGGCATCAGATTTGCAATATCAGGTTCCAGACTATAGCTGTGCACAGCAAAATAATATCTGAACCTATGTGACTGCACTGTTAAATGCACATATTTAACATCAAAAATTTATATTCATGCAAAATAAGGAGGACCAGACCTTCCATCCAGCTACGACTGCACCTTACATTGCTTCAGAAGAAGCAAACAGCTTCACTGCCCAGCTGGGAACTCTCCCTTCTCCTCGCAGTGTAACCCTGTGTGCTCGCCCCAGCTCCCTTCCCTCTCACGCGTGTCCTGGAGAGCACGAGACAGGAGAAAGAAGCCTCGTAGAATAAGCATTTCCATGGTCCCCAGTCACCACAGTAGTTGTTTGGAACAGTAAACCAGTAACGTAATTTAGCTACTTGCTACAAGTGAAAAAAAAAACCAAAGGCAACTGCAAAGGTTGTTGGGAGCAACACATGTAGACAGGGCTCTGATTTGTATTTGCCCAAGGAAAAATGCAACATCTATTGAAGCCTTGCCTGTCTTGCTGCTGTTTGAAAAGTGTTTTACCATCCTACTACCCTTTTTCAGACCCTTTCTATAGACTCCTGTGATGCTTCGAAGGGCAAAAAATTTCTGTTGAGTCATAGCTAACCTTCCCATCCCAGCAGATCTCTTTTTATGAAGGCTCCAGGGAGCGACACCAGTTCAATGCCCACTAGAAATACTTGCTGTACCAAAGTTATTTCCTGGCAGAAGGCACCTCGTGGGAATGAGGGCTTATTGACAGAGTGGTGCTGTTACGTGGGCTGCACCAGGAGTTGTCTGGCTCAAGGTGACTCTTTGCAAGGTCTGTTGCAGGAACACAAGCATGGGGCAGCACACAGTGATGATCGTTCTAGATATCTCTTGTACCCTGAGCCAATTTTATAGCAACAAGGAGAAAGCACAGATGCAGGAGCTGCTATTCCCTCTGGTGCTAGTGGGAGATTTTCTCTACGCTGGGAAAGCCTTGGGTGAAATGTGGGTTCTCAGAAGTAGCCCTTTTCAAGAGGCCTTCTTGTAAAAGAAGAAGTTACAGCTCCTTGCTGCTCTAGCCAAAAGGTACACAATTTTAATGCTGGAGGATTATTAGGTCTTTGTGTACTTAACAAAACATGTCAGTAATGTTCTGTACAAAAACTTTCCCGTGGCAGCTGTCAGACTTGTTATAAGCTGTAGTTGAGCAACCAGTCCAGACATGTGGTTTTCTGGGGGAGAGGATTTTTATGAGGGTTGTTGTGTTACTTTATTCCAAAAAAATCAAATTAGCTCCTTGCTATTCCATATTCTAGCAATAACTTCCACCCAAAAAGCCACCCTCCTTCAGCATGGACTTAGGAAAATGAGGCAAGAAGAGCTTGTTCAAAGCTAGCAGTGTTCAGGCAGAACATTTAGAAAACATTGAATGTTTAATATCTCAGTCCCTGCCCTTTATGCAAGGAAACTTTCTCTGGTATCAGTGGCACCTTTTTCTCTAGGCGGAATCTATAAAGCCAGTCCCGTATTGCTAGAAGGAAGGTGAGAGAGCAGAGTTTTGAATAGAGAATTTATTTGCCACAGCATGCTACTGGACACAGGAATTGTAAGAAAAATTTTACTGAGAAGAAAGACAACCAATAATACATCAGTAAACATTATGTTTTTTCTAGCAGTCGCATACTGACCGTGCTGAGGATGTTAATTTGCTGTAGTGGTTATTTTAATAGAGAAAAACCAGAGCGATAAAAAGGGAAAACAGTGCAAACAGCATAAGATACTCTTCTGCTTTCTAAATGCTGGATAATCATTCACCCAACTTTTTGCTAGATAAGAAAGTTCTAGTGTTGGCTATTTGTGAGATACTTAATGCAGTGAGACTTTTTTTTAATTATTTTTGCCCAGGAGACAAATGTGTAACCATATGATTTTTTCCCCCTGCTATGTTAAAAATGCATTTATATTTTTTCAAGCACACCCCGATTAAAGAGGGCACATCTGTTTTAAGTCCTTCTTTATGAAAATTACTGAGCTTCCTCTGAAAGCTTATCTTTTAATTTCAAAATTCTTTGTAGCAATAACTTAGATAATAACCAACCATATTTCTGTCTTCTTTAGGAAAAAAAAAAAAGAGAGAAAGAGAGAGAGAAAGAAAGAAAGAACCATTTTGAGCTTTGAACTCCCCCTCCCTCCCCTCTTTGGGTCTCCTTTGAAAAGGCCCCCCTCATTTGCGTTTAAAATGGATGTTTCATACTGGTTGATTAGTGTTAGTATGGGATACCAGCCGCTCTGAGCCCAAGGCTCAGCTTGAGATCTGCGGATTATTCATCAACTTCCCCGGCAGGGGGGACCGTTCCTCACTTTCACTGCACAGCAGCAAAGTGTTCAGCTTTGCTTTGTAAGATTTTTTTTTCCCTTTTCACAAAGTTTTTTTTCTTTTTTTCCCCCCTCCTTCTTCCCCGTGGAGGGGTTACTTGAGTGTACATAACACCAGATCACTTCTAATACCAAACCTCCCCCTGCCTGACCAGCTTTCTTGGTCTGAATAGCACATAATGGGTCGGGATGTATTTACCATATGTCTGTCTGGTTACAACCATTGTTTAAGGCAAAGATCATTTAAATACGTAAACTGAGACTTGGAGAGGCACTCGATTTTATGACTACATTATGGCCTTATTGTAGCATCTCTTTTTTTTTTTTTCTTCTTTTTCCTTAGGTCTGATTGACGTGTTGTTTACCATATATTAAGTTAGAAAAGATGTAGAGGACATCTGTTTGGATGTGTCTGTATTAACAATATTTCAATAACATTTATCATCATTGCTGCCAGCGTTTTGAGTTCCAAATCTAATCCAGCTCTGAGCAGGCTTTTTTCAAAACTCTTATTTGACATTAGCTACCTGTGTATTTTTGCAATATTTGATTGTTATTCAGAATCATACCTACCGAGATAACATTTCAAAACCAATTAAAAAGGAGTTCTCCTTGTGCAGAACAAAAATAAATAGCAGACAACTTGGTGTGTCTGAAATCTAGCTCTCTTTTGTGTCATCCAGCCTTGCAAAAGATGAGTTCCCGGCAAACCTGGGGTTTCTCAGTTCCATAAGCCATTATGGGCACAGGAATAAAATTGCAGCATGAAGAGTTTTCCCATACATTAGTAAGCATACATATCATCCTTTGCTCCTTTGTCTCCAGCTGCCTAAAGGCATTCACCCTTCCTTGAACATAGTGACTACACACAAAATTATAATGTCTACAAAAAGGCAGAATGGCTTTCTTTTAACTTTAGCCATCTAAACCAGGCATGAACCTTGATGATTAGTTTAGAAGAATATTTGCTGATGGAAAGAAACCAGCACTTGCAGAATGTGACCATCCTATCAATGCTTACAACGGAAAAGAATATCTTCTAGATATGGCATATATTATCCCTGCAGACAGAGTCCAGATAAGATGCTTGGATCAAACTCCCAACTTTTAAATAGCAGAGACTGGGTGAGATGATTCACACTTAGTAAGACAGGATGATTTGGTGCAATGTTCACAATCATTAATTCTTAAAATAAACAGCTACCAGGAGCTGAATTTTCTCTTTTGTTGCCTACTGAAATCCCTGAAAATTCAAAAGAGGTAGATCTCTCTTCTTTGGGACTTTTAGTGAACTATATTTCTCATGTGGGACATATTTAATCGGCTTACAAGGAGGTTAGTAGAACTAACAGACACAGCACAGCACTATGGACGCTTTGAAAACAAGAACTTCTTTACATCCATGTGGGCACCCACAGTTACCCCTTCCTAGTCAATGTAAATTAACGATACGCTTTCTCTCTTCGTTACCTTATTTTTTTGGTTTTGAACCTATATCCCCTGGCTGAACTCTCTCTCACTATGAAACCACAGCACGTAAAACCCAGATGTGTTATTTTAAGACACAAATGGCCACAAACACTGCACATTGTGCCAAGTTCAGGTCTATTGATATGTATTTGGCATCCTCCTCCAGGAACCGGCACCTCGGTACTCCTTGTAGGTCCTGTATTCCAGGAGGGCTCAGACAAGAGTGGTACCTTTCAACCACCCATATCCACAAGACAGAATTATGAGGATCTGGAAACTAAACGGTCAAATTTAGGCCTATGCAGAGTTAGACATATGCTAAAGAAATTACACAGACTTAAGTTGAGGACTTAGGTGCTTAAATCTCTCTAAAATATGTTTGGGGCACATGAACGTTTCTTTTGATGGCCCTTAATGCATCCTTACTCTTCTCAATTTTGTGTCTGCTGCAGCCATGACCACAGCAGTATTTGAGTGTCATTCAGAACTGCCTCATGTGAATTCTGCCTCTTTCTTCTTTTTCCCAGAAGGAATCTAAGTAATAATCACAAAAATTTAAATACATACATAGATACATATACATACATGCATATGTATATAGACCAGAGAAACTAGTAACCAAGATGTGTGACTCCTGCAGCCAGGAGATGGGTGTTTTCATCACAGACATCAAAAGGAATATATGAAGGAGGTGGGGATGACAATGAAGCAAATAAGTCAAAGGATATTGCAAAAGATGTTGCAAGAGATGGAAAGACGTTTTACATACTGTGCTGCATTACAAATGATGCGGTTCACATAAAATGCTCTAGAGAGAACTCAGAGAACACACTATGTGACTAGATTTCTTAGGGCCACTTGAGCAGGCTAGTGTAAATCAGCACAGCTCCACTGACTTGAACTGATTGGGGCAAATAAATTGCAACAAAGGAGACACCAAAAGGAAACCTAATGAGCCCTCAGTCATTTTATTCAGTTGTGTCTGGAGGCATGGTGATACTTCAGAAGTATTGCTTACAAAGCATTAGTGGTAAAGCCATTTGTACTAGACTCATTTAACACGTACCTGCCCAACCCAATTCAAGTCAGCGAAGCCGTGTTCATAAGCATGTCATCTGCTTGATGGATAGTTATACTATAATATGAAATATATTTGATAATACATCTATATTTGATACATGCAAGAGCAAGGTAATGGGTAGCAACATGGATCAGAATTCACTCCAGAACAGATTTTAAGTAAAATGGAGTTATTACATTTTCAAATTACTGTTACTGAGATCAGGATCTTTACTAACATATTGATGACCACGCTTTCTTACAGAAGTCCATGGGGAAAACCATTCAGCAGGATCATTTGTAATGTAGTCCATTAGGAATTTGGCATTTTAGAAGTTAACCAAAATAGAATTTTATAAAGTCGTTATCTGCAAATATTCCGAGGGAAGCAAGTGAAATGGTGATAGATGTTTTCCATGTAGATAGATGCAAACTTTGTTTAACATAACATAAAATGTGTCAGAATGATTTAAACTCAATTGCAAAATTAATTATTAGGGTTTTGAAATTGTAAAGCACCATTTGGTCTTTAAAGAATCTTCAAAATAAAGAAAATAACTCAGGTATTTATTGGTTTGCTTCAATTTACATTGGTGCTATAAATAGCTGACAAGAAATGATGACAAATAAGCTATTGTAACCCTTTGGGAGTTTATTAGGTCATTTGTGAGAGTGCTGAATAGTCTCATTTGTTGCCCTCAGGTGTTTGAGAGTCTCTTTACCCTTGGGAAAGGAATTTAACAAAGGAGTGTATTTCAAAGAAGGCACTCTGTGTTTTCCACCCTTTTTCTGAAGTGTTTTCAAACACACTCCAAGCTAAAAATTCTCAGAAGTGAGAAAAGGAGGTATATATCAGACGATCCCTGAAGCAGCTGACAATCCCAGGGAGCAGAAGATAGGGTCAGATCCTAGATGCTTGAATCCCAAATACATTTTCACCATAGGAGGCCTTGATTTATTTTTGCCCCACCCACTGGGTGCAAACTTTGAAATGCACAACACAAAAGCGTTGGACTAATGCCCTACTTGCATTTTCTGACTTGGCTCAAATGTGACATGTCTGATTTTCTGTCTGTTTCCAAAAACACTGAGCAGGTCCTTTGTTACAAAAAGGCACTGCATCTGCCTAATCTATATATCTTCTTAATTAAATAAAGGATTAGCATTTCTTTAGGTTGTAATAAAACAGATTGTCTAGCAATATCAATATAGCCATCATAATGAATCTGCTAAACAGCTTTAGGAAAAAAAATAACTGCAGTTTTAATTATCTAAGTAGCATCTAGGTAGTTATCTGTCCCAAAAGCAGTGGTCCATGCAATCCCTCCAGTGGAAAGAGGGGTAAAAAGGAAACCAAGGGGAAAGGAAAAATGGAAGTGAATCTGTGTGTGTGTATATATATATATGTATATATTTTTCTTTTTTTCTCTTCTACTTCCCTGAACAGCAGCAAAGACATTTAGCTATCTAAAATGCATTGAGTAAACATTTTTAGCATCATCCACCTTGTGTTTAGTTCAGGAGGTTACCAAGTTACCACTAGCTCAATATTTCTGCTTAGTTAAGGTACCTAGAGGAAAATCTGTGGAAATTAAAAGGTTAGTAGTGACAATGATGAAATGAAAACACAGTCTCACTGAGTAAAGCAAATTTGCAGTACTGAATACAACAGCAGTTCATGGACATCAGGTAATAAACAGGATCATTGTTTTATTTTTCCCTGAAGGCTATTGCTGATGGGTCCAAGGCAAGACAGATCATCTTTGTTTCAGGAAAGGCATCCTTCCTGTACAAACTTTGCTTAAAACAGCTTTTATCTGAAGTGTCTATCAGAGAAATCGGACAGAAAAAAGGAAACCATAGGCTAAAAAAAATAGTGCAAAGCCCTGGCTTTGATTAGGGAGCTGTTGCAAGGACAGTAGTTAATACTGGTGTCACAGGCATCTTTGCCTGAAATAAGGGCAAATGCACTCATGAGATTCACTGGCTGGGTCAGGAATATGTACTAATTAATCATTCTTCATTAATCATAAAGGATAAATCTTAGGAATTAGTTTTGTAGCTGATTTTGTCGTCTAAGACCACAAACCTGGATTTGGTGGGAACCATTAACAACTCTTGATATTTAGGAAAAATATGTGTCTTTCTAAAAAAAAAAGCTTCTTTAAAAATGCACTTAGTGCATTTGAAAGGCTGGAAGCTGGTGCTTTTTATCTCACTGGGACGCTGGAAGATTTCGTTGTGTTTTTATAGCATCTGCCAGTCTCCTTGCCATAGCACAGTGTCAATCAGGAGTTAACTGTACGTTTAAGAATGAGAAAACCAGAACAAAGCAATGTGAAAGAGAACCTGTTTTCAAAACATCTTTCTGTGTTCTGGATGGGGCTTTGTTTCCCTTGACAGAAGTCTGAACGTAGTGGGCATTTCTGACCTACATTTTTGGGAGC
Organism: Phaenicophaeus curvirostris; assembly: GCF_032191515.1. Classification (NCBI taxonomy): domain Eukaryota; kingdom Metazoa; phylum Chordata; class Aves; order Cuculiformes; family Cuculidae; genus Phaenicophaeus; species Phaenicophaeus curvirostris. The sequence goes on along the minus strand of NC_091408.1, from coordinate 12,695,105 downwards.
TGACTATTGCCTGTCTGTGTGTACATAACACAGCAAAACACTGTCTGTGGTCTCACTGGTGCTGATGGGCAAGGATTTGTTCATTCCCAGAGCCCTTCAGAGCTGGATGCAGAGGTTCCCAGCCCATCTCAGAGATGACCCTGTAGATTTGGTCACTGTACAATTCACCTATCACTGAAAAGACCCATTTCTGGTAGTTTATAGCTACAACTTACAGACTGCACCTGAGTTTAGAAACGAGGTCTCGATGTAATAAAGATGCCAGGCAGAGCTCCCCTGCAGAGTAAATAAGACTTAGGAGGAGTCCCAAATAGCCAGCTAAACATCCGTATGCTGGACTTTAATCCCTCTGCCCTCTTCTTCATGTTTATGGATGGATGCAGGCTTGGTTCAGTAAGGAAAGCTCTGCGGAGTGGCAGTAGCTCCCCCACCACGTTGCCTGAAGGACATGCATTAGCACATGCCAAGAAGGATGCTACAGTCCTGTGTCCCACCACTCTCAAAAATTATTTCCTGGCCTTCTTCAGGGGTTCAAGAGTGTACTGTCATCCACTCAGACTCCACTTGAACCCCCTCTCAAGTGAAAGCCCTCCAGCTCTTATCTTTAAATAGTGATGTCCTTCCTTTTCGCTCATACAAGTCATGCAGATTTTTCAAAGGCAAAGCTGATTCTTATGACCCTTCTTCTCTCTTGCTTTCTCATTTCTTGACTGGACTCACTGTGCATTCACTTCACAGGTAATTCATGCAAATAAGCCACTGTATGCTCAAAAGGTGTCCAAGATGAAGAATGGCTGAGATTAGGCTACCCCAATGGGAATAATTCATATAACCCACATATTCTTTTGCTTAGGCTGAATTTGAGAGCACACAGAAATTAGCCTGTCAGTAGGTGAGTGTTCTGACTGTGACCACTGCATTTTCCTGGCTGCCACTCATTCCTGGATATTATCTCTTTTACTGGCTGTTCAGTATTTTGCTTGTATGGTCATGGATGCTGCATGCATCTGACTTGCAGAGACTTGTTTTCTCCTGAGATGCTGCCTTTTTGGGGCAAAGAACCTGATCCGTTTTGTCAAGACAGTTTTGTGCTAGGAAAGTACAAAAGAGTAACTTGGAATGTCTGAGGAAATCTGTAACAAAAAGTTCAGTGCATGTGAAGTTAGGCACCTTCAAGAACAGGCAGCATCTCAGCAGGAGATCTCAGTATCTGTTTGGTATTCAAGTTCTACATGCACTGTAAGAACACAGAGTCTGTTTCTTCGTGTACCTCAATGGAAATTTTGTCACATATACTATTTAGGTAATTCAAAGGCATGTGTTTATTTCTGGAGTGCTTAGAATAAATTAAGAGCTCTGCAGAAACCTGCCACTGTCCCACCAGATGAAGCTCTAACAGCCACTAGTCACCAAAATGACCCAACTGTTAAAATAAGAAAATTTAAAACGAACACAACATTTAAAATGAAAACAACTTTCCTTACTATTAAAGACCGAGGCAAAGAAGACATTAAGTACTTCAGCCTTGTCCTCATCCTTTGTCACAGTTGGTCCCTTTGCATCCAATAAGGGCTGAATATTCCCCCTGGTCCTCCTTTCACTATTGACGTATTTACAGAAAGGTTTTTTTATTATCTTTCATCAAATTGGCCAGTCTGAGCTCTAGTTGGGCTTTAGCCCTCCTCATTTTTCCTCTGCATGATCTCACTTCCTCCCTGTAGTCCACTCAAGACGCCTGCCCCTTCTTCCAAAGTTCATAGACATTCTTCTTCTTTTTGATGTCCACCCATATCTCCCTGCTCAACCAAGCTGGTTTTTTTCCCCGCTGGCTCATTTTCCAGCACATGGGGACAGCTTGCTCCTGGTGCCAGGATTTCCTTCTTGAAGAGTACCCAGCCCTCTTGGGTTCCCTTGATCTTAAGGACTGTCTCCCATGGGACTTCATCAACTAGCCTTCTGAACAGTCCAAGGTCTGCCCTCTGGAAGTTTAAGGTGGTTGTTCTGCTAACCCCCTCCTCACCTTACCTAGAACTGAGAATTCTACCATCTCATGATCGCTTTATCCCAGTCATCCTCCAACCGTCACATCCCCCACAAGGCCTTCTCGGTTCACAAACAGCATGTCCAGGAGGGCGCCATCCCTTGTCAGCTCATTCACCAGTTGTGCGAGGAAGTTGTCTTCCACACACTCCAGTAACCTCCTAGACTGCTTTCTCTTTCTTGTATTGTACTTCCAGCAGATATCTGGTAGATTAAAGTCTCCCACAGGGACAAGAGCTGGTGACCTTGAGACTTCCCCTAGTTGTTTGTAGAAGAGCTTGTCAGCTTTTTTTTCTTGGCTAGGTGGTCTATAATAGACTCCCATTACAATATCTGCCTTCTTGTGGGCTCCTCTGATTTTTACCCACAGACACTCAATCCTGTCATCACCATAATCAAGCTCAATGGTATCAAAGCACTTTCTAACATAGAGGGCTACCCCACCACGTCTCCTACCTTTCCTGTCCCACCTGAAGAGTTTATACCCCACCATAGCTGCACTCCGGTTATACGAGTCGTCTTATCACGTTTCCGTAATGGCAACCATGTCATAGTCTCCTTGCCCTACGACAGCTTCCAGTTCCTCCTGTTCATTGCCCATGCTGTGCGCATTAGTGTAGATGCACTTCACCTGGGCTGTTAATCCCTCACCTCTCATAAAGGGAATAGTGTTCATTCCCAAATGACTGGTCCTTGGATTACCCCATCAGTGCCAATTACGTCTTTTCCATCATGAGATGTACTCATCATTGTCCATTCTCCCCTGTTGCTTCTGTCCCTGCTCTTGATGCCACTGTTCCCATAAATGCCCACGCCCCCCTTTCCCTCCCTACAAGAACACCACCAGTGGAGTCACTGCCTGCAACATCTCCTCCACAACCTTGCAAGAGATCCTCTACTCGTTGCCTCTACTCGATCTGCTTGTTGCCAACAGGCCCAGCTTCTTCTCGGCTGAGCTTCCCCTGTGTGTACAGCACAGGGAGCACCAAATGTTCATATATTATTTTCCTTGTGAATACCATAAAGATAGTTGTCTTCATGCAATCAAATATTCAGATTAAGTAAATTTCTATGAAAACAGAATAGAGGGTGTGTGGTTTGGTTGATGCAGCTACCCAGGAGTAGAATACACGTAGAAACATGTTTGACACGTAGTTGTACTCTTTCAGTCCTTTCAGCCCTGCAGACCAGACTCAGTATTTGTAGGGAGTCGGGAGCAAAGTGCTTTTCCTAATACCTTACTACTACGGAATATACTCTGCACTTTTGTCACAGCAGATACTACTTGTGGATTTGTGTTCTTGGTTCTCAGGAGAATACGTTTGCCAGATAACCAAGATCTTAACTCATCTTTCAGCAGAAATTCTTGGAATACTGTACTGAAATTGTTAATTAATTTGCTTAGATAGTCCTCTAGTTTGTGAGTGTGTATCTGACATTGTGCACAAAGGAACTACACTAGCCTCCGTCTCTGTGTCAGTGACACCGATATACAATCTCCGTGCTGTGGTCACGCGTAAATGCTGTGCTGCCAGTCCTCTTCTCCTCAGGCGCTGCGCTAACAGAGGTTTCAATGAAAACATTTCAGAAATGATTTTGCAACTTAAGAAAACATACTTCAGCAATTATCATTTCCTTTACCATGAAACCAAATTCACTGTACATTACAGCTTTAAAGCTGAGATCTAAGGTTCAGATCAGCTCTTTAATCCTGACTGTAGCTTCAGGTACTTCCTGATATTTATGAGAAATGCTCCAGGCCTGCAGCTGGGCTTTGAACAAAAAAATAATGAACTTCGTTGACTGTGAACAAAGTTCTACAATATTTTAAAGAAAGTTGAGCTGTGACTTTTTTTTAATCCAACACTCAATCACATAACCCAAATTCTCTGCATAATTCAGGAATGTTCAGAGCAATAAAAATGACAATTAGATCAGACTTGAGAACTCTTGCTAGTCTCTCTCCTGAAATACGTCCCATTTCTTTTTGGAATAATACAATATTTTACTATAATACCTGAATCAAAAGTCTGTTTTGGTTCTAATACACTCCATAAAATAATTCTCCATCTTCTCTTATTGCTTGAAAAATACAGATAATAAATGATATGACCACATTTTGTAGAATTTTGTACTCACTTATGCACTAGGCTTTACAAATCTAATTACAGTATTAACTTCTGGAGGCCTTGCTCCTGTCTATTTACTGTGACCTCTCCGTTTAATGTGGCCACCTATTGACATCAAATCACTTCTTGCTCACTTTGCTTAGGATTTGGATACAAATTAAACCTCAGCTTGGACTGATGTGAATTTGTAATGGGCAGAAAATAATGGAAAATAGAATTAAGTTGATACAGCACAGGAAATTTTGGCAGGGATGTGATAGTTTGTAAATAAGAGGCCATTTTTCTACTCAGGAAAAGAGGGCTCAGGGCACAGTCTGACAAAACAGGGCTTGGAACGAGCAGTGATGATAACTGCAGTGATTAGATACCCTGGTAGACATGGAACACATGAAATAGCTTCTGCTGAAGCAAAACATGTTGTTGTCAAGGGGAACCGGAGTGAGTCCTACACAGATTCCAAGCACAAAGTGACTGATGTTTTACAAGAAGAGTTACAAAGAATAAGGGCTCAGACAAAAGTACTAAATGTCTGAAGGCAAACAAAAATTAGGAAATAAAAAATAATCTAGAGAAAAGCAGAGGAAATATAAAGTTGAAAAGTATGTTTTCCCTCTTCCTGAAAGAAAATGCTTGCATTATATCTGTTATGTAGTGAGTTGGGTATTGTGTTCTTAGTAGCATTTTTTTTCCCATAACAAGCCTTTTGATTTCTGTTTTGGTATGTAAACATGAGTTTCTCTGCCCCCTCATACTCTACCCAAGGTAGTAAGTAAACCAGGCTAGACTGTGCAGGCAGATCAGTTCCTCTATCCCAAGCCGAATTATAGTAAATTAAATGTGACACCAAAAACTTGCATTGGGACATTGCAAGACTGTTGATTTATGAGATATTACATTGGATAGCAAGTCAGACTCTAAAACTTTGCCTTTCTGACTTCAAAATAAAGCTAATTAAGAACATAAAACCACTAGGACCTAGATTTGTGAATACTTAATACCTACCACAGGAACTTGAATTTTTAAGTTTATTTTTGAGCAATTCTCATTTGAAATTTTGAAACAAATATTTAACACCATTCAGGAGCAACAGGTTGGGCTTTTAAAAATCTAGCCACACATACAAGTTGTTGAGGTTTGTTGTGATGTGTTCCTTATTTTTTCTTGCTTTATCACAGCAGATAATACTTTTTATTCTAGTACCCTGAAACATTGTGTTTTCTGGGGCTAAAACCAAAGGAGCTATTGATATCTGGACGTGGTATAACAAGAAAGATGTGAAGGTAAGAGTTCAACTTACATTGCTAGGAGTTTGCAAGACATTTAAACACTACACTAAAGGTACCAAAGTGAGCATTATCTGCACTGTGTACATTGGAATCACTTATTTATTTACCATTCAGAATCCCAAAGTGCTGCTAACTACACGAGTCAACAGCTGTCTGCTAGTGTAGTTCCTGGCTCCTACCACCTCAGGCATCTTTTTCCTGTTTATGCTTGTACATCAAATAGGCCTCTGGAAAAATCCCTGATTTTCTTTTGTTCTGTTTTCTTTGTTCTGTTTCCATGTGGTCTTTTCCCCTTTGGAGATGACATGTATGGGAAATGGCTTATTGTAGCAACAGGAGACAGAAGGCAAAAACAATTGCATCATGGGTAAAACAAACATCAAAGCAAAGTACAAGCCAAGTAGCTGTGAAACAATTATTTCGTATGTGATTTTGTGACATCTTGAAGTCCAGCATTGGTAGGGCTATTGGCAACAGAGAAAAAATAAAATGCAGAGTTACCATTTTCAAAACTATGTTTTCCTCAGTGTCTCTGTGAAACCAGCCAGGACACGATGCACCTGTTCCCACTGGTGCATTGTCCTTTCCACGTTCCATCTGACTGTGAAAGTCCATTCACTCTGCCTATACAGTCACAGTTTTAACTGGGCTTGAACGACTCAAAAACCCAAATCTGAAAGACTGAGAAAACCAAATTGGAACCTACATTTCATTAAGTACTAATTAACTCTCTGACAACCCACGTATAAAAGTGAGGGTGCTTCTTGTTGGTGTTTATTTTCACTTTATAAGAAATTGCTGTAGGTAGCCAGCCTGATTAAGTACTTTTAACAACTCCCGTCTAAAGATAATTAAGTTCTGCAGTGGAATGTAAAAAATTTGGCCTAAAAAAATAAACATTAAGTACGGCAGATCTTTATATATTTATTAATTTAAAATAAATAAACATAACTATTTCCAATACGCCCATTCTGCTTTCTCATGATTTACACAACGTAAATGACTTTGACAACATCTTTATATTCTGTTTATCTCTAAATACTGCTGAGCCAAGGAAATCGCATATTGTGTTTCTTCAGCTTTAACCCTCTGACCCACTGGAGAGTTCTACAGCCTACAGAGCAATAAGAGTTCCCACTGTTGGTGAAGAGCCCATGGCAAGCAGTAACCGGTGCTCTTAAAAGCACTGAACATGCCCTATCTCAGTGTATTATTGAGTTTGTTAAATATTTATCCAGATCTGTATGTGAAGAATAAGAACCACACTGCTAAAAGTACTTCACCTATCTTTACGCAGCAATCGCCACACTAGCATAGTTTGAAAGCTCTTCTTTATCACTTGTAAAAGAGAAGCTGGCTTCCTAAGTGGCTTGCTACACTGACATCAAAGAGAAGCACATCAAAACTGGCTTTAGGGACAAAAATACAATCTAAATCAAACAAAAAATCGATATTTGTATTATTTATGTAAAGTGTGTTAACACCGGCACCCATTTCTACCTGGAAGAACAGAGAACAAGCAGCCTTGTCTTCTTTTCACTACTGGTATCTGAAAAATTGTAACTAACCTCATGAAATCAGACTGGCCTTTTATACAGGTAAAGTTTTAATTAGATAACGTTATCTCTTGTCCCTTGAAGTCAGTGTCTCCAGATGCATCACAGCTGTCTCATTTTTAAGCAAGGGCACACTTAAAAATGACAGAAATGTTTGAGCCTTGGTGCTGTCTAGACATCCTGTCTTTCCAGGGTAGCCTGGAAAAGTTTGCATATAGAGTTAATTCCCGCTGAAGGTCACTTATTTCCAAGTCCTAAGATTTCCTAGTTCCCTCCTGGAGTATCTAAAATATAAGCCATTGAATCAGCCTTGGTACTTAGAAAAGGGCTTGTTTTCCTCTTCAATTGGATTGCTGGTCTGCTGGAGCACATATCTCAGGGGAGGGATGGTTGCTCAAGTGTTTGAACTGATGATGCTCAATTGGAATGCGTCAAATAATTCTTGCCGACGGTTCCCTTGCAACACACAATGCGTCTATAGCCAACAATTTCTGCCTGTGTTCTGAGCATCTCTGGAAAAGAGCAGGAAGTTTAAACAGCTGACAAACGCAGTTCTTCACTGCAACAACTTAGGGGGTTCATTCCTTGTTTTATTGCTCCACCTTCTGGTTAGCTTCAAATGTATTTTTCAAGCAAGAAGTGGGATGAGGAGAAAATAATTTTTAATGGGAAAATTTATTTCTTGCAAAGGTTACAGATGAAGGAAGGAATAAATCATTATGTTGAATGAATGAATTAGCTTAAGCAGTAATAAGAATAAGAAGAATCAAATCCTGGCCAGCTGGCAGTTAGAAGAAATGAGATTGTAAGAGATGGAACTGTTGGAATGGGTCCAGAGGTGGCTACGGAGATGATCAGAGGGCTGGAGCACCTCCCATACAAGGCCAGGCTGAGAGAGTTGGGGTTGTTCAGCCTGGAGAAGAGAAGGCTCCAAGGAGACCTTATAGTGACCTTCTAGTACCTGAAGGGGCTACAAGAAAGCTGGGGAGGAACTGTTTACAAAGGCTTGTAGTGATAGGACAAGGGGGAATGGGTATAAACTGGAGAGGGGCAGATTTAGACTAGACATAAGGAAAAATTTCTTCATGATGAGGGTGGTGAGGCCCTGGCCCAGGTTGCCCAGGGAAGCTGTGGCTGCCCCATCCCTGGAGGTGTTCAAGGCCAGGTTGGATGGGCCTTGAGCAGCCTGATCCAGTGGGAGGTGTCCCTGCCCATGGCAGGGGCATTGGAACTGGATGATCTTTAAGGTCCCTTCCAACCCAAACTAGTCTGTGATTTTATGTTTCTACGATTCTTTTAATAAACAGTACCAGGGTACACAGGGGGAATCCACATAATGTGTCCCTCTAATGAGACTGGCTACATGACTTTTATACTGGTTAAACATATAGATTCTCAGAAATATGTTACGAGTTCATTGCCTTTCACCCACTCTTGTATGCACATCACAGTTTCTTTGTGTCTTCAGAAGCCTCTGATGATTTTTATCTTATCTCCTTCCTAACTGTGTCCTCTTGGTGAGCTCCAGTCTGTCTTTTGTTCCTGCTGCTGTTCCCAGGTGCCCTTTCAATCCTTGATTCATTCCTTGTTTCAACTAGTAAACAAGCTAAACTCCTGTTACAATCCCATTCTTTCTAACTGCAAGCTGGCCAAGATTTGATTCTTCTTATCCTTATTATTGCTTAAGCTAATTCATCCCCTTAACAATGATATATTCCTTTCTTCAGAATATATGGTTGGACTCGATGATCTAAGGTCTTTTCCAACCCAGTGATTCTAAGATATTTTGCACTTGCAGGCATATGGATTAATTTTCCCAGAAATCTTATGCATATTCTATTAAAGAGACAGATCACTCTGAAATAACCATAGAATCATAGAATAACCAGGTTGGAAGAGACCCACCGGATCAGCGAGTCCAACCATTCACAGAATCACAGAATCACAGAATAACCAGGTTGGAAGAGACCCACCGGATCACCGAGTCCAACCGTTCCTACCAAACACTAAACCATATCCCTCAGCACCTCGTCCACCCGTGCCTTAAACACCTCCAGGGAAGGTGACTCAACCACCTCCCTGGGCAGCCTGTTCCAGTGCCCAATGACCCTTTCTGTAAAGAATTTTTTCCTAACGTCTAGCCTAAACCTCCCCTGTCGGAGCTTGAGGCCATTCCCTCTTGTCCTGTCCCCTGTCACTTGGGAGAAGAGGCCCGCACCCTCCTCTCTACAACGTCCTTTCAGGTAGTTGTAGAGAGCAATGAGGTCACCCCTCAGCCTCCTCTTCTCCAGGCTAAACAACCCCAGCTCTCTCAGCCGCTCCTCATAAGGCCTGTTCTCCAGGCCTGTTCTTTGCTAGGCCTGTTCTTCCTAGCAAATGTGTTTGGGAAAAAACTATTTGGAAAAAAACGCTATCAAAAAGCGGGACATTCTGTCTAACTTTCAAATGACGGTTACTTGAGTTGAGCTCAGCTTCGCTTTTGCTTAAAGATATTCCACTTCTTGCAATAGTAACTTCAGAGCAGCGGGGCAGGGGCGGCAGCGGCGCTTCGGCTCCTTTCGGCCCTGCCTTTCGGGACCCTTCGGGAAACTTCGGAGCCCTTCGGACCTCTTCGGAGGTCTTCGGGGCTCTCCTCGGGACTCTTCGGCAGCGCTCGGGCTCCAGGAGCCAATCGGGGGAGAGCGCGCGTTCCCGCCTTCCGCCGGCGGCTCGTGCTGCCCTGAGGGGCGCGGCCTGAGGGGCGGGAAAGGCGCGGAGCCGTGCGCGGCGCTTCAGGCGCTTTTTAAGGCTGCGGGAGCGACTCCGGGGCCTCACCTGGGACCAGCCGGCGTGGAACTCGTCGTGCCTTGCTGAGGTGGGAGCAGAGCCCTCCCCGGGCGGGCTGAGGGAGCGCCGAGGGCCCGGCGGCCGAGCGGGGCCTGCTCCCTGCTGGCTGAGGGGTCGGGGCCGGCCCGCGCGAAGGGAAGGGCCTCGCGGGGAATAGAGGGAGGTAGACAGGTCTGCGGGGCCGGTTTGTCATCGTCGGGGAGCTGAAGGTGGTCGGGGTTGGCCTGTGCTTTGCGTGAATACATGAGGTGAAATATCGCGAATTTTTTTTGTTGTTTTGGGTGAAACATCAGGAAAAAATATTTCACAGAAAGGGTCATTGGGCACTGGAGCAGGCTGCCCAGGGAGGGGTTTGAGTCACCTTCCCTGGAGGGGTTTAAAAGACAGGTGGATGAGGTGCTGAGGGGCATGAGTTAGCAATTGATGGGAATGGTTGGACTTGATTATCCAGTGGGTCCTTTCCAACCTAGTGATTCTATGATTCTATAAATAGTGGAATGAGCTGTTCTGGGTCAAAGGAAGGAATAAATCATTATGTTAAGGGAATGACTTGGCTTAAGTAGTAATAAGAACAAATCTTATTGAAAGAATACCAGCTTAATAATCAAGTTGGCATTGCTTATTGAGTTTGGATTTTCACGGCATCGTGGATTCCCCTCTGTGTGCCCTGGTGCTGTTTTAATATTAAAAGAAAGACAGAATCATTGAAATAACAGCTGCAGGAACAAACGACAGACCTGAGCTCACCAAGAGGACACAGTGAGGAAGGAGATAAGATGAAGACCATCAGAGGCTTCTGAAGATACAAGGAAAGGACGTGTGATGTGCATAGAAGATTGGGTGATAAACTATGCTAATAAGTTCCTGGAAAAACTATGAACACGTAATATGTCTCAGGAAATCTATGTGGATATGTATGTTTAACAAGTGTAAAAGTCATGTAACCAGTCTCAATAGTTGGACACATCAGGTGAATTCCGCCTGTGTACCCCACCACCGTTTATTAAAAGAATATCTGTTTAATAATCAGATTGTTATTGATTGTTGAGTTTGGCTTTTTCACAGCATCAGGATCGAGGGTCGAGCGTAGCTTGGTGATAATAAGTCTAATGGGCTTTCTTCACAGCTTCAGAATTTGTAATGGGCTGCGCCAGTCAGTTAAAACTTGACTAAAAGATGCTGTAACCACACCACGCTGCTGTTTTTGTGCGGAGATCCAAGAGCCTACGGAGGAGGTTGTAGTTTACTGGATCAGTTGAGATTAAACTAGGTCAAATGCAGTAATGTTGGTCATATTTACTGGAATAAGGGTGGGGAAGGAGAAGAATTAACACTAATGATGAAAATTGTTTGTCTTAGAGGAGAAGATGACAGGAAGAGCTAGAGCCAGAGCGAGAGCAAGACCTCCAGGGCAGCAAATTGCTGTTCCTGCTGTAGGAGCTGCACCTGTAAGTTGGTTCGCTTTTTAATTAGCACAGCTGGACTTTGAAATGTCATAGTTCAGCTATTTCCTACATTAATATCTAGTGTGTATGTTAAATGTTATATTTGTGTATGTGTATATTGTCAGATATACTGTTATATTAATTTCTTTTTATTAAGGAAATAGCTCTGTGCTTACAAACAAGTGCTCTGTCATAATAGAGCTAATGGAAGTAGGTAGGTGTTTTCATAGTCTACTTTGTCCACTGTGATACCCTGCAGAGAAGCAGAATGTATTAGGCTGCTGCTGCAGTTGATGCATGTTTGGGCAGAAGCTGGGTCTGGCAGGTGTTCTGGCGTGGTCCTGTTGTTTTTAATTTTAATATCAAGGACTTCCTATCTCTACTTTTGAACTAGTGTATAGAACTTGTTTGCTGTGTATGTGCTTTGTTCAAACTATAGCTTGAAAATGGCTGGTAGTTCTTTATTTAAAGCCATTGCCATGTGCATGAAGATTTTTTTTAAAGCAAGTCCTCAAATTTGTTGCTTATTAATAATCATCTTTCATTTGAGAATGTGATTAGATCGAAGGAGTGTTCCTAGTCAGACTATTGCCAGCGTCAGATGAGTTTATATTGTGTTAGAAGGTAGTATACGGTTCTGTTTCTGAAATAGTGAAATGTGTCTTGCATCAGCGGTAGCGTTGATGCATCTCTTGAAACCGGAGCAGAATTTATAAACCTAAGAGACCTGATTATTTCAAATGTGGTCTCCTTGACTTGAATAGAGTTGTTAGTAGAAGCCAGGAGGTGATACTGGTTAAATAGGTTGCCCATAAGGATTGCACAGTCTGCATTCTTGGACATGGGATAAATCTCTGAGCAATCTGATCCGACCTCATGTTTGACCTTGCTTTGAGTAGGAGGTTGGGCTAGAGACCTCCCGAGGTTTCTTCCAGCCTGAATTGTCTTGTGATTCTGTGAGTGTCAGGATTGTTGAAAACCCCCTTTCCCACATGCATACAGAGACCCTTATCCCGGCATAATCTCCTTTTTGACTTTATGATTTGGAGCTCTTCTCTGCTCCTTCAATGGTTGGGAAGGGAATGTAGTTAGCTCAGTATAGCAGGGCTTAATGCTCAGCTGTTGGACGTGTAGATGTGACATCGCAGCTTCCCTCAGGAGCAGGAATAGAATATAGGTGAGAGAGGCAAAGCAGAATGAACTTTTCTGAACTAGTGTTGTGAATACTACAGGGAGCACAAAACTTGTGATAATATGCTCTTACTCTGATAGTACTGGACTGTGATAATTTTCACAGGTACTCTTCAGGGTTATGTGTGTTAGATCTTTGCCATAGTAAGTATTTACAGACTTCTTAGAGAATATTAGCATACAAAAAAATAAATAAATTCCTGAACCCTGTTATTTTGGAGTTTGAAATAGAGAGTAATAACTGTGCTATATAATATAGGAGAAAAGATTTAACCACATGGAACTGTTTCACTTGGGCATTTGAGTACTCTATACTTGGTTAGTGACTTTTTTTTGCCATACTCTTGGAAGTACACTGTTTCTTCAGCTGCAATTGTAAAAGTTATTCCAAACTATTGCAGGTTCAACAGCGTTTGCCAAGTGAGGCACCTGGTCGTTCCCAACCTCAGCCGCTATGTGTTTTTCTGTCAGCATCAGGAGAATCTGCTGGACGACAGAGGGGACCTCCGAGTGCTTCACAAGGCCAGAGTGATAGAAGGCCAGAAGGTCAGAAAGCATGAAAAAGTTTATTGTCCACAGGATCAAGTATTTTGAGGAGAATACAATTAAGACATTATGGAGACTTTATTTCTAATTTTTATTTTCAAAATGAGATTTATTACTTAGATCTGGGAAAGTTCCCCGTACATACCTTATGGTGATAGTACTGTTATTCTAAAGTGCAGTGTAAAGGAACCAAGAATCTTGAGAACTACCTTAAGTATGCTGTGTTCCATCTGTACCATCTCTTCTGTCAAAATATCTTACAAAAACTAAATTAGAAAGCAGTTGGCACGATTAACTGCATGAATACCAGTAGTAAATTTTATTTTGATAGTTCATTGTTTTTCTTGAATCTTAATAAGGAATTAAACTTTCTTACCCGTTTTGCATCATGGTGTATTTAAACATTTTAGTGCTTGCTGGAGCTGAAAGATCTGTCCTCCCTGTATTTGCAGAAACAATTATTGATTTGAAGGTTTACATTTTTTTTTTTTTTTTTTTTTTAATCCTGCTAGTGAGCTGTTCTATTTGCTTAGTAGTTAACTGTCTGTAAATCTTAGGAAGCTAATATACTTTACCTGAATGCTACTTTAAAATTAATTTACTACATAGCGAAAGCTGAAACTTAACATTTTACGACTTCCTTTTTTTTTTATATATATGACTTTTAAAATTGAATTGTATTTAATTCTTATTTCTATAAAAAACTTGATTGTAATTCTTCCTCAAATTTCAAAACAATAGGATTACAGCTTTCTGCAGGAATGCAGGCGTTGTCTTTAGCAGAAAGGGGTCGCCGCAGAGATTTCCACGACCTCGGGGTGAATACTCGGCAAGCCATAGAACATGTTCAAGAATCAAAAACTGGTATGTTTAAGTTAGACTATAGACATATAAGCAAGTTGAAATTAGGAAGGGTTTTGCTGTTCCTGCTTTTAGTGTCCCTTAGAGAACCAAACAATACAAAAAAAGTCTTGATTGTGTGCTAGACAGAGATACAGGTTACTCCTGATAGAAGAACAGTAAGATAACATTTGATGGCAAAATGCATCAAGCAGAAGTTGTGTAGCATTTAAAATTGCAACTATTTAGACATCAGTGATGATCCTAGTATTTTCCTGACGTCCACTTCTTCAAGCAGGACTCTTCTGAGCTGTAGGTTTGTGTCTAGAAATTCCTGTTTGTAAAGCATTGACCAACTTAAATTTGTGAAGATCTCCTAAAAAAGGTGGAATTTGAGACCTTCTCAAGAAACCTTTTAATTTAAATGAAAGGTGGTATGCTTCTTTACTTGAGGTGAAACCATGCCTATGAAAAGAAGCTAAAGCCAGGCTGTCACCATGCCTTCTTTCTAGAAGGCAGTTGTTTTTAATGTTCAGCAGTGCAGGTTCAATGCTGATAATAGTTTTGTATTGCAAGTGACTTTGTGAGACATCACAACAATACAACAGAAACTGTAGTCCATTTTTGCTTAATTGAATGATAACTGAAGCATGCTCCAAGCACAGGAATGGTAGCACTTAGTTCTGCTCAAGTCGTTTGGGCCAGAAGTGGTAGACTTGCTTTTTCTTTCTCATGCAGATTTTCTATGTAGACCAATGCTGATGCTAGATCATGAATTGCTGTACTTTCTAGGCAGCTATATTGCTGGCCTTTTGGTTTCTCCTTATGGCTTTGTACAGTTTTCTAGTATATTATACCTGATTTGTATGTGGTAGTAATTTTATTTTTTTTCATCTGGGGTGTTGTATTTTGGACAGGAAAAAACTGATAACAAAAACCAAATTAAAGTGGATGAGCTGTAGTTGTGTGTATTTTTTTTTGTATTAGACTTGTGTCTTTAAAAGAAATTTAAATGAGACGTGAAAAAGTAGGAAGAAATACTTTGATCTAGAGCTAGTTGTTACTGTTGTTGTTTTTTTTGTCTGTTTTGTTTGAAAGATCTTGAAATACCAGAAGAAATGTCATCTTGTCCCATATGAATGTGGATATCACTACTGATGGTTACTCTGCTAATCTTTGATTCATATAAAGAAAAATTAATTTGTTCACAAGGAAAGTTTACACTTTGGTGGAAATTAAGCTCTCTAGTTTCTAGTACTAATCCTTCACAAGAAAAGTTACTTATCTAAATGCTTAACTTATTTGCTGTGAGATTTTACAGAGGTCTAGATAGATCATATCTGTTGGTTTTTCCATGTCCACTGCTGTGCTTGCCCCATCATAGAAAGCCACTAGGTTGGTCAGACAGGACTTGACCCTGGTGAAGCCGTGCCGGCTCCACTAATCAGCTCCCTGTCCTCCATGTGCATTAGCATAGCTTTTAGGAGGATCCGTTCCATGACCTTCCCAGGCACAGAGGTAAGGCTGGCAGGTAGGTAGTTCCTAGGGTCAACTTTTCTACCTTTTTAAAAATGGAGACAATGTTACCCTACTTCCAGTCACCAGGGTCTTCTCTGGGCTGCCATAGCTTTTCAAATACCACAGGGAGTTGCTTGGCAACAATATCAGCCAATTCCCTCAGGAGTCTGGGATGCATCTCATCAGGTCCCATAGACTTATATATGTTTGAGTTCCTCAGGTGGTTATTGAGCTGGAACAGTTTCATACACAACTGACCTCTAGCCTTTGTCTGAATGCCGTAGTTTTTCAAAATTGCTCAAAGCTGTTGAATTACTGTAAAATGGTAAAATTTTCAAAGTACTAAGATGTTTGCCTCTTGCTTCAGGTTCTTCAGGTTCTCTGATAAAATTAACTGCAAATTACTTCCGTTTGACATCTCGACCCCAATGGGCTTTGTATCAGTACCATGTTGCCTATAGTCCTGAGATGGAAGCACGCCGTCTTCGATCAGCTTTGCTCTTTCAGCATGAAGAGCTAATTGGAAAGACGCATGCATTTGATGGATCAGTATTGTTCTTACCAAAAAAACTAGCGAATAAGGTGCGATATGAGAATGCTGTGTTATTATTTTATTGACTTACGTTTTATGATGCTGCTTGCTTCATACTGGTCTGGGCGAAATTAGGGAATTTGTCCTGTAAGCAACATTTAGTTGAATATGATATATTAATATAAGCTAATTTGCTTGCGTAGACAAATTTGGTAATAAGCTTCTGGTTTTAATACTTAGGTTTTGCAGGCTAGAATAATGCTGTGCACAGAAGTGTATAGTACAGGCAGTATTTTCCCTTAAGTTTTCTTTCTGCTTATGTCTTTTAATAACTTATGTGTTGTAACATGCAATGTATTGAAAAGATGGATGCGTTGACTGTATGTTGTGAAGTCTTGGTAGTTGGGAGGGTCTGGAGTGGCCCATATGGGAAGAAGTTAGGGCCTGCCCTGTGTTGTACCCAGCCATTTGCAGCTCTCTTTAACACAGACCAAAGCTGAGCCCATCAGCAAAGTTGATGGCAACCCTGTGTATTTGAATGGAGGGGGAAATGCCAGAGCAGAAGAAAAACTTGAGACAAAAAGGAGCAGCAGAGGGAAAACAGCATGTGCTGATGGTAACCCCTGCCTCCTCTGCTCCTTGTGCCACTCACTGCCTTAATGAAAGGACTGAGCGTAATCAGTGGTGTTAACAGTGAGGCAGAGGAGTCCAAAGTGAAGTTGAGCCTGGAGAAGGGAAAGGGGGATGGTGTTTTCACCATATGTTTTAGTGTTTGTCTTTTTGTCTCCCAGTACCTGAGTCAGTAATTAAATGCAATTAATTGGCAGCATATTAAGATTATTACATTAAATTGAGTGTTTTCCCCACAGTGGTAATTGATAAGTGATCTCTGTCTTCATCTTGAATTCAGTTGCTTTGGAAATAACCTCCATTCTACTCACACTAGTCACCCAAATGAAGGAAGCAGTTTAGGTTGTAGTTTACAGTCATAGTAGGAATTCAAATTCCTGTTTCAGCTAAGTCTTCGTTTATTCCTTAGAATCTTAATATACAAGTCCAATTCAGTATTAATGGAGCAAAGTCCAGATACAGCCATGTTTGCCTCCGGTTTTCTTGAGCTAACTTCACTTTCTCAGGTTACTCAAGTGTTTAGCAGGACTCGAAATGGAGAGGATGTGAAGATAACAATCACATTGACTAATGAGTTGCCACCTACTTCACCTACATGTCTGCAGTTTTACAACATCATTTTTAGAAGGTTTGCTATCCAAGTTATGTCTTTATACGAAGTCATTCTAAAAATACCTGACTTAAGTTTTTGCTATCTGAAGAATGGATTACAAACCAATATTAGAAATGTGAATTCTTAAACTTTTGTAGCTACTGTTACTATGTGGCCAGCCACACCTGGCGACATTTTAGATTGCGCTTCTGTGCATGTTTCTGACATGTTGATGTGGAATGAGTTTTTACCTTTTCTGTGAGTAAGCACTAATTCACACTGGAGCTCTAACTCTTGCAAGCAGTTAGTCCTGTCTCTGCCCTCCTTTTTTGTCTGTGGATTTGCCTCTTCAAGCAAGTAGTAGTGCAGGACCTCGAACTGGCAAATTGCATTTTTACTGCAGTCTTCTGTTTTACCTTGGTACCTGGACTACCTTTTTCGTCTGAAATGTAGCTTGTTTAGACTGCTAACTCCACCTGGTTGGTGAAGGGTTGGGTTGTATGTGAACTTCTTCTCAACTTATTAATATTAATTGTCCATTAATAAGTTTTTCCTTGGTCTTTCTAAATTGAATTTAATGAAAAGTTCAAGTTTGTGATTGTTTTATCTAGCCAGATGACCAAAAAATGAGATTGTGCAGAGGGATGGGATCATGCATAGTTTGGTAAACTGAATAATAATGGTAAATGACATCCATTTTAAAATTTCTAGGCTTTTGAAGATGTTGAATTTGCAGCAGATTGGACGCAATTATTACAACCCCAGTCACCCAGTCGACATCCCTAATCACAGGTTTGGCGAAAAGATATTAGTGTTTAAGAGGGCTCCAGGGAAAAAAAGATGATATTTTGGTACTGCTGTGGTGGTTTATCTTGTTACAAAACTATGGATTTGGAAACTAGTATTCCCAGGAAGCTTGTGAACTCCTTCTCCTTAGTTTCTTCTGTGTGTAAGATCTCATTACTCTTTACTATGTGTTCTGCTGTTACATTTTACTCTGACATCAGAGACCTTGGTTAAATGTCTGTAAAACTGAGATCTCAAATACTTGAATTATGAAGTGCAATAGTATTCAGCCTTTATTCTGAAGGCTATTTAATCTGCCCAGTAAATTTATATCTGTCCGTACCCTGCTGAATGGGTATGGATGATGTGACTAGCTTCTGGCTAGCACTAGGACTACTGTACAAGTTAGTAAACTTGAATTTGACCAGAGCCCCATCAGATGACTGTGGTGTAGCCTACACAACTTGGTTGGTGTGAGAACCTGAACAGTGTTCTACTACACGAACTATTGGTCTTTTTCTCTTTAAAGTGTCTTGAATACCCATACGTTTTGCAGACAAGACATTTAAGACTAATAGTGTAAAGTGGATTTCTCAAGTTTTGAAGTGTCCTTTCTTCCAGTTTAATTGGATGACATAGCAGTATAAATAATGTACTTTTATCTTAAGTTGACTAAGGATACTTGCATCTAAAATATTTTTGTTAGCTTTCAGGAGCTTTTTTATATTTGGAAAATGGTTTCTTTGTGTTTTGAATACTTTCTCGTGTCTGGAAAAGAGGACAGAAATAACTCAAAGGGTGAAAATAGAGATGCTTTAAAGCATGTTAAGATTCTGTATGTTCCCTTTCAACAGGTTGACAGTTTGGGCGGGCTTCACAAGCTCTATCCTCCAGTATGAGGAAAGCGTTATGTTATGTACAGACGTGAGCCATAAGGTTCTTCGCAGTGAAACAGTGCTGGAGTTTATGTACAGTCTGTATCACCAGGTTGACAAACAAAGATATAGAGATACCTGTGCTAAAGAGCTGATAGGCTTGATTGTTCTTACAAAGTAAGTCTCTGTGGACTCTTGTCATCTTAGAGATCTATTTTTTTTTTGGTTTTGGATGTTCAATGACCTGAAAATATACAATGAAGCATGGGAAAGCATGAAAATATCTTTGTCAAAGTAGCAAACTGATCAAGGTGACAGCATTTACAAAAGCAGAAAGTACATACTGGGTTTTATTTTCATTTGCTTTTTAGTACAATTTAGCTTTTAGTAGAGTCAGTAACGTATTAAAATTGAAAAAAGAAATGTAGTTACTTGTGCTGGTGCGAGCAAAACTTTCAACTTGCATGAGTTTTGCTATTAACTTTGTTGTCCTGTTGTTCCATTTCTTTTCTGTTTGAGTTAAGATTTAAAAAAAAAAACCACTGATGTATTTATTTATTGAGGTACAATAACAGAACATACAGAGTTGATGGCATCGACTGGGATGCCAGTCCACAGTGTACTTTTAGAAAAGCAGATGGTTCTGAGATCAGCTACGTGGACTACTACAAAAGGGTATGGATTTATAATTCACAGTTTTCTTTTAATAGAATTTAATTTTTGATGGATACTATGTAATCTGAGAGCAGTAATTAAATTGGGCAGCATGGTTCAGTAGGAGTAATCCATCCCAGTGAGTAGCCAGTCAAGCAAAAATGCCAGGAGGCCTGCATGGATCAACAAGTAGCTCCTGGGTAAACTCAAAAAAGGAAACATACAGAAGGTGGAAGCAGGGACAAGTAATCTGGGAGTGGGGGTTATGGAGACATTGTCCCAGCAGGCAGGAATGAGGTTAGGAAAGCCAAAGCCCAAATGGAATTGAATCTGGCTAGGAGTGTTTGTGTCCCATTTTAGTTGTTGGTGTGGGTTTTGGTTTTTCCCTCCTAAACTAAATCAGTTACTGCCAGACAGATCAACTCTTGCCAGATGCAAGGAAATGTGAATTTTGGAAACTTCACTTGGAATCCTGTTTGATTCTTGTGATGTCTTTCATTAAATTGTTCTTTAGGGCAGGAACCTTGTCCATTATTGCTCTGGAATGAGCATCCTACTCTGGAGTTAGATACTCTGGGTGATACCACCTCAGGCAAGGCAGAAGCGTTGTTGTCTCAATAATTTAATGGCACCAGTAGAAAGAATAGTGCTTCCCTGTTGAGCCTCTTCTGACAAAACCAGTGCCTCTCCAGTTAGATGTGCTAATTGCTGTTTGCTTTTGTTTTGGTTTTGTTTATATATAAAAAAAATTATTTTCTAAAGTGAACATAATTATTATGAAAACTGAGTGTTTGTTATGAGTAAACTAACATACAATGTGTATTTCTAATACAGCAATATAATCAAGAAATTACTGACTTAAACCAGCCTGTCTTGATCAGTGAGTCGAAGAGGAAGAGAGGAACTACAATGCCAGGACCTGTGGTTCTAATTCCAGAGCTGTGCTTCCTAACAGGTTGAGTTTTTTTTCACATAAAAGCTTCTTTTCATTGTCAAACAGTAGTGCCTACTGAGACTAGTAGGAGCCTCTTGCCAAGTTAAGTAGGATTGTTTTGTTTGTATAAATGTGAGTTTGGAAACCAGTTTTGTAGCTAAAAGATCAGAAATTTAAATGAGACTGAAGAGTGTGAGGGGTTTTGATGTCACATAGTCTTTATCTACCATGTTCAACATTGGCCCACTGATAACTTGTGGAGTTTTTTGGTAGTAAAACTTCTGCTGAAAAAAGAGAAATTTACTATAAACTGATAATTTGATAAGATACATAAATATGTATTTTCCTCTTGAGATACTTACTTTGCACTAGCAGTAACTGTCCATCTCAACACTATTTTGTTTTGCTTTGGAATTGTGAATAGAGCCGCATGTCTTGTGTGGTTTCCTCTCCAGTGCAAAAATCCAGATTTTTTTTTTCTTTTCTGTACACGGATGGGAGTGTACATACAGAGAGCCATTGAAAACATTGGTTACTACTGACACCACTTTAACTGTGCATGCACTGCAGACATGTAATTTGCATGACTTGCAAGTTTACTTTTCTTAGTCTTGGACTAACTTCTAATCAGAAAAAGATTTTGCCATTAACAGGATTAACAGAAAGGATGCGTAACGATTTTAATGTGATGAAAGAATTGACTTCTCATACACGACTGCCACCTGAACAAAGGCAACGGGAAATTGGAAGACTTATTGACTACATCCAAAAGTATGCTACCTTTGTCTCTTCTGTACTTTTTTGACATAAAAATTTGTATGATAAGCTCCTTTGTTGCAACAAAACTTTGGAAATCTACTGGTTTTAAAACGGAAAGGTCTCAAGAACAAATATATTTGTTTTCATTTCACTCTTGTTCTTAAACAGAGATGACGGTGTTCAGAAGGAACTCAGAGACTGGGGTTTAAGCTTTGATTCTAATTTATTCTCCTTAACGGGAAGAGTTGCTCGAGCAGAGAAGATCCTTCAATCAGGAAGTGTGGTAAATAAGACAATTTCTAAATTCTTCCAGATCTCTCACTCACGAAGCACATTCTTAGGAAAGGAAATGCTACTTGTTGGTTTGTAAATGAAGGATTATGAGTGAAAATGTTATATGCAAGTCTTTGTCCAAACGGGAGATACACAAACTCTTAAGTTGTTGACAAGTTCTGTTTAGAAACCCCTTAAGATTTTCTGGTTTGCATTACAATAGTGTCTTTACGAAGCAGTCCGTCTGTGTAAAGAAAGTAACCTCAGTTACACAAACTAGGAGGCTAGAGATGTTTCTTCCAAGTAGTTTCCATTTATTAAAATACTAAGGTGGGATATTGATTTCTTCTTTTTTTATCTCTTGTTTACAGATTGAGTACAATCCTCAGTTTGCCGATTGGACAAGGGAAAGCAGAGGAGCTCCCTTAATTTATGCAAAGCCTCTGGACAACTGGTTATTGATATACCCACGTCGCAATAATGATACTGCTAGTGTATTACTTCAATGTCTGTCTAGAGTTGCACCGTCTCTGGGAATCAGAATGAATAAGGCAACCATGTAAGTATCTTTAGAAACCTGATGGAAAAATCGCTTTACACTTACTAAGGTATATCTGTTAGATGCTTCGGCTGTTAAATTAGATAGATAGTAGAGTATGCCCCAGTACTGACTTCTGTGATATTTTTAATAAAACAAAATTGTTTTCACTATGCGAATTTTTCAGCTTTCTGTAGTGACTTACTTTCTTACTCATGCTTCTGTGTGAGAGTTTTCACTCGGGGTTAAAGCATGCAAAATCAAACAGTGTTAAAGTCATTGAGCAAAACTTTCTCAAGTGGAGCTATATTTAATACAGGAAGGTATATGTCTTTTCTTGATGACTTTAGCCGTGTCTTCCTTTGAGTACCTGTGCTTGTTTGTGGCTTTGAATTTTATTGCTCTTGGAAGCCTAAGTTGGGGATTGATTCCTTTTAGTCTTCTAATGGTGTGAACATTGTACTTTTATTAGTAGTTATAATTGTGACACTTCATACAGTAGTGATGCATAACAAGCATTTGGTTTTGCTGAAGTTTCAATAGCTGTTTTTCTCTGTAAACATTTTTTCTCTTCCTTTTCAGGATTGAAGTAGATGACAGAACAGAAGCTTATATACGGGTTTTACAGCAAGCTGTTACCCGTGACACAAACATAGTATGTATTTGAATCCCTAATTTCAAATCAT
This sequence comes from Phaenicophaeus curvirostris, assembly GCF_032191515.1. Classification (NCBI taxonomy): domain Eukaryota; kingdom Metazoa; phylum Chordata; class Aves; order Cuculiformes; family Cuculidae; genus Phaenicophaeus; species Phaenicophaeus curvirostris. The sequence goes on along the minus strand of NC_091408.1, from coordinate 12,672,469 downwards.
GTTGTTTTTGTAATTGGTGTTTTAAGACTCATTCTCAGAAACAGAACTCTTGGCGCCTGAGTATATACTACATATGTACTCTTGCTTTTGTTCAAACCCCAGAATGAATATCCTTCTGGAAAATACTCTTTGTACTTGACTTCAAAGTATAGACCCTGATACTTTCCAGGTATTTCTTTCACTATGAATACCTGAATATTTCTGTTGAGCGTTAAGCTTTTCCTGAAGAACTACAACTGTTAGGCACATCTGAGAATACAACTGCTTAAAAACATTTCTTAATTCTTTAAAGGTGGTTTGCGTGTTGTCTGGTTCCCGGAAGGATAGGTATGATGCTATCAAGAAATACTTATGTACAGATTGTCCTGTTCCAAGTCAATGTGTGGTTAGTCGCACTTTAAACAAACCTCAGACTGCTCTGACCATAGCAACAAAAATTGCCTTACAAATGAACTCTAAAATGGGTGGAGAACTTTGGAGTGTTGAGATCCCAGTAAGTACGTTTTTTTTTTTTTAATGGTAGCCATTTTCTTTATTGAGTCTTATTTAAAAAGCAAGGCTTTTTTTCTGAAAAAAAAAAAAAAGAAATATTCTTTGTGTACTTAGTTTTGTGTCTGTGGGAGGAGGCTTGAAGTTAAATAGACCTAAAGAGACATTTAGTGCAATAGTTTAGTACCCATTGCTCACTTAAGTGTCCTGAAACCATACAGCTTATCTTGTCATCTTGTTACACTGTAGGGTGGAGGTAAGTGCTTTGGCACATCTTCATATACTAATACATACTCTGTATTGATTCCTTTTAAGCTGAAACAGGTGATGATTGTGGGAATCGATTGTTACCATGACACTTTATTTGGAAAGCAGTCAATTGCAGGATTTGTTGCTAACCTGAATCAAACAATCACACGGTAAGATTTGAATGCTAAAGGGGTGTGGGTGTGTGGGTGTGTAATCTTCACCTTAACTGAAAAGTAAATCAAATATGATGGGCCATTGTGAAAGTGTCCAAATTGGTTTACTGTACATTGTTAATTAGAACTATACATTATGAACTATTTTTTCCACTGCATCCTGTAAGAAATAGGCTTGTCCTTCTTCCACAGTGGTCGGGAGAAGGGGCAGATAGTGGGGCTAGGGCTAGGATTAATGGAGGGTGTCAGACTCTTCCTTTGGAGTTGACCCTGTGGAATTTTTTGTATTGAAAGGAATTGCACATGGCTGTAAGGTATTTGTCTACCCCAGGGACTTTGTGAGGAAAATATTCTCATAGTGTGCTTTTGCTTGACTGCCTTGACCCACAGTAGCTGTAAAGACTGTGTGGTTGTAGCTGTTTTTTTAAAACTTCATTGAAGTAAGCATGGGAAATGCTTTGCAAGTCATCTTTTATTTTGCTCTTGACAGGTGGTTTTCCCGCTGTGTTGTTCAAGGTCGAGGGCAAGAAATTGTGGATGGTCTCAAATCCTGTTTGCAGAGTAAGGGAAGGTTTTCTGCTCTTTTTGAGTCAATGACAGTTAAGTTTCCTCAGAACATACCATCTCAGCTGTCTTGAGGGGAGGCGTTACCAGTTTGCACTGAGATGAAAACAGATGAAAAACACATTTTGTAACTATTGCTGAAAAGACTGAAGACCTTAGGTTTCTAAACTTACTGCTGTTTTTCCAGTAATAAAAATCCTTTTTTGTTTTGGAATGAATTGTCATTATAGCTAACAGCTTTTACTCTATTTATTTTAAGCTGCTCTGAGAGAGTGGGTCAAGTGGAATAAGTGTTTGCCCTCTCGTATTATTGTGTATCGTGATGGTGTGGGAGATGGACAACTACATACTCTGGTTAATTATGAAGTGCCTCAGTTTCTGGATTGCTTGAAGAATGTTGGTAAAGACTACAAGTAAGTCCATTAACACCACTGCCTTTTTTTTTTTTTAAGAGAAATATACAGTGGGAGACAAAAAGTGGTTACAGGTGAAGATTGTGTTGTCTTTTCATCCTTGTCCTTACCTGAGCTCAGATAACTACTTTTCTAATGATTGTTTACATGATTTTGAGATCACAGAATCACAGAATAACCAGGTTGGAAGAGACCCACCGGATCACCGAGTCCAACCGTTCCTACCAAACACTAAACCATATCCCTCAGCACCTCGTCCACCCGTGCCTTAAACACCTCCAGGGAAGGTGACTCAACCACCTCCCTGGGCAGCCTGTTCCAGTGCCCAATGACCCTTTCTGTAAAGAATTTTTTCCTAACGTCTAGCCTAAACCTCCCCTGTCGGAGCTTGAGGCCATTCCCTCTTGTCCTGTCCCCTGTCACTTGGGAGAAGAGGCCAGCACCCTCCTCTCTACAACGTCCTTTCAGGTAGTTGTAGAGAGCAATGAGGTCACCCCTCAGCCTCCTCTTCTCCAGGCTAAACAACCCCAGCTCTCTCAGCCGCTCCTCATAAGGCCTCATAATCTCCTCATAAGGAGATACCCAACTTGTAATAGGAAGTTACTAAAAATCTAGAATTATGAACGATGTCCTATTTAATTTAAATGAGTGAATCTGAATACTTACATGGGGAATTAATGCTCTGGAGAACTCTAAAATTGCTTTTAATTTGAAGCTGTAGACCGTCTGCTGAAATAATCACTGCAGTTTTTCAAGATCATTTTGGTTATTCTTTTATTTTAATTTATTTTAGTCCAAAACTTACTGTGATAGTTGTGAAGAAACGAGTGAGTACCAGACTCTTTGTACAGGCTGATGGAACACTTAAAAACCCGCCTCCTGGTACCATTGTTGATGGGGGGATCACCAGACCAGAATGGTGAGTTAATATAGAAGTAACAATTCTTCTGTTTGCTAGTAGCAACCTGATAATACAGGAAATATATCCGATATTAAATCGGCTCTGGGATCAAGTAGCACTTTCCACACTTCTGTCCTTTTGTAAAGAAATCATAGTGAATGAGAAAGCAATGGAAAAGTTTAAATTTTATTAATTCATTACCTGATGATTTATGGTTTCCAATTGCAGTACTTGTGTACATCAAGGTACTATATATAAGTGTGTGTTTCACTTTTCATTGTTTCTTTTTTGATTTTTTTTTTTTTTTTAAGATTTAGCACTGAATGAATGACTACTGATAGGATTGCCCAGCTGTCCTTAACTGGAATGCAATTCTGTCTGGCTGTAGTTTTGACATTGTGCATAAATGTTGTTACTCTGTAAGGGTGTGTTGTATGAGTAAGTGTTGGAAGGATTTGTTGGGGTTGGGAAGTCACTCGAGTAAGACAGGATTGTGCAATTAGTATGTAGGTAACACATGTACACAGACCCCACTAACGTAATTTGCTTGTTGTTAGCGTTGGAGGTTTTTGCAAGTCATGCTCCATGAAACTTAGGTCAGTAAGTGGGAAATGTAGAACTTGTTCAGTACATGATGAAACATTTGAGTTTGGTCAAGGGATGCTGAAGCTCGTAGGAAAGAATGCAGTCTTCTGTGGCAGCGTGTAATTCTGATAGGTAGCTCTGCTTTTCTTTTTCTGTATTTCACCAACTTGCTGCCGCTGTCCTAAGTGGTGTGGCAGGCGACAAACATCCAAATATGGCTTGGGGTGCTGGAGTATATGGGAGACATAAGCCAAGTATGTGTGCAGGGTGATTATATGCGGAAAAAAAAATCTATGTGATGAATGGCTAAGATCTTTGTGGTCTTAACCATGTAATAAAATTGCATTCCTCTAGATCTCCTGATCTCTCAGAAGTAAGGAAACTGATTGTGACCAAAGCATAGACATACTTCTGGAACTTACTTAATAGGCATAAAGTGACTTGAAGAAAATAAGTAAGACAAATCTGTGAGGATTTGCATTTTTCTAAGAAAAGCAGTTCTTTCTGTATCAGACTTCGGGTTTTGTTTCTTCTGTTACAGGTACGATTTCTTCATCGTGAGTCAGGCAGTGAGAAATGGTTGTGTTGCCCCCACTCATTATAATGTAATTTATGACACTAGCAATCTGAAACCAGATCATTTACAACGTTTAACCTACAAACTTTGCCACATGTACTATAACTGGTCGGTAAGTATTTCCTCTGGGGGAAATGATAATGTTTTTCTTCTAAGGTTGCAAATATCTCTGCAGTAACAACCCACAAGAATATAGAAAAAGGTATCCTTAAAACACCTGTGCGGATCCAGAAAGCTGCGATTATGCCTCTTGACCTAGAGCAGTGGCTTGAGAAGTAGACATTTTATAATTATGCAATCTCTCTGAAGTCCAAAGATTAAAGCAATCTTTATTCTTACTAGAAAATACTTGATGTTTTGAGTATTATTCCCAAATCCTATATCAAAAGCAAAACTGCAATAATTTATTTCTTAAGTGCAGAAATCCTTGTGTGGGATTGGAACAGTGTTCCTCCATTTTCTGAGGCTTCTTCTGTTGCATATGCAGGTCAGCACACAGTCAGCTCATGCCTGAGGTGTGCTTTTTGTCGTTTTAGTAATAATACTAATAAATACTTCACATGATTTACCCATGTCACACATCCCGTGAGATCAAGCCTCAAATGTAAACCTGCTTTTAAAAAACTCCAAGAAAAAAAAAAGGGGGAGGAGATGGAACTGGGAACTCCTTCCATCTATTCTATAAAGCATGGTTTTTTTTTTTGTTTTACTGTGTTCAGTGTATGTAATGTTGTTTTCACAAATCAGCACAAACTACAGGGAATATAAATTTTACATATATCAGAACATTTTCATTCCAGGCATATATCTATTCATCATGTGAATGCATGCTTATTTAAATGACTTGAAAGTAACTCCTTTGTGTTTTCTTTCCTCCCTTCTGCAGGGTGTTATCAGAGTACCTGCTCCTTGCCAATATGCTCATAAACTGGCTTTCCTTGTCGGTCAGAGTATTCATAGAGAACCAAACATGTTGCTTTCAGACAAGCTTTACTATCTTTGAAGTTGAGTTACCAGCTTAAAGAAAAGTGTAGTTCCTTTCTAGGGAATGTAGAATTGTTTGGGTTTTCATGTGGTTTGTTTTTTTCTTTCTTGAGACGTGCAGGGGATAATGAATATGTGCAGCTGTGCTACTTGCATTTTTGTTGTAGTGTGAAGAAGTTTGAGACAGCATATCTACATTTTGAATGCAGATTTCTGAAGATCTTCATTGGTAGCTGTTCAGCAGGTACAGCTTAATTTGTAAAGCACACAGTTGTGTTGATAGAACTTAATTTTGGGTTTTTGCATTACCAGGCACATAGTCAAACAAGCACATGTGGAAGAATTTGGATTAGTGCTGATATCTTTAACTCTTGTGCTGTGTACTTTGTTGTTCTTCTTTGTGAGATTTAAATAAAGTTGTTGCTGTGATCCGTGCTTGTGTGGCTGTGTTAGATGTATTTGCTTACATACTTTAAGAGTGGCCTGTGGGTATGCTGCTGTGTGACATACGCTGCAGGAACTTTCTAACTATTTTTTGCCTCTGAAATTTAAATGAGCTTTTATTCTGCAGTAAACTTCAGCCATCAACAGCTCTGAAAAATGAGTGCTGTATAACTTGAATTCATTTCACTTATTTTCTTTCTTAGGCTGAGCATACCAACCTCTTCCTCCCACATGAAATTTGTAATGGAGAGGCATGACAGGATAGGCCAAATATTTTAGTCTTCCTGGTGTCATAACTGGGGTAGCTTTCCCTATTCCCTACTTTAGTGTTTCATATTTCTTCCTCGTTCTGTATTGGTTATTTATACCTGTCATGGCTGTCATTCTGACCTGGTTTCTGTCATTTGGGTTACAGAAAAAAAATGGTTGTGCAGCTGCTTCCTTAATCCTGCAGGAAGGTAGGAGTGGTCATTGTGGACTGTTCCTTCCCCCTGAGGAGCAGCGGTTGAACAGGCACCTTGCACCGTTCCTGTGTGCTTAACCATCGCTGCCTGGGCCAGCATCTTGCCATTCGTGTCTGATCCTTTAGCAAGGGAAGGAAGGCCAACACAGTAACAGGGCAGCTGATACAGTAGATTCATGAAACATACTGCACTCTACAAAATATCAAATTATTTATTTATATAAAATATAATACACAAGAGTTGTACACATGCACACACTCACACAGTACTTTACCACAAATTTAGGCCAGTTATTTTCTTTAATTAAATGTTATCTAGCACACAGTATCTTACAGTAATTTACATTATTATCTGAAGACACAATGGGGAAGCTTTGATCATTCATTTATAAACCTTCCATAAATTACAAAAAGAAAGGCAGTCTGAAAAGTATGTATAAACAGTAAAAACAATTTACAAATGGACAAGAATTACAAAATAGTAACAGCCAATGACTGCCATCAATGTGTAAGATTGTTTGTCTTGAGATGCCAATATTGCAAATAATACTTGATTATCACCTGTTGTAGCCTTTTTACTGGCTATGGCATGTGTATGTAACACTTTTTTTTTTTACTTTATTTTAGACATGTATGTTATCTTGAATCTGACATCAGCAGTCTGAAAATGCCTTTTAACTGAGGGCTGTTCCTTCACAGGAAAAAAGTTAGGGAGCAAAAGTCATTTGTTGTGGAGGTGTGGTTTATTTCCCCCCACCCCTGGTAATTTAGAACAGTGAACTAGGAGCTCCAGAGCTGGGGGTTGTATGGGTGAAAGGGGGTGAAGTTGCTGATTAACTTGCACTGTATCTGATTTCAGTTCAGTGAAAACGTTGACAAAAGAAAATACAAGGGTTTTTGTTTGGAGAGAAAAAAAAAAAAAAGCAGCAAAAAGAAAAAGAAAGCATTTTGCACAGCACTTTCAAACTCCCAGGAGTTACATCAGACAGTGGATGGAGTCAGTAACATAGTACTTGATCTTAAATTACCATGTTTTAGAGAGGATGAAGACAGTTGAATACACAGTACATACAAAGTATACGCTGTATATTTATTAGACAGTACGAATCATTGTGCATTAATAAGGCAAAACATCAAGGCTGGTTAAACTAGGAGTTTCAAGACCATTTTTGTTTATGATAAAGATTAGCAAGAGTGGGGTGATCTCTGAACGAGGAATCGAGGGATAGAGTTTTCTTCCCCCCACTTATGGTTCAAGGACACTAATGTCTGAGATTTATCCAATGGAGTCGCAGGTGTTGAGTTGACTTTAAATAAAACCATGTTCTTCTGGTCTTAATCCAACAACTGTGGTTTTTTTGTAGAAAAAAAATATATGCAACAACACATCCACTTCCTTTTTCCTTGTTGTTTTGATTAAGCAATGCGTGTGATTCTATTGATGTCAGGGTTAAAAATGCAAAGGTTTGGTAAGTTGTACGGCATAGTCATGAAAGCCCTAGTTTTGACGTTTAAAAAAAAAAATACACAGACTGGAAGCTTTACAAGTTGTCCAGGAGCACATGAATCATTTCACTGCACCAAGCTTTTTCAGCAGTTTCTTGCCTTTGGAAAGCAGCCCCTTTTTCTTTTTCGAGGACATATCCCTGCCTCTCCCGGGACTACCAGAACCCATAGGTGACGTAGGTGACCCAGAATGGAGATGAACTGTGGGGGATGGTGCTCGCCGTGATGTACCTGTATTCTCGGGAGGAACCTATTAGGTACATTGTTATAATTTATTGAATGTTTGACAGCTTAAAAGCTATTATCATCAAAAAAGTTGGTAACATCACTTGTCTCATTACCCACTTAAACCAAAAGGGCTGGTTCCTATCTTCTTTGTGGCTTAAAATACTACGTGGGCTTACAGAAAATACACCCATTTTGAGAAAGTAGAGACACCAGAGACCTGATTCAGGTATAATTGTTCAAAAAAGGGTTGGGTACACTTGTTTTGCTATAGTTCTGGCCACAGAAGCCACAAAAATGGTTTTGGTTTTGCATTTCAGCACTCTTGAGAGTACAAAAATGAAGAGGGATACTTTAAGCTATTGATTTAAGAAAAATAATTGCATTCATTACTATAGATGAGCAATCGGCAGGAGCCAAACTATTTTCAGAAGAAATTACTTAAATTGCTAAAGTATCACCTATTTTTTAATGTCTTTTTTTTACATGCCTTTTTTTTTTTTCCTTAAAGTTGGCTAGCAAACATTATGTACAGATTTGAGAAGATGGCACACTGGCTTAAAACAAAAAAAAAAATAAAAAAAGGAAAAAGAAAAAGCTAAAATGAACCTTAATTGCAATCAAAGAAAGCTTAAAGACCCTGGCTGCTTGATGTGTATGCTGCAGCTATGAGGTTGCTGAATGACGGTGAATACTTGTACGATACTTAGATGGCAGCATTCCTAAATATTTTAAATAGCTATTTTTGGGGTTTTTTGCAGTCATCAAAAGCACTTGAATGAAGATGCTAAAACTACTGATACTCAGCCTATCCTAACTACAGCGCCCAGCTGACAGAATGGGACACTATCAATTAAAATGATATTTTCAAAGTAGAATCCGTGCCGTAGGGCCCCGTTATCTGGTAGTTCAAGTTAAAACATTAGCAATTTACTGTCCTGTTGTGCAACAGTGAATTAAGCAAAGGGGCTTCAAGCCTACTTTGATTTTAAATCAAGGTCTAATTCTAATGAAAAGAAACCAACTTGGTAAAGCACCCCAACGTACACCTGAAGATACCATGTATGTTGTCTAATGCATTCATTCAGTGAGCTGCATGTTTCATACCGAGACTTTTATTGCATTGGTAAACCAAACATTTGCTAATATTTCAAATGTGCACTTTCTAGGAAAATCTGAGTGAATCATACCACATGACTGGATTTTTTTTTCAGAACAGTTGAATAGTTGGTCTTAGGCAAGCCCGAGTATAATTGATTGTGGAAAACACATTTTAAGGCAGATAATTTGTAGCTATATTTGAGTGTAGTGAGTTTCAAAACCAACTATACCCTTGTAAACTGCAGTACATATCAGCTTACGTGCCATTCGCATGTTCTTTAAGGGTTGGGAGTGTTGTGCTTTTCTCTTGATATAGGAACTTGGAATTTTTACATCCCAGGTTGGCTAACAATGCAATATGCAGCTTTTGTTTGTAGGGTAGTTAGACATCAAACTCTCCTCTCTATGTAAACATAAACATTTAGCTCTTGAAGAAATATGTTCCAAACATTGACCTTGATAAAGTGAGGTCTAATTGATTGTTTATAAGGATTCCTTTTAAAGGATTTGTCTCCTAAAAAACTAAATCGACTTGACTAGATACAGTAAAAGCATAGAGCCTGTTCTTCTGTGGCCAAGGATTTTGGAGACATATTTCTTTTTCTGTTCCCCCACACTTAAGTTTCAAGACTTGCATTAGATAGCCAGGTAGCTTTAACTGAAATCGCTATTGGTATCTTCAGTTGCTCACTTACGTGAAGGCTACATTGCCTTATTAAGGTGTGAAATGAACACTCTTCTTCTGTTTCCAAGCAGATGAGCAAAGAAATAAAAATATATATAAAATATATAATATATAAAAGTATTGCAGTGATGAAACAAAACCAAAAATGAGATACTCTAAACATGATTAGTCTTCCATAAGAGAGAAGTCTGGGAAATTAACTACTGCCAGTTGGCACCAGTCTTTTGTCCACAAGAACTTTTGCTTTCATCTAGCTACTGCATGGAGTAAGAGTCGTTTAGAAGCATTAGGAAGTAACCACTTTCACCAAGGAAAAGCTTTTTAAATTCAAATTATAATTGAAGGAACTGTAATAACTGGAACCAGATTGTAAATTTAGTTACTTCATTTACAGATGAAATGAGCTACTGGAATGCTCAGTAAAGTATTTTTTCTTTATGTCTTATATATTGTAAAGTTAATTTTAAATGGGCAAATGGATTTAAAATATTAAAAGTAATGTCTAAATTACACATGAGACAGGATGGAATGGAAAATTAAAATTTAAGGTTTTCTTATTCGGTTGCTTACCCTTTTTGCTTTTGTACGCGTTGGTGTATCGTGAACATATCGCGAGGGTGCATCAGATAGATAAACTTCAACATCATCAGGCACTTCTTCAAGGAAGTTGGAAGGAACCAGCCCCTTTTGTCCATTAAGTTCACCCTGCAAGACAAGGAAAATTCCCGTGAATTTTTCAGTTAAAGCAAATATAGGTTCCCAAGAAGGTAAGGAAATACCTTTAACTATTTCAAATACAGTGAGGAAGAGGAAATACCCAGGGTCACTTGGGGCCTTAAGAGCCTACACACTTTTGAAGATCATAGAATAGACTCATGGAATAGTTTGTGTTGGAAAGGACCTTAAAGATTATCCAGTTCCACCCCCTGTCATGGGCAGGGACACCTCCCACTGGATCAGGCTGCCCAAGGCCCATCCAACCTGACCTTGAACTCCTCCAGGGATGGGGCAGCCACAGCTTCCCTGGGCAACCTGGGCCAGGGCCTCACCACTCTCATGGTGAAGAAATTCTTCCTCATGCCTGGCCTAACTCTGCCCCTCTCCAGTTTATACCCATTGCCCCTCATCCTACCACTCCAAGCCTTTGTAAACAGTCCCTCCCCAGCTTTCTTGTAGCCCCTTCATGTACTGGAAGGTCACTATAAGGTCTTCTCAGAGCCTTCTCTGGGGCATGTTCTGTCTAGATTTTTCTCCCACTTTAAATGCTTTACCCATTAGAAATCATTCATGTGTTCATATAGATACATGTGATCAAAACACACATTTTCCAGCAAAGTAAATGAGGCAAATATAAATCGCAGCTCTGAGCTGCAGGAACAGTAATCCCTAAACACACGAGTTCAGTGCTGTGTGACCACCTCCAGCTGCAGGAGCTTCTGTTCTGTACGGTGAGGCTGGGGTTGTGTCCAGGCTGAGTGTGATCTCAGACTTCTGGGTATGGAATGGGTCTGGTGATGCTCACCCCGTTCCCGCAGCGCTTCCAGGTGTGAAATTTAGGGCCACATTTGTGTTTAACTAGGATCACAGCTATTCCCACAAAACAATAAGCTGGAGATGTGACCTGAAATCCCTCCCGGCTGTCATTTAATACTCATGCTTGTGAAGAAGAAGAGGAGAAGAGGAGGCTGAGAGGAGACCTTATTGCTCTCTATAACTACCTGAAAGGAGGTTGTGGAGAGGAAAGAGCTGGGCTCTTCTCCCAGGTGACAGGGGACAGGACAAGAGGGAATGGCCTCAAGCTCCACCAGGGGAGGTTTAGGCTGAACATTAGGAAAAAATTTTTCACAGGAAGGGTCATTGGGCACTGGCAGAGGCTGCCCAGGGAGGGGGTTGAGTCACCTTCCCTGGAGGGGTTTAAGGGACGGGTGGACAAGGTGCTGAGGGACATGGTTTAGTGTTTGATAGGAATGGTTGGACTCGATGATCCGGTGGGTCTCTTCCAACCTGATGATTCTATGATTCTAGCAGTTTGCAGCGCCCTGACAGAACTCACATAGTAAAATCCATCTTCATCGATTTCCCCAAAGACAGTGATAATATCCCCCGTGCAGAACGTCAGCTCAGCCTGTGGGAAATGGAACACGTGGCAGTACATGGTTTGTTAGGCAACAGTTAACATTTTCCTTTATTAGCAGTAAATCTATTACTGGTTTCCTCTCTCTTTTATGTTAAGATGCAGTTGGTGAAACCAATTTGAACTTTGAGAGCAAACCTTTTCTTTGTTTTTTAAGTTATATTTTTTTTAGTTTGCTGAGCCTGGCACCTCTCCCGCTTGGTTCCAGGAACCTGCAGGAATCCCTGCAACAAACCAGAGCAAAACAGACCCTGAAGCCTTGAACTACAGAGCATCAAAAATCCCCAAAAGTGAGTCCTTCGGTGAGGAAGGAGCAAGGTGCAGGGGTGGGACGTGGGTCAGGTCCAGGTGCTGCAATGAGCAGAGGGTACATGAACAGCAAAGATTGCTTTTCCTGGAACACAACGTTCCTGAAGCAAAGTTGAGGAGCTACACTGGATTCTGTTTGATAAAGGATTTGTAACAGGCAATGCAGTCTCTGATCAGCAAATGGTGTACTGGGCTCTTTGGAATTGCTGGTGCTTTCAGTGTAATTTAGTTAGGTTTTTAAAATTATTTTTAATTTCCTGTGAGAGAACAAATAAAATGTTTGCAATACATCAGTACAATTGATTTGGTTTCAAACTACTTTGACACACCATAATTTAGAACCAGAATTGGTTCAGTGAGAAACATAAGACAACTCTGTCTGAGCTGTCTAGCATCGTCTCACGTATTTCAAAATTCACTTTCTTCTTTAACAAATTCTACATTTCTCTTTGATTAATCAGTTAAAGAAGCTGTTTTAAAGGCTGATAACTGAGGAAGCCCCTAGGTAAGCAGTATTTGCTTAGAGTTTTGAGTGTACCTTGACATTCTTACCACAAAGCTTACATAAACGTAAACTGCATCGAGTCTTGGTTAAGGACTTGCCATGTAACATCTAAGACAATGCAGAAAGTGATTCTGCTGTTGCTGATAACAAATATAGAGAGACGGGAGACTGCAAGTAGGTGAATGGAAGACAAACCCTTAAAAAAGAGCTATCCAATGCTCAGTTGCTGTTTAAATATCTTTACATTTATATATACACACGGTTGGACTCGATGATCTTGTGGGTCTTTTCCAACCTAGTGATTCTGTGAGGTAGATATATATATATTACAGACAAGACACACATTCATGGAAGCTCAGCTGCATCAGTTAAGAGAAAGAAATAAAATATATTGAGTGCTGTTCTGCTGTGCTGTATTGTTCTGGTTTGGGTTGCAAAGGAGGGTTGGTTTGTGGGGGAATTGTAGGTTACAGAGATTTGAAAAGATGCATCACTATTGCATCATGCCTGTTGGCATGAGCTAGGATGCCTCTCAAAAAATAATCGTGTTCCTATGAGGAAACATACAGAGGGAATTTGAAACCAATAATTAGAAAATATTCCTTCCCTACTGTTTACAACTCCATGTGGTTTTCCTTATAAACTTCTGCCATACACATACGCATATGTTTTGCAATGTACTGACCGACATTAAATAAATTCGACAAAGGGTGTTCCTTGATTTTGTCTGAACAAGGACCACAAATCCACTTGCACAGAAGTGATAAGCTTGTCATATACATCAACCTTAAAACATTTGACCAATGCCCATAATTCTGAACGACTATTTTTTGCACATGCACTGCTAGTGAAAAACTGCTTATAAGCACCAACTATGTTAGAGGTCCCCAAACAGCAAAAGTAAAAAGTTATGGCAATACCTCAACATCAACATTAGGAGAACTTTCCCTTGGATCGTAATCATACAGCGCGACCATCCTTCTCGTAGACACCGAATGCTGTCTGCCAGTCCGTCTGTTTCTTTCTGTTCCGATCACAAGGAGAGGAAGGGAAGGAAAGCTATCAAAGTCATTTTGAAAAGAAAAAAACAAGGTGCAACTTTTCCTCACGTCATTTCCACAACAGTGCGGTAACAAGGTTGATAGTGCTCTACCCCAGTAATCAAGGGTCACAGATCACCAAACCTATCAGCACAGACAAAGTTTTCAAAACAGCATGTATGTTTCATAAATAATTTTTTAACAGTTGGCTTGCCCTCTTTACTCTAAGGTACCGAATCCTCTGAACAGGCTTTATCCACAAAACTAATCTTCTGAAATTTTTAGCCATTCTTGGTTGTAAGAATCAACGATTACCAGGTCATACAAAGCCAAACATTCAAAATTCGTTTGTTTCGCTTTATTCAAACTTCCATGTTTATTGTCTATTACCTTCCCCTGTCCTAATCCCAAGGAATTTTATGCCTGAGATTACTCTTCAGCTTTCTGCTGGGAGACTGGAAGGAGGCATGGACACTCTCAGCTGTCCCAAAAAGAAGCCACCCATTCTGCAAGCCGTCTGCAATATTTTCAGGACTCTGACTACAACCCCACACTCTCAAGTACTGTTTAATTTTACAAGTTTCCTTTGTGAGGAAAAGAAGGAAAGGAGTTGAATTTGTAGTCTCTGGGAACCACATGAAATGTTTATTTATTGATATTAAACATTTACAGAGAAGTCCGAAATGGGCTTCATTTTAATCTGAATGATATCAGCATGATTCTTGTGGATGGTTGCTGGAGCAAGACCAACATGCTTGTTAGTGCTACATACAGAGAGGCACTGAGGGCAGGGCTGATGAGCGATATGCAGCGGATCAACAAACCTGGGGCTGGGAGGCACCTGTGGTTGTTCTGGCACGAGGGTGAACATCGAGGGTTTGGCTAATGTAGGAGCAAATACTAAGTAAGTGTAGCATGCACTCCTCGCACTCACAGCACCCACGAGCTGACACCGAAGCGTTCCACTAGAGGAGATCACTTACTTCTGCAGTGAGAGGTTTGGGGTTGTTTTCCCAGCTACCAGTGCAAGGGATTTACACAGAACACAAAGAGAGATCCAAAAGGAAGGCACAGGCTGTAACAGCCACGGCACCCGATCCCCCTGGCTCCCCAAGGCCTGGATCAACCCATATCTAAATGATGGTCTTAAGAGCCACACTTTCCGTTTTAAAGCACTTCTGTGGGGCAAGACAGCAGCCACCGCTTAGTGGCTCCACAACCAAGTGGTTCTACCACCAAGAAAGGAATCCAAAGGGGACCCGCCACGCAATAGCTATGTGACAATATTTTTCCAACTTCTGGTTTCCAAAAGTTCAAAGGCATAAAGAAGTATATGTAGACAGCTCAAATCATTTCAGCTAATTTACAGCTTGAATCAAATGATTGGTTCTTAGCACAGACCTCTTTTAGACTTTCTGGATCTGCGGTGTACAGACCGTGTGCTCTCTTTGAAACGGTCACAGTTGACTTCAGGAAAGGAATGCATACAAATAAAAGAAGAAAAGATATGAAGCCGTTCAAAGTTCTGTTTCTACGGATTTAATGTGGGCAAAGGATTAAGGAAAATAGAGTTGTATGAACACAGCATGTAAAGTGTCCAATAGGACATTAAAAATGTGAGTAACAATACAAGACAGACTGGCAATTGAAGCCTTCTTCTGCTAAATATCCATGTGGGCAGCCTCTGTGACAGCGAGGGTCTGAGCACGTGGATCACGGCTATTCAGAATTTGCACTTAGTTTAAAATTAAGCCAAACTAACTATTCTTTCCAAATCCATTAGTAAGAGCATTTGTTGGTTTTTCAATGGCTAACAATTTAAATCTATATTGGAGAAAATGTTGCTTTAAAGTGCTAAAATATTTAAAGGTGAACTGCTGGGGGTAGGTTGCTAACAGCTCGCTCAGAAACATCCCAGAATAAAGAAAATCGCTTAAAAATGTAAGGCAGCACAACATTTCTGTCATAAATTGCCACTCTCTCTTTCCAAGATAAAGACTTTCTGATTTCTCAGCTACTTCAGGAGACCCTGCCGCTTGAGCACAACAAAAAAAATCCAACTATATTCACAAAATGTGACCCTTGGACAGCCAAAACATGCAAAGGATGGGCAGCTACGTGGACTCACGGTTTCACTCTCACAAGTGCTCTGTAGCAACAGTTTCCTGGCTTTGATAAGAACTGAGAGCACTGAATGGTACAGTTTCAGGCAGTAGATGTTCCCTGCACCCACGCTGCTAGAAGCAGAAACCTGTTCAGACACTTGTTAATCCCATCAGGCCCCCAGTTGTGTTTACAGGTGCACCCAAGGCAGGTCAGGTATCTCATGATGCGAGAATTTAAACGGCGCAGACCCGTGCTGAAATGACTACGTGTGCAGAAAATCACAGTAGGCAGCCAACCCTTTCAGGCACATCTGTAGGTCCCGCTGTGTGCCCGTCCCAAGTTTTTGTCCTATCAGTGTACCTGTAGGTGCATGTGACACACCTAGAGGAGCAGGTGGGCAGGGGGGTTCACACCTGCGTGTGAGTGGGGGACCTGTGTCAATGTGGCATAAATAAAGATATGCCTATTTGAATTAAGAACTCAATAAAGCAGTTAAGAACTTCAGTCATCCTTCCCTTTCATGGACAATGGAGAATTTTAAAATATCTCAGTATCTTAAAAAAATAAGTCTCATATTTACTAACACAATTTTGGAAATGATAAGGTTTTATTCAATCTAAGAAAACAATTATGGAATATTTCTTTGTTTTTCCTTAGCAACCACTTTTACAGTTCACTTTTAAACAGGACTGAAGCAATTCCAGCCCTTTTTACTCTCTGAATCATGCTGAAAATTTTAAAACGTATTGAGATGGTTGTGTGAAATTTATTTTCAGAACAGCATCTAAGTTAAGATACTTGCATTGTGTATCTGTGTTCAACACTGAACCAATGATGTAACACAAATGGTTTGTCATAGAGAATTTTTTGGCCAAAATCTACTTTTTAAAGGGTTTGTTAATGCAATATCCATAAAATCTCATAATATGTAGCGCTATCCCAAATGAGATTACACATAACCCTTTGCCACGATGCCTTTAAATTATTGGTAAAGTAGGAAAATGTAAAAGAGTAAAAATAACAACAAATAAGTGATTCTTTTTATGCTTTGCAGCAGTGAGCGTATCACAAAGCACCTCAGCACAGCACACTCCAAAGCACAGGGATCATGTTCTGTGTCTAGAAATCTTTCAGGTGACAAAACCCATTTTGTTTTTTTAAACAAGGAAAGAAAGGAATGAGCAGAGTGGTGAAGATACAAGTCCTCATTTGTGGCAAAAGATGTGACCAAGATTAAATATTAGTTGAATAAAGTCAGCCAGATACTGACACAGAATGTATCCCAGGGTGTAGTAAGTTGCTGTAAAATTTATATGCATCAGCATATTGTAAAAACAAAAGGCGAAGCGGATCCAGCCACGTTAATAGCACTCAAAAGATCAGAGAACTGAAGCACACATATTTTCCCTTACCAATTTTCTCAACTGGTGTGTTCAAAGGAAGAAAGCCTTGTTTTAGAAGCTGATCCATCATCTCTTCATCATCTGCTTGGATCTCAGAGACCATATTACACGGGATAAGGCCAATTCTTGTACAGGTTTCCCCACGATAGAAACCATCAGCATCTTTGTCCCCATAAACCTGTTGTTCAAAGAATGATAATGTTGGTCCAGAAAGTTTTTAGCATTTAGGAATTTTAATGCAGGCTAAATGCTTATGAAAGGACAGACGACTACAGTCTGGATGGGGAATTATTATCACTTTTTGACTGCTGTGACATGTTACAAACCTGGAATTGGTACATTCACTTGAATTACGACTTCAGATACATAAGCAGAATTTGGACTTCTTTTGTATCAGTGAAATGCATAAAAAGTTAATAGACACCATTGAAAGTCATCAGTTTGTCCATGTGCTGAGCCAAAAGTATACTTAATGTTTACGCTGGTGTTTGAGGAATTATTCAGATGGCACCTTCTTTGGTGCTGTGTGACTTATATACGAAACAAAGCTTTTGCAGAACTGTGCCGAATTGTAATTTTGAATAGAACAAATTGTATATGATGCCTACCTTAAATACTCGATATATGTCCTTACTCAAGCTCTGCTATTGTCTTTCCAGAAAACATGAATTAATGTATAAAAATAACATGGATTTTCATGAATGAGAACAGACAAATCCAAAATTCTGTTAAATTCTAAGAACTTACAAAGCTATTAATCATGCAAAGGCCTACGTCAAGGACTGTGCTAAACAAAAACGATATTCTTAAGACTAAACTGATAACTGAGTTTATGTTCCCTGTTAAGCTCAATAGTTTTCTTTAATTTCTTTAAGAACAAACAAAGCCCCCCAACATAATCCCTTCATAGAATCATAGAATAACCAGGTTGGAAGAGACCCACCGGATCATCGAGTCCAACCATTCCTATCAAACACTAAACCATTCCCCTCAGCACCTCGTCCACCCGTCCCTTAAACCCCTCCAGGGAAGGTGACTCAACCCCCTCCCTGGGCAGCCTGTTCCAGTGCCCACTGACCCTTTCTGTGAAGAATTTTTTCCTAATTTTTTCCTTCGTTCAAATCCAAGTTGATTTAAAATGACTCTAAAGTGCCTCAGCTTTCTAGAGCAGGGAGGTTTTTCAGTTTTGATCACTATTCATCCCTGGCTTACCTGGTCCCTCTGGCACAGCCCGGCACATGTGGCTGTAACCCAGCTACAAGACAGATTTCATACAGCTCCTGGTGTCCTGACCCTCCACCCCGCTCACCGTGCAGGTAACATATAAGCAGTATCTTGAAACTACAAACTAATCCATCTTTACAAGAGTTTGATAGAAATGCAAGGCAGCAGGTCACACAGTAATCACGTGGTCCCACACAGAAAATAAACACAACCGAGAGTAAATATCTGATGTGGGATCTCTCTAGACATTTCAGTGCCAAACGTGCATATGTTTGTGAAGAAATGAAATGCCTGAGCGAAATGAACATTCTTGCAAAGAAAAATAAGATATATATTTATGGCATAGAACTTATATACAATCATAGAATGATAGAATAGTTTGGGTTGGAAGGGACCTTAAAGATCACAGAATCACAGAATCACAGAATCACAGAATAACCAGGTTGGAAGAGACCCACCGGATCACCGAGTCCAACCGTTCCTACCAAACACTAAACCATATCCCTCAGCACCTCGTCCACCCGTGCCTTAAACACCTCCAGGGAAGGTGACTCAACCACCTCCCTGGGCAGCCTGTTCCAGTGCCCAATGACCCTTTCTGTAAAGAATTTTTTCCTAACGTCTAGCCTAAACCTCCCCTGTCGGAGCTTGAGGCCATTCCCTCTTGTCCTGTCCCCTGTCACTTGGGAGAAGAGGCCAGCACCCTCCTCTCTACAACGTCCTTTCAGGCAGTTGTAGAGAGCAATGAGGTCACCCCTCAGCCTCCTCTTCTCCAGGCTAAACAACCCCAGCTCTCTCAGCCGCTCCTCATAAGGCCTGTTCTCCAGCCCTTTCACCAGTTCTACCCCTCCTGCCATGGGCAGGGACACCTCCCACTGGATCAGGCTGCCCAAGCCCCATTCAACCTGGCCTAGAACACCTCCAGGGATGGGGCAGCCACAGCTCCTCTGGGCAACCTGTTCCAGGGCCTCCCCACCCTCATCATGAAGAAATTCCTCCTTATGTCTAGTCTAAATCTGCCCCTCTCCAGTTTATACCCATTGTCCCTCATCCTATCACTCCAAGCCTTTGTGAACAGTCCCCCCCCAGCTTTCTTGTAGCCCCCTCAGGTACTGGAAGTTCACTGTAAGGTCTCCTCAGAGCTTTCTCTTCTCCAGGCTGAACAGCCCCAAGTCTCTCAGCCTGCCACATCACGTAAGGAGGAAAACAAAACATCTAACACAATATTTACCGTTAGAGGAATTGTGATTTAGAATATGGACAATTGTATTAGGATCCAATCCAACACAGGGGAAGGCAGTCAGTATTTTAATAGCTTAAGCTACAATTTTATCTTTGAAATGAGTAGTGTAACAAATGACTCTGTAATTTTCAGGTTCTGTTTCAGATCACACTTAAATCTCAATTACCCTTGGAGTACCAGCAGCTGCTCCTTCTGCCTCTTGCCCTTCAGCCCATTTTGCACCAGGTCGATAAGCGATGCGGCTGCAGGAGGAGCTGCTCGAATTTGCTGAGTCAACAGAAAAATCTGCTAGCTTTTTCAAATCAGACCAGCAAAATGAACAAACTTGCCTTGCAGCTGCAGAATCATAAGATGAGGCAAGCTGGGATACAGTTCTGACTACAAGCACTGACAGAGCTTAACGCTGCCCCTGTCACCTGAAACAGGGCTGATTTGTCTTCTGCAGCCCGTTTAAAGGCAGCTCGTGTATTTTATACCAGTCAGCAAAGGGAGTGGTTTTCCCAGTTTCAGAGGAGGATGAACCTGGAAGAGAAATACCTAATTTTCGGACCTTAATTAATGTTGCTTATACTGGCTAGGAGTGTTCAGCATTTAAAAAACCTACAGCAGCTTTGCTATGTAAGAGGGTACAACACGGAGCTTCTGTGGTACCTTTGCAGGAAAAATCCTCTCTGAAAGAGGTTTTCATGTAGGATTCATGACAATGAACACAGGAGGCTTTAGAGTCTCGATTTTGATCTCAGCACCTAAATCTCTAATTTAGTCTGTCCCTACTTATATAGCACTGTTAGGATTTTTGCCCATTACCTAATAATTTATAAACCACTAGAGCTAGACAGTAGGTTTCAGATCCAGTGAGATTTACAGCCTGAACCTCTGGAGGAAAAAAACCCTTGAATTCTAGTCTCACAAGTGGCTTTTTCCACAGGGAACAAAGGAGAACCTGGTTGTGAATATAGGTCCTTTGTTTCCTTTGTTTTTAGATCCCACCTTAATGATCTGTCCTTCTTTAAATGGCAGCTCTTCTTCTGCAGCATCAGGATTTGGGGACATTGTCAGTGGATCGTAGTCAAAGAGTGCAACAAATATTCGAGTAGAAATGTCCTCTGTGCCAGGATCTGTTTCTGATTCTTCATAAATATCTGGAGAGAGATGGTCATGACCACCATAGCCATCTATGAAAGTAAATTCAGAAAACAAGAGTTCAGTAATACAAGTTGGCCTCGTCTTTCAGCTATTCCAGTTAAGACTTGAAAAATGTTTGGCATTTTTTGGGGAAAATATTGCAATAACTTAAGGCATGTCCTATTAAGCTTGCTGTTTCGGGGTTATTTTTTTAATTAGCAAGTTGTTATTTTTTTTAAAAAAATGCATTTGCAATCCGCATGCACTGAACACGGTGTTGATCTACACCACGCTGTCCTTTACACATGAGAACACAGCTCAGGTAAGAGAGACATTTTTGTTAGGCTTACTCGAGATTGCCATGAACTAATGAAGCATGTTAAGAATGACATAATGATGAGTCTGATAGGCTTTATCATTACTGCAAAAGGAACCATGCTTTGGGTCCACCTGTTTTCTAGCACAGCTGCTTCTGCTCTTCATGGACACAAGAAAGCTGTGTGGACATACTGTGTTTTAGGTACCAGGTTTAAAACATGGTTTTAATCTCTTCTCTTCAGACAGACAATAAGAAATATATCTCGGTAGTGTTAGTTCTGCCAGGGTTGGAATCACACTGACTATAATTTTGTTTAAACACAGTTAATAGTTAACAAAGGCAGCAGTGCCCCAAACCAAGCTGAACTCTAACTAGATGTGCCAAAATCCAGGAGGAATGGTTACCTGCATTTAATCATAAGCTCATTAGGCAAGATCATCCATGAATATCACAAGACTTGGCACTGCACTGAACTCTGTCTACTGCAGGGTACCAAATCAACTAGGACATGATAAATAAGAACTGATGTTTTATCTCATACATCTTTCAGACTTTTCAAATGACCTGGAGAATGTCCATGATTCAACAACATACTTCAGGATGGACTTCAGCAGAACTGAAGTAGAAAATTAGGCCAAAATCGTTTACAATAGGTGATTTGATTGGTGGGATTCAATGACTTTTAATTTTATTTTGAAAGAGCGTGTGGCAGCGCTCTCCCCAAAAACACACTCTTTCAAGACATATGAAGTTGATATCTCCAAAAATAAAGCCCTCAAAATCACAAGCCACTTCCAAAAAACTTGGCTTCTTGTGTAAGTCCCACTAACTTCAGTGAGAGTCATGTATTTTTGTTCTTTGCTCAATCTATACTTATCCAGTTTACAAGATCCTTTGCAATGAATAAACTGAGAGAGTGATGTTATGAATTGTAATGAAAATGAAGTTCAACTGCATAAAAAATTTTCCAAATGCTTTTCACATTAATACAGTTTTTACTGTAATTCTTACGAATTAAAGAAACTTATTTTTTTTGGTAATAGTTTGAACATTCAATATGGAACATTTTAGATAAAATTCCTCTTCTTACCATCAGTTGCATTTTATTCAACATTTGATATGTTTAAACTACCAGTAATTTTTTTTCAGAGGATCACAGCTTTAAGGGAACAGCTACTAACTCTTGGGTCCAGAGTGCAAGAGAGAATGTGAATAGGGAAAAATGCAGAACAGCAAAAGGGCAGGGAAAAATTCCAGCCAAGAAGCTTTAGGCAGGCACAAAGCACAGAAAGGAAGTGTGGGAGAATGGCAGGTGTGGGACAGGAAGCAATGGGACACAAAGGATGAGATTATCCTCTGTTCTCTTTTCCTCCCACAGTCAGGTTGCAGTCATTCTGTAGTGCATACTCAGGCCCACCAGGCAATCTAAAATAGGTAGGTTAAGGGGCATTTTCTTTTGGTTTTTAAATTCAAATGGATCGATTTTTGCATCCAACTCCAATTGCAGTTAATGGGGGTTAAATGCAAACATGAATTATGGCCAAATACACCTCTGTTAAAAGCACTGGCCTGTAACTACCTAACTCAGAATAGCCATATTTGCTTCAGTGAACCAGAAATCTCTTGATTATCTCATTACCCACTTATTTTATTCTTTCAGGAGGTCTATGTGTGTATCATATGGATGCAGCCAGCTGAAGTGCCAGCAGATGCACAGTTGCAACCACAGCTGCACTGGATCATGAGCTACACACCAAAATACACAAGCTGATGAGCCAGTTGTAAGTCAGTCAGAGATGTTCACTTTGAAACCCAACATTAAATTATGATTTACCTAAACTTCTAGGGCTCCTCTTTTTCTTTTTTTTTTTTCTTTTCTCCATTTCAGTTATCAACAAAACCCTAATGTGTTGCTTAGCTCTCTAAGCTGCTTTTATGGTTTGTGTTAGACACTTCAATTCACTGTGTTATGAACTATGAAAACTGAGTTGTTGATCATGTAATGATTTCTATGTTGATGAAGAAACAAATACTATCAGTAGTGGGTATAATTGCCTTATCTGTGTAATATCAGTTCATTGTTACAATGCAATTATTCCTAAAATCAAGAATAATTTTTGTCTTCAGCAAGTGACACAGCCAAAGTCCTGTGTGGATGTTGAACCCCCCCGAATCTTTGTTTATCCCAAGACATAAATCAGAAAAATGTTTGGCAACTGCTTCCTATTACAGGACGTTGGGTTGTGATATACCAGCTACTGTTTGTCCCTGCCCAGTTCGTATGAATCGAGTGGAAACGTGGTCATTTGGATGAATGGTTGTTGAGGTGTGTACGGTAAATACTGACTGGCGTTAGTAGCAGCAGAGCTTCACAGAGGGTCATGCAATGCAGTGTGCTCGGACTCATTCGAGTATGGAAAGGTGGCCGCACAGCAGTTTGAGGACAGAGGACTACGGGCTGCTTGTCCCTCACAGCTGAGCTGGAGAAACTTACCTGAGAGCAGACAGGACTCACGAGCTAGCTCCCCTGCATTCTGCATTGCATGCAATGTTGTCATACAGAAACCGCACTTGTTAACACGCAGCTCTAAAATGTGTCTGTCACAAAGGAGGAATAATGTTCGGCATACCGTGTCTATATTCAGAGGCCATCGTACGCTGCTGAGGCCATTTCTTGTGTCCACCAATGCTGCGATAATAAGCTTCTTCTTTTACAGGTGAAATATTTCCCTCACTACCTGACCGAGACCGACCGCCTTCACTGTTACTGTCCATTGTAATTTCTATGGAGAAAAAGGGAATGATCTATTAAAACATATTGTATAGTTGCCTTTGCGGAGGCTCCTGCAGGCAGGCTCTGCCTACCTTTGCTTCTGACTTCATAGAGTAGGAAGGCTAAACAGCACGTAGACTTTGCCAGATGTTTCAGCATCTAGAAATCCTTCTTCAGCAGGGGGAATCACAGAAATGTGTATCTCCTTTTTTTTTTTTTATTTTTAAAGCATCTGAATTTTGTGCTTTTTAAAATTCATACAGTGTAAATATTGTTTGTTAGATGTTTGGATAGGAGTCAGCTTTTATTATGAGTTTTAAACAATCCTACCTGCCAGATCTGCAAGGTCAAGAGCACTGTAAACTGTGTTTCACCTAAAAACAAAAATTAATTAATTTACTTAAAACCTACCTGCAAGAAGATACTAAGCCAAAGTATTTATAGATTCACGGAGAAAATACTGGAAAGAGTTTAAATTCTGGAACATTATGGAGAAAGGTTTTATCTTTGGAATGCTAAGAACATTACAGTTCTGAAGGTCATTCCCAATAATTTAATTTTCCATGGCTACATTAATAACTTCCCATCTCTGAAGTAACCCTTTAGCTGAATAACTCAGTAACAACTCCAGGCATACATGTAAAAGGATAAGCTGCTGCTAAGAAATTTGGAATCCACAGTTTTGAGCTATATGCTGAGCCCAACAACAGTTTCATGTATTTAAACCATTTAAACTTTAGCTCAATTGCACTTACTTCCTTTTTTTTGTTTAATTTTATTTTACTCTCCTTTTAACTTGGTGGAACTACATATTATAATGACACAACTAGAACACCTTCCTCTTAAAACCCCTACTTGCAGCCCCTTTTCCTGGGAAACTTCTCTGTTGGTGGGAGTTCTGAACAGTGGGATCAAGTTTATTCAATGCTCTACTGGATGTTTTCAGATGCCCTACTTTTACGCCATTTTATTTATCTGACCTCTTGATACATTTCATATCATCTAGATTTTTTTCCAGCAGGCTTACATGAAGAAGATTTTTGTAGAATTTTATCAAGTGTTTAGATTTTCTTCACTTATCCTTGAAGTGATTTATCATGGCATGATGCTGAAAGCAAAGAATAATGTATGTGTGTCTTTCAGCAATTTTAATCCCTAGTTTTTAGTCAGAAATCAGAACTCTTGAACTCACCCTAAGCCACGTAAGGCCTTTCATCAGCTTCACAGCAAATATTTTTTGTTAGATGCTGTACAAAATGCTCAGCAGTCAGCTTGTTACCATCATTAGACAATGTTGTCATTTATTCCTAATGGAACTTTCCCAAAGAGCATTTGTGAATTGTACATAATACAAAATACACTAATTCTTTCTTTAAGTTACACTGAAAGAAATAACATGTGAGATTTTATTTCCTGTTTGATTATCTCTTTGAGCACAGATGGACTATCAGACATTAATTTCTTCATCTGATTCCTAAGCTCTTGCTATTAAACCACTAAAGTGAAGTCATTACTTTCTGTTTTTCTCGCCTTAATTTTATTGACAGAACGTGAGCTCTGATCAATTTAATCACTTTCCTTATTTCTTAATTAAAATGAAAACTAAAAGGAAACCCAAAGGATTTATTCAAACAAACCTTTCTACTCTCTTGCTATTTATGAAAAAATTCTTTTAGCAGACAATATAAAAGAGAGAATTTTGATATAAACTTGCTTCAAGTAGTCCAAGCATAAATGAGAAATCTTTACTCCTAAGAAAAGAAGGCTGCTTTCAGGGAAACGAGAAAATGACATGAAAATCTAACAGTCTTCACACCATCACCCACAAGCTATTTGATTCAAGTAACAAGAAATTGTCTAGAGAAGTACAAGAGCCTTCCTGCAGCTAATACTCCCCCATATCATTTCCATACCACTGTAATTCCATTGACATCTGTGAAGATTATCCTTTTTTACTTTAGGATGCGGGATGCGCATCAGTCTCTGAAGAGCCACGCTAATATATGTTGAAGACACTAAGAAAGTTTCATGCATTACAGCTGTGTATATCTAGATATCAAAATAATTGTGCCCATTAGAGGGATTTTGCTTTTAATTTCCAGTACAGGCATTTTAGTATGAGCCTATGAAAAGGGAAAAATATTTAATATTTTTTTAAAAAATCATTCCTTAAGAATTAGTCTCTTTCCTTCTGATAATCTCCATTTGTTACATCTCTTGTTCACATAACTGTCAGGTGAGAATTGTCTGACACTGCTTCATTCTCCTACTGATGATGCCTGCAGTATCCACAAACTGAAGTCCAGGTTAGAGACAGGAACAGGACCAACTTTACATCTTCATGGAGTAAAGTTCTGCTAAGAGCTCACAGAACACTTTCTGCTTGTGTTTTGCATGTGTTTCCTGAATTTCAGTGTGAATGTTTCTTATTTGTTGGTACAGAGTGCAAGTTCTAACAGATACGTATTTGTCCACAGTGTCTGGATTCCATTATCTTTTCTGCACTACTTTTTGGATTTTCTGGTATCCACCAGCACATATTTTAAGTCATAAGTAAATCAGAATAGGGATGATTCTGTAAGAAGCATCAAATCTGGTAAGTATATACAAGTTCTGCTAACTTGTTACATTTAACAGCTTCCATTTTTTCCTGCTAAATTCCAAAAAGTAGTCAAGAAAATGGAAAGTGAATGCAAAATGGTGGTTGATGAATGGAAAGATGGATGGCTGAATGGATGGCTGAATGGGCACATTTATTTTACTGATCATATAGCAGCCTGCCTGCATTATAATTTCTTCTTGGTAAGATCTGACAGCTTAACCAAGCTTAGAAAAGCTCCAACACCCACTAAATTAAATGAAAAGACTCCCAGTGATGTCAATGGCTTCTGATTCAGCCCCTGCGGAGATCCCAGTACACTCCTATTTAGATGGAGATGTTTCCAGTTCCATTTCACCCCATTTAAACTATGAGTAACCACGGTTCAAGACAAGCATCTGCTGTTTCTTTTTTTAAGGACTGCCTTCCCAACTCTGAGGCTGTAAAGAACAGAAATGCACCAATCTGTCCAACTAACCAATGGAAGGGACCAACATTGGTCGAGACCTTTGTGGCACTGCACTGCCATGAGAGGACCTTCGCCCTGCATGCTCCACCCTTTCAGGCCGTCCTGCAGATGATGGATTACCTAAAAGCTAAAAAACAACAACAGAAAAAACAGGTTTGTAAGTTACATGCATGGTAACATTATGGTTCTATGGTTGGACATTAATCAGGTCAATCACATTTGGAAGCATAAGCTCTAAAGGCAACTAAACTTAGTTTTTAACTGAAAGGTTAGCTGAAAAGTAAATACAGTTGCCCGGCAAACCTGCAAAAGAAAAAAATGGTTCCCTGATTTATGGCAGAGTTTTGTAACCAGCAGTCACACATCAGAACAAAAAAAAAAAAAAGAAAAGAAAAGAATAATTTTTGAAATATTCTTTTGCCTTTGTTGTTGCTGCTAAGATGACGTTATAATCTCCTGAAGAGTAGTACAACCAGCCATGGGAGCTGTGGAGATTGGACTGTGCTGAACTGGTAAGCCGTTTTTGTATTCAGCTCTACAGCTTTGTCCGGTTTGCAGCATGGGAACAAGCATACATCCTTCTGTCTTTGAGCACGCTGCGTTTCTATAATGGCCTTCGATTGCTAAAGCCTTTTAAAGGTCATTGAAACATGTTGAAGGGAATGTAGACACACTTCGTCTCACATCACAGCTGTGTCTGTTCACTGCCCTTGCAGAAAATGTTGCTACTTTAATAACTAAGTGGTGCTATTTTCATGCTCTCCAGAGTTTATCGTGAAGTCATTGAGATTAATACAGCTTGGGCACCAATTTTAATGAGAGAAAATTTTAAGGATCATTTCAGCATGAAAAGCTAGGCTAGAAGAGCAGGCAGCTGATTTCTACTGTTACATGAAACACATTAGATTTGAGGTTTCCACTCTGGACTGTTGCAGACTGAGAGGGCAAAGAACTTGCTTTGGTCTTTAGGGAGCAGGAAAGCCTACGGATGCGTCTATCAAAGTGTGGAGGCTCTGTTATAGATTAATGGACAGAAATGCAAACAGGCAAGATCGCGCAGAGGCATCCTTGAAAGTATGGAATGGCCCTGGCCTCTCCCTTTGGAAGAAGCTGTTTGCCTGCATTCTCGTGCAGAGATGCAGTCTGCAACTTCAAAGGCAAGAAGAGATGGTCTAAAAAGGAAGGCAGAGTAGTGACTGTGCAAAGATAAGGCAGAAAATGGAAAGATGATGGAACCTGTGACTCCATAAATCTGGGTCACTGTCACGCTGTGGGAGAGTCTTGATTCTTGTCCAGAGATGTTCCATGATAAAGGGCATATCCTGAAAATTCTGGGAATGAGGTGAATAGAAACAACGTGATGAAATGAATTCCTTGACATTAAAAAAAAAAAAATTACTGATGAGATATTTTTCCATTTAAGATGCAGCTTTTTTTTTTTTAAAGCAACATTTAGATGGGCAAAATAAAGAAAAACAATCTTTTGGAAAAAAATATAGTTCAGCTAACCCTTAATTAAAATTTAGATTCAGTTGTCCTTTAATAAAAGCAGCCATTATTGTAATTTGTTCTGAGGGAAAATCATTATAAAGCAAATTAAAGTGATTTCAGCATGACAGAAAAGAAGACTGTAAAGGCAAATGCAGAATAACAAATAAAAACGAATGGGGAGAAAAAATAAAGGGGAAAAATGTAGCAGCTAGGTCCAAAGAATGGACTCTGAAAAGTAATTCAGAAAAAAAAAAGAAAAAGGAAAAAAGTACAAAAGAAAGAAAACAAGACTGATTTGGCAAGCAGATGTTAGAAGGAAGATTTATTGCACACACCAGAGAGTCTTCTGCATCTCTGTGGGATGGCTTTGCAAGTAGACCAGCTGCCCTAGAGTCAGCCATTAAGTCGGTCTTCCAGCCTCCCTGAACATCTTCATTAGACAAATTATCTGTTCTATTACATTTCTGAGTCTCATACTTTTTCTCGTAACTGGACTTGACCTGTTCACTCCTGGGCTCCACAAAGGAAGGACCCAGGTCACCAAAATCTTCTTCGATGCTGGTTTGTCTGGTTAAGGTTTTCCTGCGAGCAAGCAATGGCCTCATGCTTCTCCTGCAGGGACAGCTAGTGGTCTCTGCACAACAGCTAGATGCAACGTTGGCAGAAACTGAATCGCAAGTATATCTGAAATTAAAACGAGATTCTTCTTCTTCACTTCCACAGTCTAGTCCACTGTCTGGGCTTCTCGATAAGGACCGGCTATATTTACATCCTTTGTCGTCTGCAGCAAAATCCTCCATGCCTGAAATTCTGTGCTTGGCTGGGTACCAGAAGTTGTGCTGCTGGTCTTGATTGTAGGGCCTAGGTGGTCTAGAGTCTTTAGCTATTGTGGGATTCTTTTTATAGGGCATACCTAAACCCTGCTTGTACAGCAGTTCAGAGTATTCACCATCTTCTTCAGCTACTTCTGGAATACTGAAAAGCTTTTTACTGTGATGTATCTGCTGTGAAAAGTCAGGCTGTTCCCAAAAAGTGGCTTCAGTGGTCTTATTCTTATCGCACTCCTTAAGATTATGCAATATTAAAAACCAGACAGGGAACAAATAGTATGTGACAAAAATAAAATGGGAGGGAAAAGGGAGAAGAAAAGAAAAATAAAGACAGAATTAGTTTTAGAGCAATGGCAAACATAAGACATGCAGTTTATTTAGTGAAAAGGATGTCATGATTTGAATGAGAATCTGCAAAAAATAAAGACATGATTAAGAAGTTGCCGGATGCCAGATACTTCGTGAGAGGTCAGTACAAACAACTAAGTGATGCTCTTAACAAGAATAAACACATGCATTTAAAACAAAGCAATACAAGCTGCATACAGGTTCCAGCATGGTGAATGAGAATGGCATTAAAACACAGCACTGATGCTTAGTATGTTCCTTGCCCCATGCCAAACTTCTACTTAATTTTTCTTTGTAACCAAAACACATATATGAGAAAAAGAATTCTATTCTAGCAAGCTTTCTTGCTTTGCATCTGTCAAAATATCCTGTATGAGCAGCAAGTACTCCTAAATCTCCTGCCAGAGGTGAGCTGTTCTGCAGACATCATTAAAGGAGTTCTAGTTTCCTTTGTGAAACTGTAAAAAAAAATGCATCATTTTTAAAGCTTGGCTTCCACAGAAAGAACCCTGAGAAGCAGGCTGCTCTCTGATGTCCCTTGGTCTGCGCTGTCATCAAATCTCTCGTCATAATCTTATACCTGCTTGATAAAACCAACATTTGAAAATCAGCCTACTAGTAGAATAGTCCCTGTTTACACCAGGAGGCAAAAAATGTCTCAGCTGGGATAAAATAAAAAAATCTGAACATCTTGTGATTTTTCTGTTACATTTACACAAAACACAAGAACCCTTGTGTAGTATCTTTGTTGCAATCTGAGAAGATACAAGACAATAATGGTCCAGGAGGTGTTGGTTTTGATTGACACTGTTCCTAGGTTCTACGTCATGGAGATCACCTCGCCTGTGCTTTACTCAATGTCCAGATTAAGAAAGTCTCTGGACACAATGACACCTATAAATGATGACAGGATCATCTTGGAAACTTCAGCAATACCACTCTCTCTGGGCATGTTAAACTTAACTGGGTTTTTGATGTCTTCCCTCTCAGGCGTTAGGAACTCTCTAGGTGACTTCTAGACTGCATTTGTTTCAACTATTTCCACTCATATTTAAAATGTGTATCTCACTTGTGACACTTCTGAGACAACTGCCATAGAAGTGGAAAAAAAGTCAATAAATATGAACAAGGATAGTTTTGATTGGAGCTCAAATATCCCACAATTTAGGATGTTCAGATCAGGTGAGTGAGTTGAATCTTCCCTTGAAGACCCATGTCAGCATTTATTTTAGGGAACTGTGGGAGGGAATAATAATCTCCCAATAAAGCAAATATATATCCACATGCAAAATGTTTTCTTGTTACTTGGGGGCATCTGTTAACTCAGGAGAGAACACACAGTTGCAGCTGCACGGGCACGGCTGGCATGTGTTTAGATGCAAGAGGAACAGGAATCTGATTGCATTACAGAAAAGTCAGTATGTTTTTTCAGAAATGTTTTCCATTCCATGTGCACTCTTCACACGCATTATTACTTCAAGAGAAGTATGCCTGCAGACTTTAAGATGTCTGAAATGATTTATTACACCTATGAAGGGTCTGGACCTTTCTGTTTAAATATCAACATTGGCAATACTTTTTTAAAAACAAGAAGTAAATATGCTTTCTGATACATAAAGAACAAGAACAGTCTTGGGATAATTCATTTTTTCCCAGAGGAAAGGGGCAGAAGCAGCATGCAGAAGGATTTCAGTTTCAACATTGATGTTAGTAGAATAATAGAAACATTGATTATTTTTTCTTTTGAACAAGTACCTGTCTCACTCCAGACAGTATCAGAATATAAGGACTGAATTTATAGTACATGAAAGCAGTTACAAGAATGGTCAAAATTCTTGTATACATGAGAAAATAGTATCATTTTGTAGTTAAATAACAGCATATCAGAAGAAAAATCAACCTTATGGTTTCCTTATTGTTTATGTTATCCAACTTTCTAAGAAAACACAATTTATTATAATGGCTAGACACATGAAAAGCAAATACAATTTACATGTACAAATATACTATGGGAAGCATAAATTCTGTACTGCATAGGTTTAATATTCTACACATACTTTAATTTTTAAACTAAACTTGTTTTTCATAATGAATATTCCAGTGTAGTGTTAAAGCAATATTTCTGATAGGTATTTCCTACTGTCTCTGGTGATCCTTTAACAATCAGAGCACAAAGATTTCTGATTTTTCACATAAATCTAATGCAGCTTCCTTTCTTACAAGCATGATTTAAAGCCTGTAGAAGAGATGGGACTAGTGCTGGAAACAGGGACAAAGTATGAAGACATGAAACACATTAGTTGTTGTGTTTGTTTTTTCTTTTCTACCGGTATGCATGTTTTTATAAATCTCTTTGCTCAGAAACAAATTATAGTCTGGTAGCACATGTAGAATATTGTCATACAGACATGAGAAAGATCCAGAAGAGAAATCGCAACTTCAACATTTACATACAGGAAGATAGTCAACTAGTTAAAAGATTAGCTATCAAATAATGCAAGGGAAAAAGTAATAAATGTATTAAAGTGAGCTTGACATTATAAACAACGTTCACCCAAGTTCTAGGTCTATACAACAATGTAAGTGTTAATGGTCTGCAAAATCCATACTAGACTAAAGGAAATCCTTTGAAGGAAGTATCAAAATATGACGGAACAGTTTCTCTGCAAGGCACACTTACCTTAAGTGTGTTGTGTGAAGTCACACTGACCCGTCTCCTTCCTCCATCCTCCAGCTGCATTTCAGAATACAGCTCTTCCTCGTCTTCTTCCATAATATCAGACAAGTCAGAACCTCTGCTGCTCTCTGTGTGGTAATCTTCACCATGGCAATAGTGGGGCTAATTGACAGGGTGACAGAGAAAAGACTTCACTGACTGTAAGGTTGAAAATCCTTGCATAACTACAGTGAGGACTAGGGCTTTCACAGCACCAAATGTAGTTTTAGTCTTGATTAATTTCCTTTGATATAAAGAGGTCCTTCAAGCATCAATGGACCTGCTGACCAAATTGTGAAAGCCCTAGGTTAATTCACATCTCATCTGTTCTTCACAGCTGTTTGTTACATCATATTGTAATTTAAAAGTGATCAGGATTTAATTCTCGCGGGATGTTACCATCATTGTATGATATAGCTAGCTAATAGAATTTGAAGCTCTCACTCTATTAAATGTTGTAGGAACAGACTAGCTAAAATCTTAACTGTCTTAAAATTAGTCCAAATATTTCAAGCTCCTATAAGTTTCCTATTAGTTGTAAGTTAAGGAGGAAGAACTATGTCCTACTGAATTGCTAATATTAAATTGGAGTGGCCTCTGTTAAATATTACATCTAACAAATCAGATCACAAACCAAACTCATTTTATTTACAAGGACAGATTTTCAAATGGAGTCATCTGACTGTCAGACTGCAGTAGAAGTACTTGAAGTACTAGAACGCTAGAAATTACTGCATTCCTTCTACCAGCAATACTAATGAAGATATAATTTCTGTGGTGCCAGAACAATTCCCACAGCTATGCAACATGCTGATAACAATCAATCCCAGCAATGAGAAGAAAATATCTACAATAAGCAGTTTCTCCAAAGTGAAGATGGATTTGCCCTCCAAATAGGCAATTTGTCCTCTTATAATTCTTTGGTTTGGATCTAGATAGACTGTAGGGTGAAGCCTTCAGCAGTTATTCTTCGTGCCAAGTCCATAAATGCTTTCAGATCCTTCAGATGCATTGCATTAAAATAATCTTAGAAGAAAAGCCACTGCAGTCTCACAATGTTTTTGATTTCTTTTTCAAGTTAAAAGATGAGACTATATCCTAATGCTTCATTTTCACATATAAACTTTGTGGCTCTTGTGCTAAGGATGTTGAGGCTCTGGAGCGAGTCCAGAGAAGAGCAATGAAGCTGGTGAGGGGGCTGGAGAACAGGCCTTATGAGGAACGGCTGAGAGAGCTGGGGGTGTTTAGCCTGGAGAAGAGGAGGCTGAGGGGAGACCTCACTGCTCTCTACAACTACCTGAAAGGAGGTTGTGGAGAGGAGGGAGCTGGGCTCTTCTCCCAGGTGACAGGGGACAGGACGAGAGGGAATGGCCTCAAGCTCCACCAGGGGAGGTTCAGGCTGAACATTAGGAAAAAGATGTTCATGGAAAGGGTCATTGGGCACTGGCAGAGGCTGCCCAGGGAGGTGGTTGAGTCACCTTCCCTGGAGGGGTTTAAGGCACGGGTGGATGAGGTGCTGAGGGGCATGGTTTAGTGACTGAAGGGAATGGTTGGACTCTATGATCAGGTGTGTCTTTTCCAACCTAGTGATTCTATGATTCTATGACTCTAAATTTTATTATTTCATCAAAGCCATTCTAGCAGAATCTCGGTCTTGGGATTCATAGAAACTCACTTCTGCACTCCTGTTCTTCGCTGTATTGAACTGGCACAGAACTACAAAACTTGTCTGGTGCCTTGAAGATTATCAAGGGCCAATATTGCTGGAATAAAGTCCTGATTGCTTAGGCAATCAGACTATGGAGACCTATCAAACTGTCTCCAAGGTTTATCCATTGTAGTTCCGATTACTGCCTTGCTAAGGAGTCACTCAATTATTTAAATAAATCTTCTAATTCAAGCACTGCATTAATTAAGGCATAAATGAGATATTACATGAGCAATAATTATGCAATTCTGCTTGTAATCAATTAACTCTTGTGAAACAAGGCATGAGTACTCTATGTTCAATAACTGGGTGCATTTACACATGCAAACTTCCAGTGGCCACATATTCCATGCACCTGTGGTTATTATTTTGTTTTCCAGCACTGCCTATCCTGCAAATGTCCGAAGTTGTCTGAGTTTCAAGTCCACCTCTGACGCCTACTTCCTTTGTCCTTATTATCTATTTACAGAGCAAATTAACAGCTTGCAGAAAAACAGAAACTTCAAACATTTTTGTGACAAAAGGAAGAATTATTATTCCTGTTTTAGCCTTAGTTGACAGGCCCACTGACTCAGATCCTTAGAGGTATTGAGATATCTAGATGCATAAATACTTGTGTGGATCTGGGAAAGAAACACTAACTTCTTAAGCCTAAGTTCACAAAGAAATTGTGTGAGGGGCTGACATTGCACCAGTGCTTCAGAATTGAGATCTCTGCCATCCCTGCCTGTGGAGCATTTTAAGCCAGAGAGCTTAAAGCCAATGGTCTTCCTATAAATACAATATGACAGATATGAAGGATTTCCATTAGAGGCCACATCTAATGCTAATAAAATGCTTGATGATAAAACAATATTAATTCCATTTGCTTGAAGTTTTTTACTCTTATCTATGGAGTCAGGCAAGTCAGCTGATACAAAGGCAAAGACCTTTCGTAGGGAGTCAGCCTACGGAATAGCACGTGCTTCCGAAGACACCAGCAGAGCAGAAGCATTATAATTAAATTAGCAAACTACTAATTTCTTAAGGAGAAAACTATCACAGATTAGGTTTCTCCAATTTTCTCCAATCATTTCTTCACTAACAAATCAAGTGGAAAAAGTGATCATCTCTCACAAACAACACAGATGAGCAATTAACCTACAAATAGGTATATCTCATGAAGCTATAAAGTAAGCATTTAATAACCTATTTACACTTAACATGCTGCAGCTGTTTTACTAGACATAATCTAACTGCTATGTCTCAAAGTGCATTTTTTTGTCAGTATTTTAAAGCAATGAGGAATTCTTTCAGCCTTAAATGAAAACTAAATTTGAAACCTAATCAGATGTGAGAATACCTGCAGCCAGAGAGATTTCAAATCTAGCTTTGAGGACATGCCTAGTAGATATGAAGGTTTAATCTTTTTAGGCTTCAAAGGATATAAATTTTTTTGCAGCCTTCCAATGTTCATATCCAACCTCGTATGTAGTAGAGCTTGGTAAAGCAGACACACTCCAACCCACCCTTTAATGATCTGAGGTAGTAAGCCCACATGAAGCAACAACTTTGTACTCACATGGTAGGTACCCTCGAGTTTATTTATCAAGGTTAAATGTGAAGTATGTTTATGAGAAAAATGAAATTTGTCTTCGTCCCTAACGAAAACTCTAAACTTTTTACCATGGGCCTTCTAAATAAGATCACTGTTAGAAAATCTTCGCCTCTGTGTCTAGAACTTAAACTGTATACAGAGGTAGAGATGCACCTCACCAACAAGCACATTTTGTAAGACCAGCATGACTGCATGTATTCTGTGTAAGTGAAGATGGAGCCAAGTGCATAAAATACTTGTTTCACACCTTACACCTAACACAATAACAAGACCAGGCTACTTACTTGCTTTCCAAGTTCTGACCCTTTCAGGAAATCATCAACTGAAGCTCCCCTTCTTTTGACATTAGGAGAATCGTAGCCATCTTCTTCATCATCTGAGTTAGCATACTGGGCTACATTACTCCTTTCGCTAAAAACACTCCTCCTCTCCATCTAGCAAAGCAACGAAAAATAGAAAATCGTGAAGTAGACTTACTCCTGCAACCAATGGAAGAAATTGCAAATATTAGACATGAGGACTCAAGAACACAACATTTAAATATATTCATAGTTTAAAGCAATATTAGTTTCCCCTGACTGTAGCCCTTTAGGGATTTTCAAGAATATTTTGCTTGTCCTATTACTGTCAATCATAAACAATTACACACTTGTGTGTGACCATCAACTCAGATGCTAGCTTTTCTCTCTCTATGACCTGTTTAAAAATTCTCTGTATTCTACAGTCAGAAGCTGCTAACGACGACAATAATTTCCCCTTGGCAGACGATTAGCAGATGACCTAGTGACTACAGCATTTTTTTACCTCAGTACAAAAAAAAATCTATAGATTGAGGCTTCATGCTCTTCCTCTGCTCTGACATGAGTGACTTTTGCCCTCAGCTACTGAACCCTGCTGCTTACTCAATATTGATGACAATAACCATCAGCCATCTAACAGGCTGGATGAAGAGCAGGGAGAAGACCTACAGCTTCTTCTGCAGCACCTACCGCAAGGGGAGAATTTCTACTACTGGGGACTAAACATGACAAATATTGGCAGAATTTGATTTAATTTCAAGTGAATCCATCTGTAAAATTATGTCCAGAACCTTGAACTAAACATTTCAAGCATCACTAAAATTAATGTAATTAAACACAGTTCAGAGCATATGTTATGTCAGCAGTTTTCAAAGCTGTATTTCATTTCTCTTTCCCTATATGGTTATTAAAACAACTTTCACTTCAGAGTGCCAAAGAAATGAATTGCCTTCTCTCCCGCTATTGCATTTATTCCAGTTTGCTTTTTTTCCCTAAGGAAAAGTAAGAAACATTCACATGCATATATATGTATGTAAGTAGATCTTATTGATCCACAATTATTCAGCTTCTCAAAAGCTGTGTCATCACCAACTGGCTCAATTCTGTCCCAAAACAGGAGCAGTCAATAAGTTGGGGTTGTTAAGACATGTGTGAACTGTCAAAATTAATGCAGCTATTTTGGAGATACGTTGGGAAAAAAAGACTGGACATAACAGATGACTGTCAGATACAGGACCAAGACAATATATGAAAGAAGTGTCACTGGAGCTTGAAACAAGTAATGGACAGTTGTGAGCAGCTTGTGATGAGAAAGCAACTGCCCAGGGCACTGGGAGTATTTAAATATTGTATGCTTGGGTAGAAAAAAGAAAGCATGTTGTCAGGATGCATATGCATCAGCTATGCTGACCCAAGAGGCTCAAATATGAGATTTAAATTAACTAGCAAACATCTCAGTCACTATAGGACCCATGGGTCATAATGGTCCCAAAACCAGGGAGTCTCCTTTGGGCAGTGATGTTTCTAGCAGCTACAAAAGGAGCTGCAATGAAAAGCGTTCATGTGGCAGCTATGTCAAAACAGTTGTGAACATCTGGGAAGGTGTAGACTGAGGAAGGGGCACTCTTGAAGGACAAATATGTGACATTGCCCATGGATCCATGGCAGCGTATGAAATAGTGGCTTACATGCATCTAAACTGCTACTTGCAATTTTGAAAAGGCAGATGGCTTCAGAGTACAAACATTTCTCTCATCTGACTGCCTGCCTTATAGAAATGAGACTCTGTCCTCATTTTATGGACTGTCAGAAAGATTAGCTCTCACAGTAAGGCCGCTCACTACTTTTGTCTATCTATCTATTTTCATGTTGTCACATAGGCACAAGCCTCCCTTTCGACTCCTACAGGATCCAAGCCCAAATTTTGACGTTTACTATGTTTCTGCTTTTCAGAAGTAAGGCATTTTTGGAGACAACATTTCTATCGATTTTATGCGGTTTCTACTGCTGATCAAAGGCTGACCAATACTCTTTATCCTACAAGCTTATTTGTGGAAGATGGCACAGAATTTTAGCATACTGACTCTTCTCAAACTATGAATTTTCAGGGTTTAGAAATGAGTAGCTGCTCCTTAAAGCACATGATACAAAATTTTTTTGATAGAAAGTGCCCAAATTAATAAAGCCCCCAAAAGCCTTAAGAAAATGTTTGCCTTTATTTACCCTATTGCTCTCTGCAACTCGTTGTGCAGCTTCTCTCGCCATGGCTTTTGCGACGGTGTTTGGGACAGGTGTGCCTTGAGGCTGAGGGAGTATTCGGTTAGGCGATGGAGACCTCCTGCCCTGGAGCGGGCCATGAAAGTTAGGGGCAGGTGGCTCGAGCATGTGTCCGTGAATAGGGGATGCCGAACGAGTCTGCTCCCATGACTCATCCATTTTTAAATGTGGACCTAAATGTTCTTCTTTGGTTTCTGGGGCTCCGGCACTTGCTAATGGCTTAGGTTTGGGAGCAGTTCTGGGGTGAGGGGTTGGAGGCACCAGTAGATCAGATGGAATGGCAGCAACAGAAGAGTCCACTGATTCCCCTTGTGCAGAGAGTGTTCGAACTGTAACTTCTTTTGCTTCCAAACTTCTTAGTCTCATTAGCTCCACCAACGTGTTCTCTGCTGTTGGGAAGATCACCTCTGCCACCTGAGTACATAAAGAAGCAACTTATTATCTTGAAGGCACCTGTCTGCCTCCCCTCAACCCCAATGAAGTACAACCTTCAAAGTCTTAATGTGGAGTGAACTATTGCCAACACAGTGTGGACTGCAAGAGCCCACACTAGGGCTCCACATCAGTTAGCACTAGTTATCTTTAATCCTTTCAACTCATTTGACTAAAAGCTTGAGTGTTTATAGAAACAAAACTAATATGCAAGTTATGCACAAACAAAAAGAGTAGGTTCTACTGAACCTGAGAAAACCCCGCACACATTCAAGTTCTGTTACTTGTTTACTGTTGACTTTACCTGTCACGTGTAATTCATCTAATATAGGTGGTTGCTGTAATGCTGGAAGGAGAACTCACCCGTTGACCTTTTGCATAAACACCATAGCCGGTGACATTGGCGCCATGGGAGGTCCCTGTTGCTGTCAGAGTTGGTGGTTTCCAGGACACCTGTAGAGTTGCTGGGGTAGACCCAGCCCGTACAGTAACATCTTGAGGTGGAGCTGGAGGACCTAAGCAAGACAAGACTGGTCACTGCTGAGACTTAGATCAGAACTATGTACATCAACCGATACACTTGCAATTGGAAACTGCAGATCTCAAAGCATTTTTTTAAGAAGATAAAATATCCTTATTGCAGCTGTCATGGTAAAACAGAAGCATACACTCAGCAGGTTATAGGGCCAGGAACTGAACCCCAGCTTGTAGCCAGTAACTAAGCTACATTTCTTTGCGAGTTGGTCTGTGATAGGCTCATGTACTTGCAACATGTTCTGGATCCATTTTTATCCCTCCAGGCTGCATAACGGCTCCTGACTGTGAATGCAGATATAAAGAGAAAAATGCAGAGAGCAAAAGGCCCAGGAGTGGCACTGTTAGTGGAAAACTGATGCAGATGACAGCACATTACTCTGGTGTATATGTCTGCACTGAATGCATTCTACATGCTCAGAAATCACCTTCAAATTGTGTGTCTCTGGATCATCATTGGCTCCAAGTCACAATTTATGGGCCAGAAGCCCATTAACATTGTGGAGCAATTCAGACTACAAGCTGAAACTTTAACCTCTTCACCCAGCAGCACGCTGGTTTAAGCGGCAACTGGAGTCCATGTCTTTTATCAGCACTGAAGAAAAAAATACATCTCCTAACCTTTTAAGGCATTTACAGTATGTTATTTTAATAGCATACCACATACATCCTTAATAAAAAGACATTATTATCCTACTATAAATAGCTCTATTTTGGACAGAAACCCAAAGGAAAAATATCATGAAGATTATTAGTTCATGAATATTTCAAGCCTCCTGTTGAGTTAATTGAACTGTCAGACCCTGAGAAGTGTTTCACGCTAAAAGATTTCAGAAGCAGGATTCGGCTGCAGTCATCTCTGCGTAACAGCTGGGAGAATACAAACCTAGGTTGCTGTGAGCCTGTTTTTGCCAGTGAACCACGCACAACCAATTTCTCTTCATCTACCAAAAGAGATACAAATATCTTAACTGTGTGCATTCCTTGCTACAAACAGATCATGACACAAATGTAAATATCACACAAGCCTCAGCCTCCAGATATGCTGGCAGACCGTCAGTGCACTTCAGTAGTTTGCTGTCACTAAATTTCACCCTCTAGTGGGCATGGAAATAAAATTATGGTCATGTTAAGGACACTACAGACACAGCGTGAAATTTTTGCCTGTACCATCACTGTAATGTATTTTTGAGTTACAAGGCCAAAGTATGAAAACTGACCTAGCATTATTCTTGGCCAAGATGTAGTTTTTTTATTTCAGACTGAATTTCAGCTTCCCTGAACATCCTTTTTTATTGACAGCACACCAAATCCAGCAAAGATCTTCAGCTTACAAAGAAGAATACACCTGATCTAGTCCAGTATACTGTCAAAGACAATGACATTAATCTGCTCCTGCAGGAGAAGTCACTTTCTTTCCATTCTCCTCAAACCAAACACTCCCGAGGGAGTCTATCTTGACCTTCAGAGAGATAGGTTTAACAAACTGTAATGCCCACAGGTTAGTATGGCTTCTATTTTCCCCATCATTAAACAGGGAATTACTCCTGATGACTTTTGATGGTCTTGGTCATCAACATAAATCTGTGTTTCAGAATTCTGCTACGATTTGGTCTTCATGAATTTATTACCTAAATTAGATCAAACCCCATACAGATCCTATTGGGCCAAACCCTGTAAAAATTTGTGACTGTATTTAGATCTGAACATCCAAAAGAGAATCATTTCGATTTTAACTTGAACAATTTGAATGCTTTGATGAATCAAGAAAAGTTCAATTGCTCAGCGACTAAAAAGCTGTTTCTCAGCTTTGGTCTGGTAGGAAGCAATGTGTTTTCAAGTTTAAATCATGCAAAACACAACATATCTATGCAAAGAGCAAAATGAAAATGTGACTTCTAATTGTCCTGTACTTTTCATGCAACTGCTTTCTCTAGCTTTGAAATGCGAGCAGTTATCTCAAGTTCATTTTTGCTTAATGCATTCCTGAAAAAAAGCCCTGAGACTGATATGGTGTAAAAATGTTAGTGTTCAGTGATTCCCACTCCCGTTCTGGTTGAAGTGGCTGATGGTATTCATTCCTATCAGGATATCACTGAAGCCCCTAGTAAATAGCAGAGCTTCTCAGCTTCAGATAAAGCAAGCACAAGTCTTCAGTTGTTAACATTTCTGAAACCCTTAGAAAAATGTCAGTACAAACGTTAGCAGGTGCCTGTGGCCAGTTATGTCGCTGCTCACGCTGCCCTGTCTGCTAAACCTGACATTCATCACAGCTGAAAGTTTGTATGACATCACTCACCCCAGTGCACCTTCTAGGGAAGCACAATAACAAAAAATTCCCTTCACATAGAATATCTGTATTGTGCTCTCAGCATACTCTAAAAACCACCAATGAAACATGTCCCATACAATGTAGCTGAACTGAAGGTATTTAAATCCAGAGTCTGAGAGGAACGCCAATATTAGTCACATTAAAGACATTTTCTCTATTTTTTTTCTTTTAACTTTTTTTTTTTAACTGTAGTTTGGAAGAAGAGAGCTGTGACTACTCAAAGCCAGTAATATTTTCAAGACAAAAACATGACACACTATGATGTTAACTCCCATTGCTGACTCTGATTTCATAGGCATCTTTTTCCTTTTGCGTCAATGAATTTTGAAACAAATACATCAGCCTCTCTAATCACTTCAACAGTTGCTAATTTATTTTGCTGTGTAATGGTGAATAATTGTTGTGCTTTTGTAAAACTGTTCTCTGTGAAATGAAGTGGTGAGGAAGATTTTTGGGATCTTTGTATCTAAAATCAGAGGATTCTTTGCTGTACTTTAGCTCCTCCCAAGAGAGAACAGCTCATTTATTGCTTTAGCATAGCTCAGCAACTAGAGGGAGATACAGTATGTTAAGTGTTCAGCCTGAAAAAACCTCACTTGAAAGGCCTTTGCCAAATAACAAAGGAGGCAACATACCTAGTAAGCCATTAGTGTTTGATAGGAATGGTTGGACTCGATGATCCAGTGGGTCTCTTCCAACCTGGTGATTCTATGATTCTATGTATCTCCTGACTCCCACAGAACACGCGCAAAGTTTAAAGTGGCTCCCCTTGTAGCAGATTCTATAGCAGCACTACCACTTAGCTCAATGAAATGATTTAAGACAAAAGAGTAAATGCCACAGCTGAGGACATTTGCACTCAAACTATACATCAACAGCATCAAAGTGGTAGCCATGTAAGCTTAACTCCCTCTCTCTCAAACAGCATTACTGTCCTGCATGTTTCCTTACATAGAAGTCATGCAAGCAAAGGAAGAGACCAGAACTAATTTCTGCCCCTTTGCTAGAATCAAATCCCAGCAGGGAGTCAATTTATCCATAGCACAGTCCATGCTACAGAAATGCCACTGGTCAGGAGACACTTGTACTTGACTGTCTCTGCTTCAGGGTCATTCATTGTTCTGAAAGTCTGAATATACAAGGAGCCTTCTATTTGTCTTTGCTTAGATTACCTTGGCTAGATGAATCTGTAAGCAGAGATGTTCAAATTTTTCAGGTACTGCCATACACTTCCCAAATCACGAGGTGATCCTTTTTAAATCTACTTCTTGATTTCAGCTCTAGTTTTCAACATTACTTCACTTTTCTTAAATACTGAGAAATAGCTGGTAACACTTATCAATGTTATTAATGTAAAAGCAATGTGGGGAAAAAACTCAGACTTTCCAAAACATGATCAGTTTGTTGTCTTTACAAATTCAAATTGTGCAATGTAATTACAGCTTCACAATGAAAATGCATTTACATCCCCTAAATGACTGTGTAGTCCTCTAAGATATCTGTGTTGTTTTCCATTACAGCAAAGGGATGGATCATCCTTGTGAAAAGTGCTTTAAGACACCCAAATAAAATGCAAATTACATAACAGAAGTAATATCTGGGGTTTTTGTCAGTATTCACATCAGTGAAAATAAATTACTACCAGAAATACTTAAACTGGACAAACTAAATAGAAATGAAACACTTGATGTATTTTGTGATAATGATAAGCATGGCTTTCCCTAGTTTACCTCCCCAAAATGCTTCAGTCCTTACCCAGGAACAAAGTAGAAAATAATGCGGGACAGGAATTAATTTCAGAGACCATGGAGCAATGTAGTAATCTCCAGTCTGCTCATGAATGTGACAGGGATTGCAGCATAAAGCTAAAGGGTAGATTAATTTATCTAGAAATTTCAGAGAAATTTAACTGGAGAGTTTAGGGGTAGGGAATAAAACATCAAACCTGCTGGCAACGTAGAAAATTCCACAAAGGCTTCTTTTTTTTCTCGTTGCTCCAAGGGAAGCTGCCAGGGCATCTGATGGGGCTTTGCCATTACCTTCACCTTGTAGGCCATATTGGGCTTCAAATTAAAAAAGTGGTACTTGTAGCTAGCAGCCTTGACAATGTCAAATTCTTCTTCATTAAGAAAGATCACATGACTGTAATTACTATTTGTAGGGAGCCAGGACAGCTCAGCAGAAATCTGGGTTATATTGTCCACTTTAAGATTAGAGGGCGCTACTATGACATCCTTTCCAACTAACAAAGTGCACTGCAGTTCATCTGAGTTACCCTTGTTTGTAATGCTCTGAATTGATATTCGATATGTACAAGTAGAAATGTTAAGCTTTTCTATAAGAGCTTTCGTTCTGCTTCCCAAGGCTATGTTCATCCGTATTTCCTTGTCAACCAGAACATTGTAGCTGCTAATTGTTCCCCATCCGGGTGGCACTACCGGTGGCTCCCAGCCCACAATGACACTTTTGGCTAGTTGTTTAATAAGGGTGATTTTTCTAGGATAAGGCACAATGTCTTCTCCAATTTCATCAATGTTCACATCCAGAGTCCCTGCACCGTTGCTGATTACGCTAGAGTCTATGTGACTTGGTGGACTTATCTCCAAGAGATCTCCTTCCAAAGTAGGACCTGAATGGTTGATAAAATTCTGATCTTGTTCACTGCTTAATGTGCTGGATAGCCGGGTCTCATTGTCTTGAACAAAATCCACAAAATTTGAAGGGACTAGTCCTCTTTGTCCATCAAGAAGTTCCCCTGGTGAGAAAGAACAATGCCATTAAAATCCCTGAAGGTGCAGACCTCTTGCATGTCACTACCTTGAAAGTGGACAAGATAGTTTAGAAGATATAAGTGAAAACTTTATAGAAACAGCATTCACAGTCTGAGGATGTAAAGACTCAGCGAGGCAAAAACCAGAACTGCCAATAAGCTTTCTCGTCAACATAAATCTTGCCTGTAGGAAAAGCTGACAAACCAAACAATCCCCAAGGCCTGCAGGGACTGGTTTTGCTGGTGCAGAAATTCCGTTAATTAACACAATGATGATAGGAGTAAGTTTAGCAACTGATTTGGTAGTAGACAGAGGGAAGAATTGGGAGCTTGTTTGACAGATAAACTGATCTCAATCAGCATGAATTAGCATGAACTCCCAGATTAAAAAAAATACCTTCATAAAAGCCATCTTCATCCATATCTCCATAGACATAAAGGTACTTTCCTGCCGTAAGGGGGAGCTCGGCTTCCGGATTTTCATTTGGTCCATCAAAAGGGTTGTAACTGCAATGAAGTACAGGTGGAAAACATGCATTTCCTTACAACCCCCACACAACTACATATTAATCATAAAGAGGTGTACAGTTCTAAGGCTGCAGTTCAAGCTTTTTCCTTCCTTTCTGAAACATATTCTGAGTGGAGCCTAGGTCAGTTTGTTGTTGTGAATTATAACTATCAGCAATGGAATGCTGTGAATCACACCCTATTCACTTCAGGTCTGTACACTTGAGATCACATCCTTTTCCATAGAATTTACTTAAACATTTCTCACTTAGGTCTCTTTGAATACACTGGCCAAAAGCTTCTTTATTTTTTAAAGTGAATTAGAGTAAACTCAGTTATGGGGATCTTTTCCCGTCCCCATATTCTGTTTGTTTTATATAGCAGTCTTTCACATAAGTTTTTTAACTTCAACAGGGACAAGTTAAACAAACACAAAAGCAGTGAGTTACAGCTAAAACAAGCTACTCATAAACAAAAACTTCTCATATGCTACTTAAATCTGTATCTGTTCTAAAAGAAATTGTTAATCATGACAGCA
The DNA here is from genome assembly GCF_032191515.1 of Phaenicophaeus curvirostris. NCBI lineage: Eukaryota > Metazoa > Chordata > Aves > Cuculiformes > Cuculidae > Phaenicophaeus > Phaenicophaeus curvirostris. The sequence continues at coordinate 12,627,482 of NC_091408.1, read as the reverse complement.
GTTTATATCTGAAATTTTAATGTGAAAAGCAAAAATGTGAGGATCTTTTAAATCTTTCTTGCATTGATGAAAAAGAAATTTCTAAGAGTATATTGAGACATTCTCTATGAAGTAGGAGGTACACATTCTTATCTCATTTAGACACAGAAGGCTAGAAATAGAGTGGTGGGTAAAAGAGTCATGCTAGGTTAAAGTTTCTCTGACAACTAGAGCAGATGGAAATGATGCTATTTTGCAGCCAATGTAGACAGGAAAGGGGTCTGCTATCCATAACATTCGTTCCAGGTAACAATTCAGTGCATGAATAAGAGTGAAGCAAACCCAAATGTTGAATATTGAAAACATCTATGATACATGCATAAGCTGCATTGTTTACCTGTAACGGGCAATGCAAAGATGGACTTTCCCAGAATATCTCTGCTTTGAGGTATTGGAATTCTGATCATTATCCATCTGTAGAGAAAAAAAACAAAAGGCAATATGATTTCAAAAAGATGCACACACTTCTCCTGACAGACAATATAAATCAGACAGCAAATACGTAGCATTTTTTTAAAAAGTATATACTCTAACATAGAATAGAACTGGTTAACTTGACTTAGAAGGGCTTAGGCTAAAAAGGAACTGCAATTCAGAGTCTAACAGGGCAAAGAAAGAAAGTTAATTCCTTTATACCTTGCTAGAGATGCAGAACACCTCTCTGAGACTGGATGTTGGTTTTCCTCAAAAGCTTGCAAGATTGACAAAGCATGAGTAGATTGGTGGTTCATCACCTGGAGGTGGCTAAAGGAGATGTGGTATGGACTACATCACTGCCTCTCATGCTGCTGACTAAAGAAAGAGGCAATGACTTAACTGCAGCAGTTTCACTGTCCACCCCACCATCCTGACTAAGCTTTTACTTCATTAGTCTTCATTAAAGTACAGTAAACTCAGTTACTCCAAGACAACCTCTTATAAGTGATATGCCTAGTGTTTCTGGGCATAGTACAGTTGTATGATCACATGACCTAGGGTGATACCCTAATATTTTAATAAGAAAACAATAGTAGAAGCCTGATACCAGTGACTAAGTACTCAAGATAAATGCTGAATTTGGTACTGGTGCAAGTGTCAGCTTGGAAACACTTAGAAACAATGAGTATCACATAAAATAGACCCCCATACCAATCCAACCCACAGCACAGCACCTGTTGAATTCTATTCTTTCCACTAACTGAAAGAAGCAACACATTTCCTCTGAATTTACCATTGTATTGAATTCAGTTCTACAATGCCACACATTTATTCTGTTACAAATCTGATTTACAAAACCTGGAGAATAAATTGTATTGGGAACTCTACACAAACTCCACCTATTTCAGCTCTGTGCTAGGCATCGCACTGGTAAAATAGTAATTTCTGTTATGTTTCAAGCTTAGAAGAATTTTTAAAATGAGAGATACTCTTATTTCCTCCACTTATTTTACAGTATGCTGCGAGACCTTTTAGAAAAAAAAAGAACGTTTTGCCTGAACTTGAAAGAACTTTAATTAAGATAGAAATGGTAGGATTAACAGTGGAATCAATTAAGATGAGTTGTCCAGAAATAGACAAAAACATTACAATCTGAACAGCATGAATACTAAACTGCACCTTTCAGACCTCAACAGGTCCCTGCTTGGCTCCCAGCACGGAACAAAAGTACACCAGGAAAATAATGAGTGAAGTCACTTTTCATCTGAATTAACTCTTCTGAGGTAGGTTAGCGCAACACAGACTATTCTGCCAGTGCTTCGCTTCCAGTGAGGAGGACAGTAACAATCAAGTATTTTCCCCTGTGTAGCCCTTGGGAATGCAGGGAAGTTTCCAAGAGTTATCATATTGATGCCTTCTTACAGGCATGTCACTCATAACTAACCCAATAATGCTTATTCTAGAAGACTTTGTTACTAGTAGTAGTTAGGGAAGTTGCAGGCATATTTTTGCAAAGTATAATTCTTTTTATTTCAGACTTCGCAGTGTTATGCTCCATTTTTAGATTCTATTCACACACTCTCCCCCTGGGTCTGGATACCTCTAGAAAAGAATGGTGCTTAATTTCTATGAGCTTTTATAACGCAAGTATGGATCACATAATTATACTCTAGAAGGCACACAAGGAACAATTCTGCAAAAAACCTCAAAAATAATAGAAAAAGGGAATTAAATTCGACGTGCGCTTCTCCTGTTCCTTGCTGTTAATTCTGCTTCCCTAAGCCTCGTTGCTAAGCTGCTTTTTCTGGTTTGACTACTTCAAGGGTGCTTTTTCTGTGGTCTCTACAAAAAGAAGTGAATGTTCCCACTCTTCAGTAATGCTGCTGCACGTAAGTATACATATTTATTTGTGGATAACTCTTAGACATGCCCATGAATTCCTACTGTACAGGAATCTAATATTCTGTTGAATATCCTACACCATACTCAGGCCTGTGATCCTTTTAAAAGCATTCTGATTCTATCAACTTTCACAGGTTCAGTAGCAATGAATTTAAAGTAGATAGCAAATTTGCACACAGTTCCACTATTTATTTCTGTACAGATGAAGAATGAGATTCAGGACTGTAAGGTGAAGGGTAAAATTTAAAGATCCTTTCCCCATGGCTGTTTGCCTGTGTAAAACAGGCTTGCAGTATTTAAGAGAAAATAATACCCTTGTATAAAGTTTTCAGAATGTGTCCTATACCACCTTATATTTAGCAATCAACTTGCTACAGCACCCCTGTTGAGCTCTTCTGGGCTTCCCATTGGCTTTTTCCTAGAATTCTACTGAAAAACAGAAAACCTTTCTAAGAAAGGAAGAGCAGAACCTTTCAAAAGTAAAATTAATACAAGGTACAAAGTTGAATGGCGGAAGAGTTAAATGACAACATCCTGTGGCCTTTTACTTCCAGGTTGCAGGCTCAAAATCAGTTGAGGAGAGCGAGTTGGAAACTGCTGTAAGAGGGTGTTACGAGCATAGTTGCAGTGAGAAGATTCACCAGGCAAAGAACAAGTCCTGCAGAATGAGCTACTTCCTCTTCCATTTGCCCTGGCTGTATCAAAGTCACAGGTTTTGGTAGATATAATAAAATATTAATAAAGCCACATATAAAAGACACAGACAGAAATGCTGACTTACACCTCTTATGCACAGAAGCAGTAAAACACTCCGAATGCATCATTGAAGGCTGAGGAACCCACAGAAGCCTGAGGTTCTCACCCCCCATTTTTTATACTGTGTAACTAGGAGATTTCTTTGAAAATATCGGTTAAATTCCCACTGGTCACATTCTCAAGTTGTCTCAGAAAAAGCGAATATTCATGTTTTGACATTTTAAATGCAAGCGCATCAACCTACATCAGCCCCCTTGAGAAGGGAAGTCTTAGTCCTATAATATACGTCTTCAGTGACAAATTTAAGAAGACTCACGTCTGAATCAAATCTGCATCTTGGGGTACCAGATCTTGACTTGGACAGGAATGTAGGTTTGACAGACAGTTGTTCTGGTTTGTCTCCAGATATTTGAAGGGGTCGTATAAACTCTGAAATCACACAACGGCTTCCAGAAGGACTTTCATGACCTGTCAGTGAAAATAAACCACGAGTATAATTATGTGTTCTCAGGCAGAAACACTGGCAACTAATAAGCAGCAGTGAGTTATTTTCTCCTCCTGTTAGAAATCATTCTAGATAAAAAATAAGGTAGGTAGACTATCGAGCATAAAAGTAGCTAAGCCTACTAGTTCCCAGCCTTACAGTGAATTACATAAGTCAACAATATGTAATGGAACATAATGTACAAAATGAAGCTATTTTAATTCAAAAAAAATCAAAGTTAAAATTTCCCTAATAAAAACTCTACCTTTATTCTGAGCACCTTCATATCTTTGGAGAAGTTATCTGACATGCTGTTTAACATATGTAGCACTGCAAAGCTGCTCTTGTAACCCTTATGTTTCTTTTAGGGGCTCTATCATGCACTGGACTGCATAGTCCAGTGATAAATTTATCTTCTAAAAAAGCAACAAAAATGTTGATAATTTAGTAGGCATTTAGTTTTGAAATGAAGGGGTTTGGCTTTTTGCAGAGCAGTTAGATACAAGAGCACCTGCTTCGTGTTTCTGAAGAGCTCCTTGTTAACATTGCTACTAAAACACATCAACTGATCACAGAGCCATCTCTCCAGTTCCCAAAACCTGAAGACTTCAGCTTTGAAAAAGGAAAAAACTCCAGAAATACTTTTGAAATATTTTTACTATGCTTTTTTAAAGCACTTAAAAAAATAAAAAGGAAAAGACAGTTTATACTGCATATTTAAAGGTGCTAAAGAGGCAGCCTTACAAGAGGCTGAACACATTTATCTCCTCATCACGGTCGCAACAGAGACTAATAAAATGTAATACAAAGTCCTTCCGCATCTTTTCCTTTCTACTGTCAGTTTAGTCCCCAAACCACATGGAAAACAAGCAGGAAATTGTGAGCCGAGCCAAACTCTACTTGCAGCATCAGCAGAAGTCATGGCAAAGCATGGAGTCTGGGGCATTGCTGACACAATCAGATATGCAGAAAGCCTTCTCCTTTTCTCTCTCATTAACATAATGAACCTGTGCTCCAGTTTTTCAGACTGAATATGTGTAGGTTCAGCATTTCCTCTCCAGTTCTGCCAGAAGACTGGACAGCGTTTTGCTATTGAATTGCAAGCTTCCCAAGAGCACGTCACCAGGAATTATCAGTGGAACCTCTTTATTCATATCGCAGAAAATAAGATCCAAAATAGAGGGTTTTTCTGGTGTGCTCCTTAGTTCAATATGATTAATTTTCTCTGCATCACTGTAATTTACAGCAGGACAGTTTAAGCACATTGACAGCAGGGAAATATACAAGTCATCATACAAAAGATTAATTACAACCAGCCTGCTTACAGCAATCCCCAGGCTGGAAAAGGGCACATTTTTATTCTTGGAACCTTTCTCACATATATAACAGAAAAGTCATCCCCGTTCAGAAACCTTTAGCCAATTTAGCTCCTTCTGTTTGCTGTTAATGTGCTTGCCATATCAGCCTGTCAGCGCCAAGCCTATAAATAATTGGTCCAACTGTGATTATTCATTCAAAGGAAACTGCTGTTTGGTCTCATACCTCCTGGCTTTTTCAGGCTTTGTTATTAAATTAGTTGCACTACATACAAAATGCGGAGAAAGATTCTTGGAGAATGCAGCCCTTGCTTTACATGCTTGTAGGATGGTAACCAGCAGGGGAATATATATTATAAAGAACTCCAGGAATATCAAGATGCTGCAAGATATTGAACTGTCTTTTTTATTTCCACTTGTAAAACAGGGTACATAAAATTTACCATGAGTCCTTAATATATAAGAGAGAAAACTGTGTGCTGTTTGTTGTTGTGTCTTGTGATTGGACACATCCATGACTGCAGATGGTGCTAATGACTACAGGCAGCCTACTTGCACATCTCCCTTCCCAGGAGAGTAATTCTCTACCAATATCCAACAATGTATGCAGAAATACACCTTCTGCCCAAATCTAGCCAGGCAGAATGGATCTGCTCTCCTAATGAGACTTGTTGCCACCTTCAATGTGGCTGCTACACTGGAAAGCTGTGCTGCAAGACCTAGACGGGCCGAAGAGTTGGATGGAGAGGAACCTAATGAAGTCCAACAAAGGCAAGTGCAGAGTCCTGCACCTAAGAAGGAACAATTCCCTGCACCACTACAGGTTAGGGGTGACTGGCTGGCAAGCAGCTTTGTGGAGAATGACGTGGGAGTCATGGTGGACAGCAAGTTAGCCATAAGCCAACAATGTGCCCTCATGGCCAAGAAGGCTGATGGTATCCTGGGATCCATTAAGAAGAGTGGCGCCAGGTTCTCTTCCCCTTCTGTTCTGCCCTAGACAAGCCACATCTCGACTCTGTGTCCAGTTCTGGGCTCATCACCTCAAGAAAGACAAGAAACTACTGGAGAGAGTCCAGCAGAGTTCACAAAGATGATGAGGGGACCGAAGCATCTCTCTCATGAGGAGGGTGAGCTCAGTCTGGAAAAGACTGAGAGGGGATCTGATAAATGCTTATAAGTACCTAAAGGGTGGAAGTCAGGAGGATGGGTCAGACTCTGCAATGGTGCCCAGCGACAGGACAAGGGGAACTGGCCATGAACTGGAACACAGGAAGTTCCACCTGAACATGAGGAAAAATTTGTTTACTGTGTGAGTGCAGAGCACTGGAACAGGCTGCCCAGGGAGAGCGTGGAGTCTTCTTCTCTGGAGTTATTCAAACCCTGCTTGGACATGTTCCTGTACAACCTGTTTGAGGTGAACCTTGTTTAGCAGAACTGGACTTGATGATCTCCAGAGGGCCCTTCCAACCTCAACCATTCTGTGACTATGTGATTTAGTGTCCTCTGTTTCTCTATTTGTTTGGCTATTTGTGCCATGTAACAACTTCCTGCTCAATAAAACTGGCCCTGGGTAACAACACCTGTCTCTTTATTAAAAAGTGTGTGAAATAACAGCTGATCCTTTAAGGTTCTTCCCCGTGCTGTGGGAATGCTTTTATCTGGGACCACAAAATGATCTATTTATTAAAGCAGCTTAAAAATTCCACCATTTTCAAGGTATTCTAATACCTGCAATAAATAAGAGAGAACAGTTCTTTGGGTGAGCTCTATCACGCAATGCTAGCAGTTAGTTCCTGTGTATTCTGTACAAAAGACTTTTTTTTAAAGGTCAAAAGATGCTTAAATAACATATGTAAATTAAGGCTGATTCTATGTATGCAGAGTCACAGCTGGATTTAAAAAGAAACAAACACACACAGGCATCACCAAGGAATGCCTTTGCAAAAAGAAAAATTCAGATTCATTGTGCATGAAGCACATTCCTTCTGAAATCTCCTGAATCTCTGTAATTCAAACTAAGTTCTCATTCATCAACGGCAATTTCACTGATGTTCCTGAGCTTGAACAACAGAATGTAGAGGAATTAGACCTAGAAAACCTGTTTTAAAACTTACTAACTCACTGCAAACTAAGAAAAATAAATACACCTTTCCTTTTCTATTTGCACTTTGGAAAAAAACGGAGTGAAAAATCAAGAATACAAGAGGTCACTTCATAAGAACGTGTTGCAAGCTCTAGAAATGTCTCCTGCCCCCCTTCCCTCCCCACCCTCCCACCAAAAAATTCTAGAAAACAGCTTTATAAAGCCACAGGGCTTTTGTCTGTAAAGTTTCATCAAACCCATATGTACTCAAAATGGTTTTTAACTTCCCATGACTGGCCAGTGTCTGCTAAGGAAGTCAGAATAACGCCCTTTCAAGGAAAGAGGCAAGGAAGAGCACCAGACTCAATTTAAACATCTCAGCAGAATTAAAGCACGCTATACTTGTATTACAATTAAAATCTATTTTATTTATTGGAACTGCTGATTCATTGTGGACTACCTAAATTATCTAGAAAGGCCATTTAAAAGAGCTTTTTATCAGATGAACAATAAATCTTAAGGGTTTTGTATCTGACTGTGACATCATTAGATGTTTAGAGAGAACTTTTTACATCCTAATCTATTCTGGTTAGGTTTATTTCATTTCCTGATACATCCAAACATCACCAATTAAGGAAAACCAGCTGGTCACAAACTGATCTCATTTCCGTCATTTGCTTTGCTTTGAAAGCTGCCTTTGTGTTCCCTCTTGTGTTCTTTCTTCTTCACACATAATAAAAATAATTACACTTCTGGCTCAAAGAACTTGATGTAGCATTACCATCATTATTGTGAAATGGTTGATTTCAGTAATTAGAAATCCTGCCCACTTGCTCAAACATCACTTTATTGTTATCAGTGCATTCATAATTAGAATTAATATTGTTCAAGGATCGCTGATGTTTATACATCAGTGCTGCAGGCCTTAAATTCTACATTGCATAAAAATCAATAGGTTATAAGAAAGGGCTTACGGAGCAAGGCCCTTAAATGACTTCTTGGAATATTTCTGTCTATTTTTAAGGGTTTTTTAAATGCTACTTCCATTACTATTTCAAGAATAAAAATAAGTTAGCATGGAGAGTTTGACTGAAGACCCCAAAATGTTTACTTGTTTTTTATTTGAGGACTGGGGCCTATTTAGATGAATTCCAGAGATACAGACTGGATCTTCACTAGTTGCCTAAAGGACATTTCAATACTTAATTATCTTGCCGTTAAAATTAACTGTTGCTTAGAAAATTCTGTCATTAGAGACACAAGGAGCTAATCCTGTGGGTATTAAGCAAATTTTACTAAATGCTTATAGCTGTTGGGTAATACCATCTGAACTCTCCATTTAGTGCATTTTAGTATCCATTTAGGTAAGACTTGGAGCCCCAGAAAAGCCTATGAACTAAGACACACCACAGCGGGCAAGATTGCATGCGAGCGGCTTGAATTTTGTGTTCAAAAACCTAAGGCATAAAAAGTACAAGGTTACTGAACTGAAGTGAAATGAAAGAAGGATGTCACCTTGGCTCCTTTTGACTTGGTTTCACATTGAGTTTAGCACCCGTCACTGAAAATAACTGCTCTCTGTAATGATAAAATGATTTGTGATTCCTCCACCCCACGCCTCAGAATTTTTCTAGAAGTTTGGGAGGATGTAATTAAAAGAAGGCAAGACTATTTTATTTTTCCAGTTCCTCTCCAGACTTATTTTAAACAACTCTGGGGGAATTTGCAGGTAATGGAAATTACCTGCCAAGCGTTCCTTCATGGAACAGTAGTTAAAGCCGTTCTAGCATGGTTGATACTGAGCTGGTGAGCACACTCAGCCTTGAAAACAACATAGTTATGATACACAACGTAGCATTTGATTTACATGCAAGCTGCTTTCAAGTGTCCTTAGGAAACCTGTGGCCTTGATCTTTTACATTTTCCTATCAATAATGAATTGTTAGCAAAGTTGTGTACTTAGGAGGAGCAGTTGCCTCTAGCAACAGGAGATCACCTGGCAAAAGTTCAACACAGATCTTGGAAAAACACATTCTGTGTTGAAGACACCAGACACTGTAAGTGTAAGAACATCAGTACAGATAAAATTGGGTTTTTTTGCAGGGGCAGAGGTTGTTCACCATTTCTTTTAGAACTTAAATCAACAATATTATTGTTGTGACCTTTCTGTTTCTAAACCACTTGGCAGTTACATGTTCAAAAGCTATTTTAAACGCAGTTAAATATTTAAACACACCTTTGCACAGTTTAGTAAGCAACTGCAGATATTATCCACCTTCAAGCCTGTTAAAATATGTCCCATAAATTTCCTTTCCAATCAAAATCACTTTGTGACAGAATTTGTGTTCTTGTAGACAGCATTTGCTTACACTGAACTTTTTTTTTCTGTTTTACTTTCAAGATTTTATGGAGAAGGGCATATTTTCTGTAGAACAAATGCAACTAAATGAAAAACATTTTGATGTTTGTCAAAATATTTCATTCCATTTTCTCATTTTTTCCCCAGCTCTGTTTACAAGTTTCTTTCACATAATGGCTAATGCGGTGTGGGGGTCTCTAAGTTTTCTTTTCCCAGGAACCAATACTTCAACGAGGTAGCAGACTGACTCCTGTCCCTGAAACACTGAAAGTTTTATAACAAAGACTGTATATGCAGATAGTCTTTCTTCTTCCAACAGATGTAGATATTTACAGAGGGAAGACATAATTTTAAAACTGAACAGGTTTCTCATCTCTACACGCAACAATAACTAGAGAGAATTCTGCTCATAGCGGTGCCTGAATAAAACTGGAACAACCTCAGTGAAGGCTTAAGAGATACTCTGAAATTTAAATGAGTCACAAAACAGGTACTAGAACAAATTCTATTTCTATCTGTACCATCAACTTTTTTGTATCACTGAATTGCATCTTAAAACCTACAGGGGAGAACAGATACCAGTAAAAAATATGCTGATTTTTACCTTTGCCTATAGAAGTGGCTATTCCATTCATTAACTGGGACAGAGATTTACCGGGAGAACCAGAGATATCTGAGGATGCCAAAGTGTTACTGCTCAGGAGGTCAATCTTCCCTGCTTGCTGCCGAAACTTCTCCAGTTCTCTGGACAAGAGGTTAAATTGTTCGCTCTGTGTCCGGCATTTCTCCTCTAGCTCTCGCACCTTGGCCTGCAAGACGTAATACAAACATTTGACTGAGATCTGAGTGAGCTATGACTGCAAGAAAGTTCTCTTGAGTACCAGGAAGACAGGATAGGCTAAGTGTTTGGGATGAACAGGCCCACAATCACACTTTTCTCCTCCCCATTCCTCCCCCGCCCTTAAATTCTTACCCAGATTTAGAACATAACTTTTTAGCAGCCCTGTAATATTAAGGTAAGTACTCCTTTCAGCCTCAATTTTCAAATGCAAATTACTCATCATATTTTTTGGCAGTACTAAAAAAATCACAGCCAAGAACACTTGCAAACAGATTCTACATCTTTGTGACTTCCGCACACAGTTGAATGTCACTATTGTGCACTTTTCCAGCTTTTTTCTAAAACTCAGGTACATTTCAGAGGTCTGCCCATCCTTGGCTATTAAGTTGAAGCCTCCTGAGATGTTAGATGAACATAGACATATTAAATACAGCCACCAAAAATACCCCACCATGGTTCATGTAGAATGTGAGCCTATCTACTGGTTCAATTCGCTTTCAGAAATAATGCTTTGTTTGTAAGCTTGAGAGAGGTACCAAAATTTCATTGTTGGTAAACATTGTTGTTTTAAATTTGAGGTATCAGATTTAACAAAACAGAACTTATAAGATGAGCTTCTGTTCTGACTTGGGGAATTGCATATATACAGTTTATGAATTCCTGATATTAAAAATGAATGAGGTGTGGGGAAGGAAAGTTTCCCTGGCTGAAAGAAATTACAAAGAGCATGGGAATTCAGGAGTTATTTTACAACTTTAACTCAAAATATATATAAGAGCAGTGAGAATTCTAAAGCAGGAGAAAAATCCCTTATCCATATCTGTACTTTCATTATACCAGTTAAATTAAGGGTATAATAATATTTTCATACAATGCATTTAAATTTCAATCTGCATTTATAAACAGCTGTATATCTGCTTGTATATACTACTGTATGTTCCTGAAGAGTAAAAGAACAAATCTAGAGTGCCCAGAGAGTTAGGAGAGACCATATTAACCCCTGTTGCAAAGGGTGAAGAATCAGCAAATCTCCTGAGAGATTCAGTTATGAGGTTTGATTTTCACAAAGGGGCCAACAGCTGGTCTGTGCTCTGGGAATGTGTCAGGGAGCGGTGGCCACTGGAGGCCTAGGGAGCACTTGTGTCTCATGCTTTGACCCCAACACTGCAATCAGATGTAGCTCAACACAGCCAGTAACAGGCTCCTTGTTCCTTTCTTCTTGAAAGAGCAAAATGTTCTCGGTTCACGTAAGAAAAACTGCACATGCTACATGTCAAGAGAATGACATATATTACATACCTCCCACACAAAGATCTTAGCATAGCTGAAGATAAACAAAACACTTAAAGTCCCCAGAAGAACACAAAAATACAAATTTCCTACCACAGAAATTGGTACTGTTTGTTCTCTTTTTTTGTAACAAATACATTTTTAAAGCTACAGTGAACTTTGAGCATATAATTTCTTTGTATTCAAAAAAACCCACAAATTAATTTAGTTCTGCCAAAGAACTTTCAGGGTATCTAGCTGGCTGGTTATGGAACAGAAAACAAGATACAGAGACATTGTGGGAGTTTTACACAAACATTAAATGCTTTGATTTTGGTTTTTGTGTTTCTGTTATTCATCCTTCACCATGGTTTTGAGCAACAGGAACGTGAGACTTTGCTACCTGTTTTTTGCTGTGTGAATAAGGCAACCATGTACAATTTTAAAAGAACATTAAAGCAACAAGATAGTAAAGTGTTTGGGGTTTATAGATCCTCTCTTTCTAATGAAAAGTTTAAGGATCAGCTATTCATCTCTCTAAGAATATATACTGACCTTTCCACATGCAGTTATGGAAACTCTAGCATAAAATAAAAAATAAAAACATCATCATCAAGAACCCAACAGGATGCTAAGTCTGCCTCATTTCTAAAAAAAAAATTGATTTAATGTACTATTATAATGATTTATTAATTTTAAAATTATTTGCATTTCAGCATATGCCTTCATCGTTGTTCTCTCATGACAGTATGAAGCCTGGAAGAAAAGTGCCTTTACTAGTTTTTTTTTAATCCAGGTCATTGGGCACAGGCAGAGGCTGCCCAGGGAGGTGGTTGAGTCCCCTCCCTGGAGGGGTTTAAGGGATGGGTGGACGAGGTGCTGAGGGACATGGTTTAGTGTTTGATAGGAATGGTTGGACTCGACGATCCGGTGGGTCTCTTCCGACCTGGTTATTCTATGATTCGATGAGTTAGAAGCAAGCACAAAGCTGGTATTATATAAAGAAAAGATTGCCATAAGATCCACAATAGTACAAACAGGAGGCAGCCCCATGTCCATCTTTGTATCTTGACTTCAGGCAGGTGCTTGGTTCACTGCTAGGCAGCCAGACTGACCTCACCACAGAAAACCAACAAATTCCTCTATGTCACTGCAGAGCGAGGCACGTGCTGATGCTTTCAGAAGTACTGATTTTTTATTCTGTATCATGGTTCTGTCGGTCCTAATGACGACAGCTCAAAAGTGCCAAGTCTACCTCTCCCTAAAGCCATATGTGCCTATAGCGGTGGTTGTATGAGAAGACATTCTCTACTGCAGACGCAGTGAATGTATATCACTTAGGACTCGCCAAGTTTCTCATACAATACAGAGCACTATTTCTAAAACTTAAACAGTTTTTCAAGCAGTAATTAAGCAGACTTCATCCATTACAAGACAGACAGTGTTCACACAAGACAAATAAGATGATTAGAAACTTTCCAGGTGGATAAGCTTGAATTCAGACTAGTAATTATCTCACACGTTCTGCTACAGAAATACCATTTCATAGTTTGATTGTTTATGTAGCAGCGATGGCTTTCAGTTGGTGGCTCAATAAATCAACCTCAGGTGAAAATATCACATAAAATTGTCTATCTATTAACAAAGAATCAATCTGAATTCAGACAAAATCCACATAGTCAGAAAGCTAACATCTTGAAGAAACTACCAAACCATTCTTACTGGGCATGCTCATAAGAAATTAACTTTCAAAACCAGTGTCTGAGTTGTCATTAAATCATGCTGTATATGGAGATTGATTTCTTCTAGAAAAAAAAATTATCTAATTTTGGTGATTTGTATTAGGCCAACAAATGCCCAGCATGCTTGCATAACAATGGTTCTAGCACACACTCCATGCACAGTTAGGCAGGACTATCATAGTCATTTTAAAGGGAAAAGTGCAGGATTCAGGACAGGGAAAGGAGAATTTATGCCCTAAAATACCTGCATGCTGTCCAAGGTGTTCTGGATGAAGTGCAAAGCAATAAATTCCAAACAAGACGCAGTAAACAAAGAGATGTGAAATAAACAAGGAAATAAACCCAGTTTTGAACAGTTTTTTTACATTACAAAGCAAAATATATTAGAACAGTTAACACGTGTAAAAACATGCATTAACGCAAACCACGCTATAGAATGTTTCAGAAATCAATAGCATTGCTGCTCTTAAATTGCAAAAGGCAGATTAAATAAAATGCTAAAAATTAATGGGCTTACGGTAATAAAAAGCAAAAGCTTAAAAAGCCTTGCTGGCGTTATGCAAATCAGAGGTCGCAGACAAATTAGGTAAATAGGAATTCTGATTAGCTTGAGCGGGGTAAATAATCACTTGCCTCCTTTGTTTCTACTTAAGTTTGCCTGCACCATATACTTTCCACCAGGCATTAAATAATTTAATCTCATGTTCTTAAAGGCAAAAAGCAAACATATATGATGATAATGAAAGCAAGATGAGTAAAACACTTTCTGTGGGAATATTATCTTCTATAGAAATAAGTAAACATTTTTATATATTCTTTTTAGACGATTAATGCACCAGGAAAACCACCTTCCATGAGTGCATGTCCAGTAAGTAGACAGACAGAGCTACTATGAAGGTAAAAAAGAAAACAGAAATCACCTTCTGCAAATAAAATGTTTTCTAAGTGAAATGCTGACAACACACTGGCTATAATCCCTCAATTGCCTGTTCTTTATGAGATGTGCAGTATATACTTAATAGCAGTATATACTTAATAAACACTTAATGTCTTTTCCTCAAACAGAAAAACTAATTTGGTAATTATTGGGGAAAACCTATTTTGCAAGAAAACATGAAGAACAAAAAAAGGACAAATGGAAATCTGGATGCAGTTAGCACACTATTTACTTGTGCGTCTGTATTTTATGACACTTCACCTCATCCAAGTACATAAAATAATGCAATTATAACTGAAAGAATCTGTTGAGCCAAGTTTTGAAAAAACGAGGTGGAAATGTTTGCCTTAGGAAGTCTTACGGGAGTTCTAATTCCTGCTATACATTGCTGTAATTTGTCCTGTCTTACACAATGTTGTGGTCAGCCTGCATTTCTAAAGAGCAGACAACAAAGGGAATAAAAGGTTTTGTCAGGATGATATTTGAATGTATTTATTTCAATTCCCCTTTGATTTCTTTGTGTTTTCAAATGTAATTTAATCATAATTGTATGTATTCTTTATAAAGGTTTCATTATTATGAGAGTCTCAGTTCAAAATCTCTAAAAATTTCACTCCATCCTAAGATAAGGAGGTTTTGCAAACCTTGCCCTGTTCCAACTAAAGCTGACAGCAAAGCTCTTAGTTTTGGCATGGGAGTAAGAATCTGCACCTGTGCTTCATGTTACTTCTATACAAATCTGGATCCTTAGACACAGAAGACTAAATTACTAGGGTTTAGTTTTATTTTTTTTTTTAGGATTAATGACTTGAAAGAAAGTTTTGAAATGTGATGTGAAGTCCATAAACACAACTACTAATGAATTGATGGGTAATGCCCTGTCCTGAGGTCATAATTGCTATGAGCAATTGTGAATGAAAATGCTAATTTTTGATGTGTCTTTATGGATGATGTTGCCTTTATGGATGGTGCCAGTATTTGCAGGTACTTGCTGCCTTAAAAGTTAGTAAATCAGATAATCTGAATCACCTCTCAAAACTTGATTTATTTAACAGTATTTACTTACTACATCTGGTAATCACCGGCAAATTCTAAAAACACATTGCAGTATTGTTTAGCATATTGCTTTATCTTTACTAGACAGTATTTTATTAGGAACTTTAGGTAATTAATTGGTATTTGCATCTATATATTTGCAGCCTAAACTATAATAATTCTCACAAGTAATCACTTCTTTTTTATATATCTGATAGTATTTTACAAAAAAATAGTACCAAAATTTCCATGCTAAGCGAAGAGAAACTGAATTACACACATCACTTGCAACAGCTCAGCTTAGTACACTCCTAACTGAAATATAAACTTTAAAGGATGCAATTAAATTAGAAGAGAAAAAAAGCCCAATTTGCCTACACATTACTTGAAACTCTCAAAAGTGATGACACTGTAAGGTTACCACATTCAGAATGGAACCTTCACAAACAAAGGTAACACAAAGGATATCTTCTTACCTCTAGCAATTGAACTGCTCCTTCATGTTCCTTCTTAGCTTCAACCTGAGCCTTGTTTTTATAATAAAGGAAAACAAAAAAGGAAAAGTAAAAAGGGAAAAGAAATCAATTAGTCATTCCACATATAGTAGTGTCTAATCACATGAAACAGCATACTGTATACTCAAATCCAAAGCCAATTACAGTCTTGAAGGGGCGGCTCCACCAATTTTACTACAGCACTTTGGTTCCAAGCCACTGAAATAACTCTTTATTTTTAGAAGATTGAATCTCAGTGAAGTTTAATAGCATTGGTATTTTGTTGGACCAGGCATGTTCAACACATTGCAAGAACATATCAAAATGTGCCTCTGAAATCCTCTAAATTAAAATTGAACGATGAGCCTATTATTCCACATTGCAGGAGGTTCTTAGTCTAGAAATCTATTGCATCAGCCAGGAGAAAGGAACACAACAGTTAAGCTCATTCTGTACATGCAGCAACAGTATTTATCGTCTAAGTAAATATCTCAAAACCCACTTGTAGAAAAGCACAAGAAAGGTTGTCTGTAAGGAGTGCAACATTTAGGGTCTGATCAAATGAGTTAAAGAAGAAAAGAGGAAAACAATAAGAGAAAAAAAGTGTATTTTATGTAGCTCAGAAATTCAGTTATCAAATTATGGTCTGGAAAAGTCTAGCCCTTAAAAACAGCAAAAAAATAGCACTCAGTAACTTTGTGTTATCCTCACTTTATTTCCACTGAAGTATTCACTATCTTCTTTATTGAAGCTTGCCCAAGATAAGAAAAACTTTATAATAACCCTTATATCAGGCTGATAGCAGTTTGATGTGCTAACTTTGCCTCTTCACTCCTTATTACTGTATAAGCCAAAGACCACATTCTGCACATTCCTCATGGGAGAGAAGCCTTAAACCTCTCCAGTTGAGCAGAGGGCAACCCCCCACGGACTTTCTAATTGAAGCTCCCACGATGGACACTGAAACATCTATGTTAACTTCATTTTCCTTATCTATGAGGGCTATCCTACTCTGTTATTGGTTTCAACAGCAGCTTGGTCAGACCATAAAGTCAAAACCAAAAACATATACCCAAACTGTACTTCACTGTCATGCATGTTAATAAAGCATCCTTTGGTCCAGCAAGTGCAGTCATTTTTCTTCCTGTACTATAGTAATAAGTCTTATTCCCAGCACCTGATAACATACTGGCTCCACGAGCTTTGTATTGAAAGCCGCGTGTTATCCATCACTGTGAGTTTAATAAAATCTACCCCGAATATGAGTTCTTGATAAATGATTAGAAAACCTGCATCAATAGCTATCTCTCTTTTACATCAGACTCTCTTGTATTAAGGCTTTCTTGAAAACAAAGACCATCTGATTCCCTATCAACACAAAACATTGATGAACAATATTATATTCTTCCTTTTAGGCTGAAAATCTGATCAGTCTGTACATATAATGAAAGCACAATGAATTTTTATTTATAATATAAAAATGTGATGGCAAACGCATCAAACTGTACCAGTAACTTGCTTTGTTTTGAAGTGCACAATTCTGTGGTTCATTGGCAACTTTAAGACAGTAACAAGATAAGCTGTGAAATGTGATCCTGTGACTGCCTGGAGTTACTACTTCCATTCCACAATAATTTTTTTCAAGTAAGCATATTACTCATTTAAAAAAAGGAATGGAAGTATTTAACAGAAATATACTAGGTACATTGGGAGGTCAGCTCTGCATGAAATGTGAGCCAGCAGTGCTGTTTAATGATGGAAGCAAAGCATTATATTAGGTAACAGATTTATTTAAATTATTTTTCTGACAATACAGACTGCATCAAAAAGCTGGAAAGGAGATGTGTTGGATACCTGCAGTCTAAAATACCAAACACAATACAACCTCACTTGTGCTTGAAGACAATGATGCTACAGCTTAACAAAAATGACTGGAGAAAACAGTATTACAGAGATTCATCTCCTATTGCCAACCTGTTACAGGAAGACTCATATAATATGGTTTTATTAGAAGAATATAACAAAAATTAGCCAGAAGAAAATTTGAACTTTTCTTTGATTTCTTTGCTTTGCCAATAAATTTAAGTCCAAAATGTATGTGGAAGTTCAAATAATAACAGCTGAATATAATTAGAAATGGCATTTAGAAATATGCCTTAATAGATGAATTGTGAAAGGCTAAAAGAAAATTAACTGGAAGATTTCATTTTGTCAAATGAAGCTTTCCATTTCAAGCAACCTATATTAGATACTTCTTTTTATTCTGTTTAGAATGTCCCTCCATGCTAATTCACTACCAAATTATCATTAGTGTTATTATTTCTGTGTTTTGTTCTAGTCAAGCAACTGGAAAAAAAATCAACATTCATATGGAGACAATTTCAGCTTTAAGTGACTTCAGTAAGACTAAAAATCAATATCATGTTTTTTATATTATATTATAATGAATATTGAGAAGTTGCAGTGTGAAAAAACAGTCTTAAAGTGATTTGTGAATTAGAGAATGAACTTGGAAATGAGGTACTGAAACAGCTGTTTAGTTTATGAAAAAGATCATCTGTGATGTGTAAGTGCTTTGACAAGGACTGACTTTAATACAATTTATTGGAGAAGGTTAGAAAGAATCACCAGTATCTGGAAGATGAAGCCAAAGAAATCCTGACAAAACATTAATATGCCAGTGAGAATGCTTAACTGTCCCAGCAAACTGAAAAAGAAATGGTGGATTCCGCGTGTTTTGATTACCCTGAAATTTAGACCAGATTTAAGGAACACACGGATGTTCAATATTGAGGAAAGCAATGGAAATACAAATGAAATACACGTATTTGTGTTACTTTTCTCCCTATTAGGAAATATAAGGACTTACATATACTGGCCAGGTTTATCTTCACTGGCATTAACATTTATAAATCAGTTGGTACAGTCAGGTATATCCAACAATAAAGAAGCACTTGTAACAAATGCCTCAACTATCACATAGAACGATCCATGACAGGAACCAGTTTGGTAGTGGTGGTTTAAGTTCTTTTAAACCAGGGGATCTGTTTGATGACCTGCGGTCTGTCACTGCAGTTTACTATTTCACTTCACGTTCCCTTTCCCCACGTACCTTCTGCAGGAGTTCAATTTCCTGCTGTTTGGCGTTGAGGACAGCCAAGGCTTGCTCATGCTCCAACTCCAGCTGTTGCCGCCGTTCAGCAGCCTCTCGCATATGCTGTTTCAATGGAAGCAGAAAAATTGTCAGAAGACTTTAACATATTCTACCTGCAGCCAAACATGCTGCCTTTCCCAGGCATGCAGATGTTCATCTCAACACAGAAGTTCTCTGGTATCACTGATGGGCAAGCAGAAAACTGGATCGGATTTTAATTCGGTCAGTACCTGGGGGCATGTTACCAATGCTAAACTCAGGCATTTTGACAGCAATCTCTTTCAGGATATACGACTCTGTCATTGCCAGCACTGTAGCCTCTGTGATGCTCAAGTGAGCAGCACCCATTTTATCCATCAGGCACGCATTTGTACGTAGCACTGTGCTGAAAAATTAAAGCTCAGAAAAAAAAATGAGCTTCACAATTCCCCAAATGCCTCTTTATCTAGGATATGGGCTTGTGATTTGTTTTGCAAATGATGACCCAAAATAAATAGCTTACCTTTGCTAATCTCTGCCTATTATTTATAGCAAATTAGATGGGGAAAAGCTAACACAGGTGGATTTGGACTCGGCAGTATTCAAAAACAACTCTTAAAGTACAGCTGCTGCTAATGATTCAAAGCAAAATGAGTAAAGGTTCTTGGGAAGAGCACAAGCTGAACAATGTCAAGATACCCTTTGCAGATGGAAATCTTTTTCATTACAGGTTAATATTCTCCTAATACTGTTATAACTTGCAAGCACCCTATTAATAAATAGGAGTTATCCTAGCCAAGATCGCTTTATAGGTTCTGATCTCTGGTGAAACCAGTATTAAAGATTTTTATATTCCAAATTACATATTATTCCCATAATACTCTCAAAGCAGAGTCACAATGTCTTATCTGCAACATCACGAATTATTACACTCAAACCTATTAGGAATCAGCACTTGGAAACACAACTGCATGGATAACATCGACAAGAACAGCCCAAAATATCTCTTATTGTGTACAAGACAAAATTTTACCAAGCATATTGCTAACCTTTAATGAGCTGTTACTCTCCACTACATGTTCATAACAAAGAGGGACAGCACAGTGAGGCTGACTTCTCTCAATCTGGATATGTTTGCAAAGGAAGCAGAAATGTCTTCAATACTCCATTTGGCCTCTATTTGGATTTATTTATTTTCATTTAATTAAAAACAAACAAAAAAAAATCAAAGATTTTTCCAGTTCATCAGTTTTGACTCTTAACTGTGGCTTTCTTGCTAGGAGTTTTGTGAGGATTCAGTACTTTGACTATAGCCATTTCTGAACTGCATCTATTGTACAAAAGTTAAATGGGTCTGTCCATGGGTAATATCTATTTTCAGTATCTAATAATGACCAAAAATAATGATTCCAATTCTCATCTCAACTGAATGAATATCACGTATTTTCTAACTAGTATTACTCATGATTTAAATTAGTGTGAAGCTACATTTACTGAGCCCAGCAGCTTTCATCGAGTCTTCTGTGAAACCTGACATAGATGGAGTATTTCCTATATTCAAGAAATGGTGAGGCAATCATGTAATTATCACATCCTTAATTAAAACTTTTAATCATCAGAAAAAAACCTCAAAGGTCTGGCTTCACACTCTCAAGATTTAGTACCAGATTTTGTACAGCATATTTCTATACCATTATGTTCTTACTACTTTTACAAAAGCTACTACAGAATATTTCTAGTCCTTTGCAGAGATCGATAAATAATTAATACTGTGACCATAAAGTGAATCTATAAAATGTAATGAAGAAACAGATTGTGATACATGATCTGTGATTCTCCCCAGTTTTTAATTTCTGCTTCCCCAAATTTGTGTTTCATGATCCACAGTTCACAGATTTGAAGGTCAGAAAAGACTGTTTGGTCATCTACGTTAACCTTAAAGTATTGCTCAGTCATTTTAGTATTGTCATGGTCTACTTAGTATTTAAAGCAGTAAGGATCTCTTCACCCCAGCCTCTATCCCTCCCCAGCACAGCAATTATCTCCCCCAAACCAGAAGCAATTCCTCCCCTCTCATTGTGCTCACAAATTTGTTCTGTTTGCAAATCTGTTTTGTGCTTCCTATCTGCAGATCAGCTGGTGCCAATTCTTCCAAGCCTGAGGGGAGTCGGTTAGGGCAGTGGAGGAAGACTGCAGAGATCACTAGAAAAACAGCAGGGAGAAAGCTCTGAGCTGCTCAGTTCTTTCTGCATCTTCCTTCAGGAGCGAATTCTACAATGATCACATCACTACAGTTTATGTACATGGTGGCAAACCATTTGTCCATGCTGTCGCTCTCCTTAATGTGACGCAGGGTAGAACCTTCTAAATATGCAAATTTGCACTGCCTTTTCTGCACCGTCTCTAGAGGGCCTAATAACGTTACTCTAAAATCAGAATGCAAATCCACATCTGAAGGATAACAGAAAAAACACAGTAAGGATTTTGTATTTCAAAACAAGTGGCAAATAATCCTCTGTCCTTCAAAGGAAACATGCAGAAGGAAGCATGAAGAAGGATCAAAGGCAAAAAGCCTGCTACACAACAGAGAATGAACTGGAGACATTGTGCATATCTCAGTTTTCTTCCAAGCTATTGAGCTAGACAGCTGTATAGTATAAACTGGTTCTGAAATAGCACTTAAGGGATCTGCTCAAACAGCTCTTGATTTTTGTCTTCTTCATGGGCAGCAGGGGGATTTGACAATGAATAGCCCAACCATTTCAGTGCTTGCACTGTGTTACCTACAGCTGCAAACAAAACAAGAAAACCCATTCTTTCCTAGAGCAGTGATTTTCACAGTTCTAAAATGTGCAACTGGTAAACGCTAGAACAAATTCAACTGGCTTTCAAGCACTAAAGTCTTGTTTATGAGACAGAACTCATATATGATGCTGAATGGGGAGCAAATTTAATTCTCACCCAAGTACTCTGATCAAAACACTTGTCATCTGTGCTTGCAGATGGGTAGACACCACTGCAGTGGAATGAATGGGAAAAGCTGGCTGAAAACATCAGAAAAGCAGAACTGTTCCACGTGAGAGGCACTGAGAAGATTCTCAGAAGTTAGCTAAGTCAGCAGTTCTTCATCTTTCCTTTTCTGCTTTGTTGACACATCCTAAAAATCTCAAAAGAGAAACTGAATTTCTCTTTTGAGATGGAAACTAGGCTAAATATTTCTCAGAATTTTCTAACGGTTGGAAAGCTGCAACCCTCTTTTTTTCAAACTACTAATTTCACAAGTATATGAGGACAGGCATAGAATACACAACTGCATCTGCTTAGGCACAGTTAGTGCTAAAAAGGAGATTTAGAGTTTCAAGTCTGTTCAAGCTATTCTGCCAGCTCCTAAGAATCCTGCATAACTGAGAGAACTACTGAACATGAAAAGTCAGGATCCTTATATGCACCAGGTGATATTTGTTCCAGGGAAGAAAAAGTTTTAAAGGAGAAAGCGAGATTTGCTGAATGTTTCTCCCATCCATTAGAAGTATTATTTCAGTAGAAATTTGGAGGAATAATTAAGTCAAATGCCAGTAGATAACCTGATTAAATAGTGGAGAAATTGGCATCTTATGGTATGGCCAAAGAAGAAAATATGTTCTTTAATTTGTTTTAAGATAATAAAACTCAGTCCATCATTAGAGGAGTTTCAAGTATTCAAACTCATATAATCTTAGCAAAACCAGTATCTGAACAGGGTATGAGAAATGAGTTTTATTGCTTATGAAAGTGTGTTCTTTTGGTAGCATGGAAGTCCAGACAATAATAATCTGTATTTTGATTTGATGAAATGTGAATTAATGCCAATTTACTTAGAGCAAAGTCTAATCCTCAGCTGTTTTATGAGCCATGAATTCACAGTTCATTTATTTTCAAAACTTTTTTCCTCTTATTCTTCTCCTTGAAGAAGTAAATTTCTGCAGCTGTCAAGCTGGAATCCCTCAGTCATTATGCAGAGAGCACAGGTGAGCCATATCTGTTGAAACAGCTTCTAGGTGTTGATCCTACTTTCTACAGGTACTAGCAGACAGTAAAATGGCAAATTAGTGAGAAAGGTCTGCGGAGCTATCAGCTTTGTATTTCCCAGAAGAAAAGGAAGAAAATAACAGGAAAAGTAAATTTTCTTCCATTGCTTGAGAAAAACTTCCTACTTGTTACTGAGGAAACTGTATTGGTCTAAAGACAGATAACAACGTATCGCTCTTTTAGTCAATTCAGCAATTTATTTTTCCTTTCCCAGTAGGCGTATTTCTTATTTGCACATCATTCTAGATTTATTCTGTCAATGCTACCTATTGACTGCTAAATAGTACATTGATAATTCACTGTTCAGCCACATACATGACAGTTGTCTCCCCTTGGCATTGCCTAGTATGTGATTTCAACAGCTCCTGTTTCCAGAAGCCACCAGAATAAGTTGGTT
Source organism: Phaenicophaeus curvirostris (assembly GCF_032191515.1). Classification (NCBI taxonomy): domain Eukaryota; kingdom Metazoa; phylum Chordata; class Aves; order Cuculiformes; family Cuculidae; genus Phaenicophaeus; species Phaenicophaeus curvirostris. The sequence goes on along the minus strand of NC_091408.1, from coordinate 12,604,210 downwards.
TACAGAGCAGTCAGCTTGTTTTTGATAACCCCACAGTCTTTTTGGAGCTTAGCAAGAGGGACGTAACATATAACATCCTTTTACTTCCCTCTGTAGCTGGAAAACCTTTTCCTTACCCCTTGAGCAATATGAAACAAAGCTTGAGAGAAGGTTTCAACAATGTATTTACCTGTGCAATGAGACAGAAAATAAAATGTCTCCTCCTCAAAATTCAGGCTGACAGATAGTCATTTCATCACTACAGTCATCTCGAAAAGGCCAGGTCTATTCTGATGCAGATGACAGCTAAACTCTTTTTCCCCTTTTAGAGTGAGGCTGATGAAAGTCAAAATCATTAACAAATCCAACTTTAAAGAAGTGATGGTACTTATGGCAAGCACTGGCTGAAGCCACTTAGCGTTATTAAAACATTCTGCAAAGTCTTGCTTGAAATTTAAGATCTCCGACCACTTATTTTCATTTCCATCTCCTCCTACCTCCTTTACCAGCCACTTCAGTGGTTTGAAAAGGGAGAACTCTGGACTTGAGAAGGTGAAAACTAAGCACCTCTTTGGTAGTCTGTCAAAACAGCTTCAGCACTGGATTAAGACTCCATTCTAACCAAACGCATCCTTCATTTTTCTGAATGGTCTGAATTACAGACAAGTGTTTACAACTGTTTTTTTCTCTCAAGAATTCTCACTGTAGTCCTCATCAGTGCAGTTTCTCCATTAATTCAAACAGCTGTAACTGTATGATTTCTTTTTCTTTTTTTTTTTAATAATCTTGGTTCTCTTCAAGGCATGTCTTGGTGGAAGTTTACCACACCACAACTTCCAAATTTGCTACTAAGACAAAAACCTAGGAACAGTGGCCCATTCAAACCAGTCTGTGTTTCTACCACACCACGGGCTTCCTTCCTTCCTCTACCCTTTCACTTTGGACACCATCTCATTGTTTGTCACGGACCTTTCAGTCCCTTCTCCATTACTCATGATCCATCTATCAAGCTTAGCTTACGAAGTTACTGTCTTCAATCTATATTTAATCAATGACACTTAGGAAATTTGTCTGTTTCCTAGCAAAGCACTGTTTCCTTGTCACCACTAGAACTGGTTTTGTACTTTGCTTCAACTTATATGAATTAGCTGGTAAGTGAGAATTTCTGATTGATTCCATTTTCCAGCTGAATTTTAATTTTACTCTATCTTATCATCTCAGCTGGATTTCGCCTCTGTTAGATTCACCTGATGAATTCCATTTCATAGAATCAGTTTGCCCCATGGCAATATGCACAATAACCAGGAAAATGGAAGCAGGATAGCGTCTTCAGCTACATGGTGAAACCTCTGCTGAACAGGTTATCACTTATGATTCAAAGCACTTGATTTTTTCCAAGTTGAAAAGGAAGCAGCAGATTGATGACATGAAACCAATTGTGTATCTAGAAAACAAGCAAGGTTAGACACCAACGTATACTTCACTAGAGGCATGTTAGAAGAAAGGTGGTTATCTACCAGGCACTACAATTCTTTCTAAATAAGACCTCTCTGATAAACCAATGGCAGGTTTTGCAGCCCTGTCCTGATGATGGGATGTACTCTGCACAGGGAACACAAGCCGATACCAACAGCTTGTTTCACAAGACCATAATACCATTTTGCATCAAGCTAGACTGGCAGGCACAGCTCTTTTTAAGGTAAAATACCTTGGCAGTTGTTAATATTTCCTTTATTAGCATAGTCACTTGTCATCATTTTCTCCCCATCTTGACTTACCTCCAATAACTGTTATAGTGAAATCCAATTACTTATGAATTATCAGATAAAGATCTCTAATGACGTCTTTCCACTGATGCTTTGAGGTCCCTTATAGGTACTTGCTCTACCATACTCCAAATGTTTTATTGTAACTAATAGGGGCATTCAGTCCCCTAGTTTGCAATGCACTTATGCCTCTGTGACTCACCGAATGAACATCAGGAATATTAAACAAGCAATAGAAGTACTGGATCATTGGGCTTTATGGCATTATACATACCTTTAGGACCTGCTCTAAGTTCTCCAGCTTGGCTTGGAGCTGGTGTTTTCCCTTTACAGCCAAATCTCGTTCTTTGGTCACTCTGAGAAGGGTTTCTCTAAGATGGTCATAGTCTGATTTTACCTATAAAAAAAAAATCAAATGTGATTATTGCCCAAACAGCTCTTTAATGAAGTGAATATGACACAAACATTTCTGCATGTTAAATTGGAAAAAGGAAAAAATGTTCAAAGAATATAGGAAAGAAAGAAGCATAAAAGATGGAAAGGGATACTCATTGAGGAAACTGTGTGCGTTTCATATACGTGTATGTATGAAATACATTTTCTTTTGATAATCTGGCAACCAAACTGTAGTTCTGCATAAATCATACAAGTTTAAATAAATATAATGCACAAAATAAATGATCATAAAACAATTCCTAATTTTGCTGAATCTCAGAGGAATCAGAGGTGGCTGTGCTGTATGAAGAGACAGAAATCCAACATACATATATAAATATAACTCGTGCATTTTCCTGGACTATTCTTCAGTGTAAAATGACTTCAGAATAAACACATATGTACAATATCAGCCTGTGCTAATATTTGAAATCAGTGTCTTTAATCCAATAATAGGTATTCTTTGGCAACGAAAGCCTTGCTCTCCCTTAAAGTATTTCTATGTTGGTTTTTAAAGTTTCAGATACTCCTCAAGTAGGATTTGTTTTCTGATTTAATTTACTTGGTGCTAGCCTAATCATTTCTAAGACTAAGACATTTTATACAGGGTTTTGTGAATCATCAGCAATGGTGACTACTTCATGAACACACATAGCAAATAAGAAACTATAATATTAAACTACTTTATGCTGCCATGGAAAATGTTTTTCTTTCTTCAGTTCAGATTAGGTGAAAATTTGATTTCTTATCCCTGATCATATTACGACTTTATGTCCTGTATTGATAAATAGCAATAGGATTGGTACAGCTCGTATCATATCAGAAACTGACATTTTTACTTTAGGAACGAAAACCCACCAGCAGTAAACACCTGGCTAAAGAAATGCATAATGTTCACACGCTATTTCCACTTCCCTGCAAAAGAAAAGCAAAAAGAAGAAAGCAGAAGAAAGAGCCATAATATTTTTAGTGAATAGCGTTCCAAGAAGCATCTGTTTTCCTTTGTTACACGCACCACAGTGCAGAAGCATAAACAATGCTGGCAGGAATCCTAAGGAAAGGCAAAGCAGCACAAAGTATTGGGATGAGGCATGAGCTTTAATCCTAGTGCATCTCATGTTTCCTTCTAACTTCATTTAAGGGAGTTACAAGTTCTTTTTTTTCCTTTTTTTTTTCTTTTTTTTTTTTCCAATTTAATTACTCTAATTTCTTGCTTTTTAAAGGAATAAATGATACTAAGCAATCTCTGACATGGGTATCTCCTGGGCATTTTATAAAACAATATTTTGGAGACTGGTTCAGCCTTTCTATTTGCCTTCTGGCTTCAGTTTGTTAACTTGCAAATTCTGCCATGGACCAAACAATCTAAATGGTTGCAGCCAGCTCTCGTATTCATCTTTGCAAGAGGGCTCTTTAGAGTGCAGTGGACTAGAAAAAAGAAAGAGGAAAATGGAACAAATCATGTTTTCCACAAGAACTGATGCAATTATTGTCAACCTCAGGATTTTTTTTCTGTGCATGGATTTTTCTTTTCTTCTTCCCTCATTTCTTTATAACGAAGGAAACTATTAAACAATGGAGTTCTGGAATCTATTAACTTCCTGCATCCTTTGTATTGTATTTCATTGCTCAGATCATTCAGTGTATATTGTTGAAGAATAATGGAGTGGAAAAAGGAAGCAATGAGGTATCGTTATCAAAGATGCAATTTTGTTATTGTCTCTGATTTTCAGTTAATTTACTGAGAATGAATAAAGTACAATATTTTGAAAAAGTTTCAAGAGAAGGTTCTTTTCCTCAGGCTTTAGTTTACCCTGTCTCTAAAACAATTGATACCAACTCCTTACGTTTGTAAAGACTTTTCTAGAATGTACTAGTTGTCATAGTCTGAATTTTTGTGAGCTACTGAGCACGGTACTTTTCTGCTGTGTGTCCTTCCCCTGCTGGCAGCAAAGGGACTATCACAACAAATTGTACCTATTGGGCTGGTAACGTAATTTTGGAAAGAGATGAATTGGAGTCAGGTAGAGCTGTAGATATTTTACACATCTCAGATTCTTTCATTTAGGATCTCAAAGTACAAACCCAAATTCATTAAAGTTTAGGAATACACAAATGGTTCTGTTAATTCCTCTACTTTTTCTCTTGGCAGATCAGTTTTTGAACAAAGTTCTGTGTAGCGTTTAATTTTGTAGGCTGGAAAGATCACAACCAAATCTACCAACCACCTTCTGATAATTAATTACTCTTATTACTTCCAGCAACACTGATAACAATATTTCTACAGGGCGTTCTTGCCAGGACTCTCTTCTCTGAAGATTGTGTATCACACGGAATGCTGTGATAGACACATTTATATAGCCCATAAGGCAGGGTAAAACTTGATGAGTCTATAATTTGCTTTTTTTTTGTTTGTTTAGACGACATTTGTTCTTAAATGTGAATTTAATGCTCTCTCCAAGCAGGCTGTTTAAGAGCATATGGGATTTATACGAACCGGAATTGCACACAGAGCGTGTTAAAACATCAAAGTTCCCAGTGGCAAAAACAGTTGACCTAAATAGAGTCCCATCATAAACAGTTCTAATTTCATGACAGGAACAGGGAACATTTTGATCTGTGATGTTTCTCTGTTCAATGCATCAAGTAATTTATTTTCCACTCCATACCTTCACACGTACTAAATGTGCCCTCATTTGAGTCAGTTATGAAGGCCATAGCACTGCTGAAGAGTCTTCCACTTCCTGAGCACCTAAACAAAAACTAGTTATTGAAACCCAGTACACCAAAATGAGTCAGCAGCTTATTCATTGGTGAAAAGCTCCACCAGCCCTATAACTCACCATTTGCCTTAATTCTAGACTTCAGTGACCTGCCAGTTTTTTAAACAACTGACATTGTTCAAAAAAAGTTATTCCAAAATTACCTTGAAAATTGTATGACATCAGGTAGTGTGGATATAAATTATGAATATATAACGTCTATTCTATTTTCACATAAAACCACAGCCCACGCATATTGAGATGAACAGGCAAACAAGTCAGAGCCCGATGTCCTAAGGACACAAAATCATTTCACAAGTACTCCATTCCAGGAATGGAACTTCCTTTCTCTTATGCAGAGTAAAATAATAAAATAAATAAATCATGTAATTTACACAAAATTTAAGCTTTATTTCATGGATTTAAAGGTAGTCAGACTCATAACTACTACTTTTTTAGTCCTATCTCTTTATAACTTGTGCAAAAATGAGTGGCGGTTTTGTTTGTGCTACATAACAAAATGCATAAACCCTCCTCCAGTCCCACTTGCTTGAATGAAGTTGGCCTGTTTTTCAGGCCAGCTCTCAAGGGTGGAAAAGAATAAATTACTTCAGGCAGGTTTTCTCCTTCAGGGCTAAACCCTAACTCTGTTAGAATTCTGCTCCAACTTCTATGTCCAAAGTTGTATAGTTTCACACTTTCTGAATAGCAAAATGTAATCTAAACTGCACAATCTTTCCTCAGCCTCGTTGTGTGTGGTGAAAAAAAACAAAACCCAAACCTGACTGAAAACCCAAAGTCATTCCCTCAGATAACCTGTTATGCAAGAAAGAAAGCGCAAGGTTTGTTAATATTCAAGGTACACTACAAAGATTGCATATTGTTAAAATTGTTAAGAGTAAGAGGGTGCTCTTAAAGCAAGTCTTTGATCCCGCTGAGGCCGGGCTATTAAATCAGTAGCACAGGCATCCATCGTGCCTTTCACAATGGATTTAATGGATTTGAAGAAACAGACACTCAGAGTATAACAAATTCTGACACAATAACACCAAAAGGTAATTTTATTACTAACCTGGTGGCTAATGTGTCAAAGGCTGATGTTTTATCTTTATATTTTAAATTGCTTTTACTAGTTTTTTCAGTGTATCTCTAGCTCTTCACTATAGCAAGAGACGAGCATTACTTATAATAAAGCATTATTAACCACATTGTTCTTTACTTTATGACAGCAAAAGGGGTAACATTTTTAGTGTCACCAATGTACTGAGCCTTCACTGCATTAATACTGGATGTTATACCTGTGTTAGCCAGAATATAAAACTGTCTAAGCAAGACTTTATGTGCCTCGTGAAGTAAAGAGTAAAGACAATGTCTAAACAACAATAAAGAGAAGAGAAAAACATTAGGTAAGGGAGAAATTCTAGACGGATGAATAAAATTAAGTGCTGCTATGATACACATGGCTTCCTCCTATCATAAAGTATTACTGTGCTGACTTTTTATAAAAAAACAATTTTGGTTCCTCAGCAACAGGAAATTTCAGGTCTGCTTCAATACTAGGCGCTACACACAAAATGTAGAGTACATGCATAGCCATCTCTGCATTTTAGTAAAATGCATTTTCTCAGGGACATAATCAAACCTTTCTTAGTTTGGACATTCGGTGGTGGGCTACGTGGTGACACAGGCACAACAGCAATATCAAAGCATGCAGCTACTACTGTTGTGCAAGCTTTGAGGATGGGCTTTCATCAGAGCCTATGTGCGTTACAGCTCTTTTGATATGAATGATGTTGCCGAGCAACTCACTTAAGCCCTGTAGAAATCCCAGATTGGAGTTTTATTTTTAGCTAAATGGAGCCCTGTAAAGTGGCTGGTTCATGATGTTTCTTCCACTGAATGCATATGTGGGGAGGTGAGGCACATCTCCTCCCATGCTAGTCACGCCATGCAGTATTTGCCATAGGTAGAATCCCACTGTAGTCAGGAAGATACTTTTTGTCCCCTAACAGGAACAAAACAGAGCTGAAGAAAAATACTTACTATTAAAACAGTTTTTATGTCAGGACCTAGAATAGCTAAGACTAAGCCATGTACCATGGTACAGGGGAAATAACAATTGCTAACCGGAATTTTGGACAAATGCTCGACTGCAGTGTTCTAACATTTTATTGAGAAATTTAAAAATGCAAAGAAAATATGCAGAAGGGTCAGAGAGAAACCTACTAGCCAGCATTTATTCCTATCCATATTTTTTAGAAAATTCAGAGAATTTTAAACCAAGTCTCATCAAAATCAGTGAAAAGTCTTCTACCAAAGCTTAATACCAAGCTACAACTCTAAGACAATATGCATCAGAGGAACAATGCAAGTTTATCATTGTGTCTTAAAATTTCACTTGAAAATAGCATCAGTCCATAAAATAATTTTTGTAATTTATATTTAATTAAAATATTTTATGTTCTCCTGTAGAAACAAGTCAATCAGAAAAAAATCCCCTTTTATCCAATCTGTAGCCAGATTTCTGTAACAAATGGATGTCCAAGTTCTGTGCTCATGATGTTACCTGGTCATATTGCAGTGCTCTGTGGGACACGCTCGCATACTGAAGGCTCAGGCGATTCTTTTCTTGCACAGCATCCTTCAGTTCATTTTCCTAAAGAACGAGTAAAGGGTGTTATAGATCATTTATCTCCATTACAGTACATCCTATTAAGTGCTTAAGGAAGCAATGTTTTTGCATTATTTGGTATTACCAAACTATTAAGAGTAATATCAGGCAGAGAGCCAAAGGCATTGAAGGTGCAGAAGCAGCAGATTAGCTTGCAATTACAGTTGGCTCTGTAGTAAACCCACATGTTTTCAGTAGATGATCTGATTAAAGATGTGCAGGCAAAGAGAGATGACCTGACTTCACAGGCCTGGTGCCTGTAAAACTAATAATAATAAAAAAAAATCTCCCTGTAGAAAGCCAACAACTGGAAGGTGTACTCATGTATGCAATTTTATGTTCACATATTTCGCTTTACTTATAGTGTATATTTAACTAAAATATATATTTATAGACATTCTAATGTAAACATATTTAGGAATTGGGTAGACCATCTACGTGTGACAATGGCAGGCAACCAGAAATGCAGATGGAAGTCGAAAGGCAAGTAACCTGTCTGGAAGGGTCAAGATATTAACTACAGCCTGAGGAATGTATTTTTATTTATTTAGACAGCACTACACTAAGGAAAAAAAGGAAGAGTAAATGCAACTCAGATATACAAAGGAGGGATGGAAATGCAAAACCCCCACAAATCAAAATACATGCAGCTCAGGAATAAAGCAAAATCCTCTGATATTTCTTTTTTTTTGTGCAAGTTCACAGAGGTAATTATCCAAGAATAAATCTTAAATTCAGTTCCTTATGAAAGCTGTAGTCAGCCATGCTGGGCAATCTGTAATCTTTTCATCCTGCAACGTGCATTATACATTATCCTCTGAACACATTGTTTCTATTTGCCAAAAACTATACTAAGATAGGCAAACCTGGGGCTGCTTTCAAGCGATTTGAAAATAATTATGATTTTGTACCATTAAAATCCACATTATTGGCAGATTGCTCTACTAATTCTGCTGAAGTGTAAAGAAAAACTGTTCAAGTAATGTGTTATCACAATCGATCTTTAAAACACTCAATATGAAAAAGAATCAATTGTTAATTTTTGATTGACCAATATAAGCCCTAAAAAAAGGAACTTAAAGCTTCTGATATTACATACTACTCCAACCAAAACTCATGCTATTTTAAACATACTTTCTTAAATTAATTTCAAAACGCCCTGCACACAAGATCCAGGTTTTGAATAGAAAACTAGCATTTTCAGTGAATAAAAGTGTTAAACTATTTATCTAAACTGTTTCCTAGGCTTAATTACCTGAGCATCAGAACTAAAGAAGCTTACAGATTTTTGCCTGCTTCCTACTTGACTGATATCTGAGAAGGTGTGACATCCAAATCTGACTGAAATTAACCTCTGGGTTCAAAATTTATAGGGTCAGCTGAACAGATAGCATGATCATATGAATATTTTTTTCTACAGGAAATGAGATTAAAACATCAGTTTTATAAAATATCCCACAAAGAAAAGGCCATGCTGAATAACAGCGATTTTGACATATCAATTAATTCCACAGAAGATGCTGCACTTCTGCCCACATCTCCACTGCCAGTCGGATAGTTAAATTTGAACATAAACAAAGGATTGGGAAAATTAGTTCAGCTGAAGTAATGACATGTTCCAGCATCACCATCACGCAACATCAGAACATCTCATTATCTGTGGGAAGCCGAACTCTTGACTAAAGGTGGTAAGTGCTGCTGCAGTGAACTAAACAAAGACGACAAACTGCAGAATATTCAGTCTCCTGATTGCAGATCTACCTATCATCTCGCACATAAGGAGCTCAGCAATTATAATTTGTCAAGTCTGTTAAGTCTGTTGCTCAGGGTGCAGTTAAGAGTGGTAGTCAGGCTCTGTGAGATGCCAGACAGTTCTGAGGGCCAAAACTGAAGAATTTCTTAGCTCGCTTTGCATTTTCAAAGGTGTGAATTAAATCAGTAAATATTTTTACAATAACAACAAACTGCACAGAATAGTTCCTTGAATATGCAAATAAATCATTGTATCCAATTAATTGCTGAAAGTCACTTGCACTGCATTACGAGTTTATTCTGCACTTTATGAGGTGAAAATAAGCTACACTGCCTGCTTTGAAACCCTTACAACTGCAGGCTTGTGTCAAGCCAGTTTTGACAGTGACTTTAACAGATCGACTTGCAATTGTTACTAATCAATACTGCTCAGCTGACTTTAATAGAAAACAAGTGATAAGGAGTTACCAGGTTTTAATGATGTTATTAAAAGGTATTGAAGCAGAAATGGTGGGGTGGGGCTGCAGGAGGGAGAGGAGCAGCAATTGGCAGCAATCTAGGCCAGCATCTTTCACACCCTACTTAAACTCCCCAGAATGGAAAACCATTTATGAAAGATGCACAGCGACTGGGCTGGCTGTTAGTCCTATCTGAAGAAAATACATTCTAGCATGTTATTTTCAAGGATGAATAGAAGTAGGGCAGTAACCATCCCTGTTTCATTGGTCCTTAGCTATAAGCCTGTTTCTTTTCGTTTATATTTCTGTTCATCATTGTGGTAATTTGTCTCAGTATTATTTTGCATTTGCCTGGATAAAGCCCATCTATGTTCCCAATCCCAAATGAATCGGCAAAGATCTAGAATCACCTGAAACACTAGCAGGAGTTACTGGCACACCTCTAGCCTGGCAGATACACAGATAGAGACCCAGCAACTAAAACATGGGTGCAAAATTTCTACTTGCAGTATTTGAAACAAAGACAGAATGTAATTGTAGATATTATCAGCGTGTTTGGAAGTGACATAAATATGTGTAGACCTATAATATTTAGGTTGCTTGCTCTCAGAAAAAGCTTTAAGGAACAAAGAATAAATGCCACATAAAATTATGTGGTGAAACTGAACCAAAGTCTTGCAAATATTAGCCAAGTTCCTTTATTGGGCTATGTCTTCTAGAAATGATTCAAGTCACAATTGCCATCAACTCATAAATTCCCACAATATTAGTTTAAATTATATGTTGACTTATATCTCAACAACAAACCCTAACAACAAGGGCTCTGACAGCAGAATTATGGTAGATTCAGCTGCAAAAGTTTAGCTGCTGCACAGTAGTATCGATCACGTCCCTGAAAGTAACACATGACGTGGTTAACTGGAGCAGCACATACTACTGCCCAAAGGGGAACACAGGCTAGTTTCTGAGTAGCATACATGACTAGTACTTCCAGAGATATGTTCTCTTTCAAATCCGTCATGGCCAGTTTCTCCAGTGTTGAATGTTTCCAGGTGCTATCTGTTACTTGTAGAAACGAGCAGTATCTATTATACATCTCCTCATGTCCTTATCTCTTCATCTTCTGTGGCTGTGAAATATGACCTGGATTTTTGCAAATGATACGTATTCCTCATTGCAGTTTGTGATTTTCTGCCTAATCCATTTTCTTCAGTAATTTGATCCCTTAACAATATCCACCTCAGTATTTTCCAGATTGGTTAAATAGAAACCTTCAACGAAAGAGACCAAAGTTAATCCCAGCTTTCCCAGAACTAAACTCCACCCAACAGGCAATTCATATATTAAATGACAATTGAAGTCTTGTAGAGGAAAAGGATGGTTTTGATTGTTTTCCTGCATGTACAAACTGGAAAACTCAGATTTCTGGTATATACCCTTACTGGCCCACAGGCAGACTCTGGAAGTGGCCAGTTCATGGCTGCTCTTCTGAAAAGTGCTGTTGCACCACTGTTGTGTTTACACCAACTTGACTGGTGCCAGAGCAGCACAGAGAAGGTTGCTTTTAATCTGGGAGAAACCTAACTGATTTGATCATCATTTTACTATGAATCATAGAATAGTTTGGGTTGGAAGGGACCTGAAAGATCATCCAGTTCCACCCCCTGCCATGGGCAGGGACACCTCCCGCTGGACCAGGCTGCCCAAGGCCCATCCAACCTGGCCTTGAACCCCTCCAGGGATGGGGCAGCCACAGCTTCCCTGGGCAACCTGGGCCAGTGCCACTCTCGTGGTCAAGAAATCCCTCCTCATGTCTAGTCTAACTCTGCCCCACTCCAGTTTATACCCATTGTCCCTCATCCTATCACTCCAAGCTTTTGTAAACAGTTCCTCCCCAGCTTTCTTGTAGCCCCTTCAGGTACTGGGAGGTTTCTATAAGATCTCTTCAGAGCCTTCTCTTCTCGAGGCTGAACAATCCCAACTCCCTAACCCTGTCCTCCTGTGGGAGGTGCTTGTGTTGTGAGTTGTCTTCTTTAGGATTTTATGGTTGGATGCTGTAAGAGCTTTTTAAGAGAGACAGATGCCTTTTGAAAATCCCAGTTATGTTTCTTCTCACACAGGAAGGCTCCACTTCCTTAAGACGCTATAAATGAAAATACTGAATATTACTGAAATAAATGACTATTTTTCTATTCTCTTTCCTTTACTTGGCAACTAGTACTGAATGCATTAACAACAGGGCAACACTTTTCGCTTCAGCTCTTACAACTGCCAATTCCAAACAGAACCTCCAAGTCAACAGAAAGAAGAGGTCAGCAAATACACAAATGACAGGCTTACTGGCAGTAGGCTGGATATGTGCTTCTTGCCTCCAGCTTGCCTGTGGATGCTAGGGATTCTGTGCTACAGCCTTCCTCACTCTCTGTTTAATACCTCTACCAAAGTCTAAGGGGAACATCCAAAGAGACATCATGTGGTTACTGCTTGGACCTAAGAGGAGATTTTGAGGGATTTTGCAATTTATTTCAAAGTTTGAAATGGCCCAGATTTTAAACTTCTTGACAATAAACAAGTACCAGTCCAAAAACCAAACCTGTGGAAAGCATTACCATGCACTCTACCCTCATCCTTCTATTTTGTTATACAAATAGCTTTTGACTTCTTACAAATTTAATGAGAGTTTTGTCCTTTTTTGCCCTGCTGCTCTCTCCCCTGTTCTTCATTTATTCACTGTATGTAACAATTCTGACAATTTAATCGTGCCTAAGAAGCAACATTTCACCAGAGTCAAATGAGGTCTACCATTTAACCTATGCAAATCAATCCACTGCAGCTGTTAATAAAGACAAGAAGAGTGAAGATTAAGAACTCATCAAGCCGGTTACTTCAAGACACAGTATAAAAGCAAATGCTGACTAAATGTTAGAAGACTAATATGCAAGTGAAAAGGAAGCAGTACTTCATACTTCCAAAGAAGCTTCTTGCCAGTCTCCAGAGTGTTGGCATTGGGTTTTGTTTATTAGTTGAGCAGTCTGTCACCTCCTTTTCTAATGATGGTGCTACACAATATTCATACAAAAAAATCAAGAGCTTGAAGTAATTTAATCACTAGTACAGCATGTATCCGAAAAGTTTACAAATACAGAAATGAATGTAAAAAATTAATGTTAAGGAAAGAAACAATAGCAGCTGTATGTAGAACAATTTCACCTTCTCTCAGAAAAAAATAGAAGTACTGTCATAGATTAGCATCAACTAGATAGAGAACAAACCAACCCCAGACCTCTTCTAATATTTGTAGGCAGAAGCTGCACAGAGTTTAGCTTGCTCCTGCTTTCTTACTCGGTTAAATACAAGAAGTGTAAACCATACTTACATATATTACATATCTGCTGCTACATCAATCAAGCTGTATTCATGTCAGGACCATAAGTTGCATAATTTGCAAAAAGAATCTGAAATGCCTTTAAGCATGTCAGACAAAATTCCAAGCAGCGAGGATATTTCCTGTTGGATGTAAAGAATGCTTCAGGCATTCCCCACTCGTACAAGCATTTTGATTTAAGAAACCAACACTAAGGATGATCTTTTCAGAATCTGTGAAGTGAACTGCATCAGAAAACTGACATCTCTCCCACATCTATATAAACACAAGCATTCCTGCAGTGTGCCATTTTTTAAGGGGTGCCCAGAGCACTACACAGATTTAAAGACTCATATACTAATGCATATTTTGCAGAACATGAGACAATAAAGAAAATTTAATAATAGAAGACATAAAAAATAATGTTACCTTATATATAAGTTGCATGCTTTTAAGTGCAGAAATGAAGGCAAAAACGTTTGTTCATAACAGAGCAAAAGTAGAAATTCTCCTACAGATATGAGGACTGACTATAAAAAATCACGGTAGGAGGATGACTTCTGTAGATTTAATACAATCTGACACCACCGTCCGGGTAACAAGGTTCTACATTGCCTGGAGAAAGGCATCTGTTGCCCTGTGTGCTAGTTTGCTCATCCGTCAATTATTTTTGTTTAAAAAAAATGTTATATACTATTCATTTATTTGTAGCTCTTTTTCTTTGAGACTTGTTTTTGCCAGTAACCTGAAATGACTGTAGTAGAACATTCTGATCATAATCCCCTGTGATAGTTCTCTATTTTGATGATAAATGAATAGAATTAATCCAAGAGAAAAGTGAAAGTCTACAGGTACTTCAAGGAAAAATGAAAAATCTTCTGATCTTTTCTCCTGTATTTTTGCCCTGTAAATGACTCACTTCTAAGGTCAGGTTCATCACCATCAATTTATTTTATTCTTCTCGTAAGAAGCACATTTTAAAGGCAAAGCTGACTCATCCTGAACAGTACGCGGTAGAGCTATTTAAGAACCTCAACATGGACAAGCTAACAGAGCTGGGCTGAGAAGCACAGACTGTACAACAAACTGCCATTAAAACCTTTCTGATTTTCTCTTTGTAATTAGCATGTGCATGATGCAAGAAAAATACAGGCTGTCCTGCATAATTCTAACCACTATATAATACACTAGTAAGAAAAGTGGAACCAGGAGCAGGCAGGAAAATGGCATTAACGAGAGATGCTGCTGTTCTGTTACTGTCAGTTAATGTTCTGACACCACTTCCATTATATCTGACAGCTTTGGATGTACACCAGTAAGATAAAAGTGGGATCAAAGAAAGCAGTGAAAGATGCTGAATGTCCCCTTCCTGCCCCATGAAGCGTCCAGCTTCCACAGTTATCAACTTTCATAGTTAGAAAGTTGCACTTTTAATAAACAACATATGATAAGTTAGTGGAAAAGCGCTAAATGCAATGAAAAATGGTCAAATTAAATACTCTTTCTTTTTGAGGCATTTTACTATTTCCATTTGATTCTCCCTCTTGATTGTCATGATGAAGTACATGTTAGTTAGTAGTGCAGGAAAGTAGCCTGACATTTGATGATGTTAACATTTAAAAACTAAAGAATTTCTATAGAGAATTATAACAGGCTTACAAAAGTTTTTTCCACTACCACTCCTAAGACAAAGGAAGATCTACTCAGAAATGCTTGCATTTTAAATAAAATCACTGTACGGTTCTATTTTCTTCATTTTAAAAATAGGAACTTTTCCATGCAAATTAGACTTTGTTCTAATAAAGGAAAACAAATGCAGCTTTACCCCCTAATCAGTACGCTGAATTTAGCCTAATAAACACTATATAAAAATAGCACTTCTTAAAAAGCACTACTAAATAAAGAATGCAGGAACTGTAGCAGTTTATTGGACTTGGAAATCACCACTGTCTTGGCACTACAGTGACCAGGACCAGATGTTATGGAGGAAGCACAGACAATTAATGCATGGTATTATTTTTCACTTCAGTAAGACTCTTAAGATAACAAGCTTTGCACTACCAGATTATTTCGTTCATGTTCTTTTTGTCTTGTCCTTTTGAGCATTAGTTTTTCATGCAACGGTTTCTCCGAACTTGTTCACTCTATCTTTTCTACCACCTCAAATTCATTAACCCCCTAAGAACACTGATTTACACGATAAGGTTCTCACTGCCATGTTTTGCAGGATCAGAGAAGAAAAGGACAGATACACATCGGATTCATCTGAATTTCTGGAGGACTCCTCTGTCTTAGAATCACATATAAATAAAGATATATATATACATTTTTGCTCTTGCCCAGACTATGGCCATGACAGGAAATTGATAATCCATCTTATTTTCTTCACCTATGGCACATGGTATGAATATGACAAGATTTTCTCAACTCTCCTAATAATGAAAAGTGTAAAGTGATAATTTTAGATGTAGCTAAGTGCAATTATAGTATCCATAGTCGTGAGTAAATAACACAGCATACATTCTAGCTGCAGCTGATTACAATGAATTACTAAATACACAAGTTCTACTCAAAACATTACTTTTGCAATTCATACCTGCTGTGGTTGAAGGAATTAATCATGAAGACAGTAAAAAAACAGATATTCCACACAATAGCATTATTTAGTATTTGCTATTATATTTGTATTTTATGATGCCTTGTTTCCTCCTTGAGGTATGTGGAATGCATCAACTAGACTTCATACTGGAAATGTCTTTGCACACAGAACACAAACAGAATGAAGTCTTTGACTGGCAGTAGATGAAACTATTCCAACAGGCAAAGACTGCAGGTGTATAACTTGTGTTCTCAGTATCATCTTTTAAAAACCTCTCAGCATTTGCAATGAAATGTTATTAATGCGTAGCCGATTAATTCCTTAATGACAAAGTCATACATAATCTTTTTGTGGGAAAGTACTATACAAGTGTATAACTGATAACTGCAGGATCAACTCAAGGTAATTTTAGGCTTTTGCAAGAAAAATGAGGGGTAAAGGGCCAATTCTAATCAGTAATGAGTTATTTATATATGTTAACACTGTCACATTTTCAGTCTAAGGCTGTTCCAATAAATAAATTATGCAATATTAATAATGCTTCCATCATAAAAATTATTTTCATAGTCATAAGTTTTAATACAAGCTTCGTACCAAAGCAATTCGACCAACACAGCTGTTCCTAATTTAGCCACCCAAAGCACCTACACAATGTGCTTTTGTTCAGGCTACGCACCGATAGGCTTGGGGCGGTAAGAAGCATTTGGACAATGCTCTTAATAATGTGCTTTAACTTGTTCAGCCCCGAATGGGTCAGGAAGTTGGACTAAATGATTGTTGTAGGTCCCTTCCAACTGAAATAGTCTAATCTATTCTATTCTACCCTCCTGAAGATGCCCCCTCCCTTCAACTTAGCCAAACCACTACTTAATACTTCGTTTGAAAAAGAAGCACATTCATGCTTCATTTTTTAAATATCATCCAGCTGCTGGGAACATAAACATAGCCAAAAATACAGTAAATATACATTTCTGCGTCCTCTAGTAGTGAATTAATTTTAACTGTAATATTACAGCAGTGTTTTCCCTCAAACAGTATTAGAAAGTTAATCAATTTGATTTGTGGGCTGAAGCAAAATCAATATTTATTCAGGGTTTTTTCTTTCAATTATTTTTACACTCACTTCTCAGTACAATAAATTAAGCCGTATATCTGAGGGACAGAGGGTCTAATTGCCATTTACCATGGCACAGTTCTTGTTCCTTCAGGGATAGCTTATACCCAAAGGAAAGAAAAAAAATGTTAAATTATCCAATACCAAGGGATAAAGGAGTGAACAGGGTCCCTTGGTCATGTATATAAGGGCATAAAGGAAACACAGTGTGGCTGAAACATTATGCCCGTTGGAATGCTGGTATCAAGCTGCCACTGTCTGAAAGGGACATTCCCTACTGCCCCTTTAACAAATAGTTCCTTTTTATTTTACTATGATACTGCATATTTTTTGTTTCATATCTCCAGTTGGTAGTAAATTTATCTTTTGCCTGGATCCCAATGGATTTGCTAAAGATATAAGTTTGTATGTTAAATTGAGCACCACTGATTATATGAAAATAATTAAAATCCATAATGTGGTTTTAGTGGTTTCTGCACGCACATGAATTTCCACTCAAACTCTGTGGGAACTGCTAAGGAACTTGCTATCCACATTTTCCAGTTACTTCGATTTCACTAGCAGCAGAACAAATAAAATACATCAGCTGAAAAACATGAACAAAACGGTTCATCCCCACTGGAGCTCATGAGGGAAACGGAAAGCATCTATTCAAATATCTGCTAAGGCACTGAGATTTCCATTTACTGATCAACAGAACACGTACAGAAGACTGATGAATGGCAATTTGAACTTGGAAATCTCTCTGCAGAATACCTTATAGGATCTGCTGAAGTCCATGTATGTTAGCATTCTGCTAACATACCAGTTGCAGAGGTTTTTATATAGGAACAGCTCAAGAAGAGATCTTGTCAACTTTGATTAAATGGTAAAGCTCATTGTGCTATTTCTTAGAACAGAAATTTCTTATTCTTACTGAAACAGAGCAATCCTTTTCTTGTTATATTGCACTGAAAATTAAAATGCAATTAGTTAGAAAAATAAGTATTTCCCAAAAAGCTTTCCTTTTTGTCATGCACAAGGAGGAGAGAATGGCAAACAAGATCAACTGTTGTCATGGTAACGTCATGCCCCAGCAGGTGAAATATTCAGTCCTGTGGCACTAAAAATGGATGAAATGTACTGAGCCTAAGCATAACATCAACTAAAGCTCAACAATCCCTATTTTTTTCCATATATTGACATAATTATAAGCAACACATTTAGAGAGATAAATGTTAAAAAAAAGATGTAGACTCTGGCGACATTAGTAGTCATTTGGTTGTCTCAGAGTAATTTAGTTAGGCAGAAATTTATATTGATATAGTGCATAATTTTGGAAATCTCTATGCAAAGCTTAACACAATTTTGAAAAATGGTAAGTGACTTGAAATCAGATTTTTTCATTTCAAGACAGATATGAGAAATATATGCTGAATAATTTTAAGGGTTAGGTGCCAGAAGTGTCACTCAAAAACAGCTCTTCATACTCCTCAATTTCTGTTTTCAGAACAGATAAAATTACAGCCTTCAAGTAAGACTGTACAGTCACTTGTTCATCTTCTGTTAAGCTAAGATGGTGTATATAAACACTAAACACTCATGAGCTAACCAAAACAAAGTACGATGGGCTTTCCCTCCATGATTTTTTAAGAAAAGCTGTACAAAACTGTGTGTTGATCCTTCTATGGTCCAACCAATTCTTCCATAACTAAAATTATCTACAAGAAATTGCCCACCTCAAAACACTTCAGTCCTGTTTACAGAGATTGGAACAACATTTTGCATTCCTTCCTTACAGAGAACAAACATGCAAGTAAATCACGAAGTCTTCTTTTCATCTGCAGGGCTCTCAAACAACGGGAAATCACCAGGTATAATACTCATTAATCAAAGCTGTTTCCAAACCATTTTCAGCACCATTTGAAAACTAGAAAAAATGGAACTTTATGTGATTTCTCACATAATAGAAGATCAAATTGGAAAGGACTCTATAGTTTGTTCTAAACAATACAAGATTTCATGTTCTCCCTCCATTTAGCAAAATGTAACAACTTAAACAAAGCTTAATAGTTTTATTATATGTGTATTTGCAGGTGTGAAAATTTAAATATACCACTTTTCTAAGGATTCTCAGGAAAAATAGATCACAAAATAATGAGTTTAAACAGTCAGAATTTGTAATTTCTTCATTGCTCAGAGTCCTTGGGCAAGCAGTGAGTGAACTGCGTCTTCATCTTTCCCAAGTGCCAAAAAAGGAAAGATGGCTCTATCACCCAGCTAAAAAGCAATGCTGTTTCTTATCTCTCTATTCAATGTCATGTAAAGTCCTGTCACAAGGACACCAACAAGAAATACAATAGCTAGGAAATTCTAGAAGTCTCTAGAAAGTATAATTTTTTCCAAAAATTATGTCCTTATTCTATTAAATGACCTTTAGTTCAACCTAACATACCAAACTTCATAATAGAAGAAAGTCCCTGCCTAAATATATTATGTTTTAATTTTTAAAGCATAAGACTAAACAGGAGCTAGAATTGGGTCTAATTAATATACAGTTTTGGAGGCAAGAAATCCTCTGCACATGGAAAAAAGAAAGTAGCTTTAGAGTTTTTAAACAGCGGTTGCTTGAAGGCAGCTTGGAGTTACAAAACTGATATTAGGCAAAGTTAGTTGTCAGAGTACAAATGAAGAGATTGTGAGCAGTATCTCCATGAGAATAATACTTACATATCCTGATATATGTACATGCTGAGGATGTCATCAGTTTGTACAGTAAAGCTGAGAGAAATCCATGACACCTGTTTTTCACAAAGAGAAATTCAGTAACTAAGACCAAAAAATGGTCATTGATTTTGAATTCTTCTGCTGGCTGCAGGTATCCCTGAAAAACCAGGGCACTCATCAGCAATGAACACTTTGGAAATGTGATCTTAGGTGATTTGACTGGCACTGAACAACAACAGGAACACAGAGTCAGACAAGCACAAAAATCCTCCTGCATATCACACTCTACACAAACATACAAGTCTTTAAGCTTTTAAGAACTACCACAACTTATTTTGCTGTCATAAATCTGCTCTGTATCTCTGTAGTCTATAAGGACAAATTTCCAGGCATTTGAAAGGAGAACAGAACATAGACAAAATACTTTGTGTTATCATATCATAAGAAACAACACAAAATATAAACATTGTATGTGTCGTTTCTTTTCCTTATCTTCTCTTCCCTAAGTTTAATTAATGTTGCCAGGCAGATATTTATATACTACTCTGTTTAGTGTAAAATCAAAAGAAAACTAAATCACCAAGGCCCAATTCAGGCAAGGAACTGTTTAAAAGCAGTGGTATGTTGAAGCAATTTATCTGACCACCCTAGTATTTTTCCCTTCATTAAACTCTGACATAAATCCAAGCAGAGTCCTGACTGCTTTAAAAAGGGTAGAAAATCATCAGCTAGAATTCTGCATTAAAGTTGCAATCAGACTTATTTCTTTGCTATTTCCAAGTCTTAGCAAACATGTTATTTGGCATCTCCATTTAATCTTACATTTGCTTCAACATGACTAATTAGGTGTATATTACCCTCAGTCTTAAACCATTAATTCTTTCATTACTTAGAGTTACATGTGGTAGCAATGAAAAGTATTTCACCCCCACTTACTCAGAAAGCCGTCCTGTACATATGCACTTGCATCCATCTTCCCTCCTTAATGATACAGGCAAAGAGAAAGAGTCAGAGTTTCTTTCTGCTTATTCAAGCTGTACCGCATCATATTGTTATATTAAAATTAATCTTCCTTGCTAGCTGAAGCTGACCTTCTAGCCACTGCCTGGAAAGAGAACATCACTCCCCTGGGGGCTGTTCAAGGGGAGGGCTTTTTTGCGCCTGACACCTCTCAGCCACCAGATGAGATAAGGCAAAAGCACATTAAAATGGATAATTTGGTAAGGGATGATTAATATTATTTATACTAGGAAGGCTGGCAAGCCGTGCTTGCTGCCTTAAGTACCAGAGCCAGGGAAGCTTTCTGTGATCTGTAACATCAGTAAATATTTACATTTTGGATTATTCTTTAAAAGTTGATAATTAACTGCTTGAAGCTGAACAGAAAGATGCTGTAAGCTTTCACTCAGTTTCTGCATCCAGTTTGCTATTACTGTATCCCTGAACTAGCTCAGGACGTTCTGGGGCTTAAGGCATTTGTATTCATTTAAATAATATAAGTTTATTCATAGTTGTTTCCAAGATAAAACCTTGACATGTTAGGGAAACACAGAGTTAGTGTTTTTGTTATTTGCTCTTTTATTAAACGAGAAGCCTAGAATAAGAACAGATACTGCAAAAGGCTTTTGCCCTCTGTCACTCAAACCAATTTGAGCACTAAGAAATTCAATTTCTCCTGCCCATAAAACCTTTTTAATGCAAGCATGCATTACTCATATCCTGAGTAGAGCTTTTCAAATCTCCTCG
The DNA here is from genome assembly GCF_032191515.1 of Phaenicophaeus curvirostris. Lineage (NCBI taxonomy): Eukaryota > Metazoa > Chordata > Aves > Cuculiformes > Cuculidae > Phaenicophaeus > Phaenicophaeus curvirostris. The sequence continues at coordinate 12,582,858 of NC_091408.1, read as the reverse complement.
CTGTCACTTTGTATAAAATACACATTATTTTATGTCCTCCTTGAAAACTTACACTCTTTATTGTTGCAATTTGTATATGTGCTGACATTTAATCAGAGTTTTACATTGAAAGTATAACTAACCTGAAAACAGCTCATAAGGTTAAAGACCACAAGGGGACCAACCAGGAAGAGACTAATCAGAGCATAGAATTCCTGTTCTGTATGAAATATTGATTAACAAATATCTTTCTTGTGAGAAATGGAAATGGGAGGAATAATGATGCAAAATATTTCTGGTGTGTGAACAGACTGAAAATAAATTTTGGCTCAGATGATAAAAAAAGGAAAAATATAACAACAACAAAAATTTACCTCTGGACAGTAGAAATGACCCTACTCAAAGAAATCTCTGAAAACATTAGGACAATGTAAAGGATCACTACTACTACTACTACAGGAATATAGTATTCCACTTCACAAAATTAAGTGTTGGAAGTTTTTCATGCTGAATGAAAGCCTGAAAATAAAATAATCTAATGCTAATAATATTTAGCTTGTCATATTTATTGTTTTCAGTTCATAAAAATCAATTGTGTGGCAGCTACAAATTTAAAGCTTTGTGGAAGTTCCCAGGAAAGGCTTTGAGGACAGTGGGAAAAAAACCCAAACAAACCTATGCAAAAACAAGGAGAAATACTAAACCACACTAGTCACAAGGATGTCTTATTTTCACTATTTCAGATTGCTATTCAACAAAACAATGTGAAAAAAAAATGGATCCTATAGTTTTGCATTTATAAACTCACTTCTAAATGAATCGTGACTTTAGTCTCCCAGTAACCTAAGCGAAAGCTGCTGCCAGCTAGTATACATTAACAAATACAGTTCAAACACTAGCTTCTGGGCTTCCTTTTGTGACAGAAATTAGGATGCTTTTAATGCTAACGTTATCCTTATTGGTACTTGAATGGCTCTTCATTGGAACAATACCTTCATTCTGCTCTTGCTCAGGTATCATTCAGCTTTGGTCTAGAAACTTCACAATGACAGGTTTCTTTTCAGGAAAGCGTATTGACATTGACCAACTGATCAAACAAAGTCTAATTAGTCATAAATAAAAAAAAATTAAATTGTAAATACCTGGTTGAGTACGTAATTCTGATCTGTTTTGAGCTACTGAAGAGCTTTTAAAATAATTCAAAGACTTTACAGCCTTGACCAAACCTCCAGGATCCAAGTTTATTTCAAGTTTAAACAAGTACGAGACCAGTTTGAGGAATATATTCATGAAATCATCACTCCGTTTAATACAGGATATGATTTGGTATAAAACCTAATGTGTTAGGACTGCAACCATAGAATCACAGAATCATAGAATAGTTTGGGTTGGAAGGGACCTTAAAGATCATCCATTTCCAACTCCCCTGCCATGGGCAGGGACACCTCCCACTGGAACCAGTTGCTCCAAGCCCCATCCAACCTGGCCTTGAAAGCCTCCAGGGACGGGGCAGCCACAGCTTCTCTGGGCAACCTGTTCAGTACAATCAGTACATGAAATAGTAAGAGCAACTCATTGTACTGTCTGCTTCACCAATTTTCCTCTTATTTTTATTCACAGATATACAAAGAGAGAAGCCCATTTTTAAAAGCCCCTACAGTGATACACACCATCCCAACACCTGAAAGAGAAAGAATTCAGTTTAAATTCTGGGAAGATGTGTATTAGTTCCAATTTCATTTCACTGGAATTTATTTTCACTTCACACTTTCTGATCCTCATGTGCTGTGCATTATCAGCGCAACTAAGTAAAACAGTGAACAGAAATAATTTACCTTTAGTTATTAAAGATAATATTTATAATATTTGTTTGCCATGCATTTCTTAAAACGATCAAAACTATGTTTTCTCATGAATCATCAAATAAAAAAAATGAAAAGATTATGTTCGATTAAAATAAACCTCATGTTTCATCTTTGCATAGCATTTTGTTAGCCATGCACAGACAATATCAGCATGATTTCTGAACTCTCTCAACTCCTCAATTAAAAATGGACCTACAGGTGAAAACCTATTCATGAAATAAGAAATGGATCTCTTGCAAGATAATTATAATTCTCTATGCAAAACAAATCCTTGGAGAACATTTAAAAACTAAATTTCTAGCACCCTAGACACTTGATACCATATACTGTCAACTGTATTTCTACGTATCTATTATGAATTTCACTAACATGTACTTTTTATTCACATTGAATTCAATTATTGGTTTTTTTTCTTCATGTATTTATTTGTTACAAGGAATGTTGAGTCCTCAAGCAAACTAATTAGATCTCATAAAGCCAAAAGCAAGGTTAAATATTAACAGATTACAAATTTAAGTGGTGCTTCTGAATTGCAATGGGCTAAATTTCGAAACAAAAGGTTAATCAAAGAGGAGGTCCAATTTATCTCCTATTGTGACTAAAACCTTTGAAATAAGGAAGCATTCCTAGGTGCTTGAAGAACTGAAAACAATGGTGAGAATGTATGTGTTCCTATGATGGCTGTCAGGAAACCTCAGGAAAAATAAAAGTAGACCACAAGCTAGCAGGGAATACTCAAAAAAATATAACTCAGTTGCATTTCTGAGCACATTAATCCAGAAGAAACAATAATATTAGTTGAAGATCAAGTCTACCCCTACGCTTCCAAGGGACACTGCATGTCTGTCATTTTAACACAGAAGTAAAGGCAGCCATCTACCACCTGCATTTTTAAATAGACTATGATAATAGTTATGCATGCATTTTAAATGTTGTAGTGTAGAGACATCAAATGCAAATGATGCTGTGCTTTTTCTCTCCTTGAGATCTCGACAAAATCTCATTATCCTGACGTGAGGCTTAAATAGAGTATCAGTGAATTCTCTCTTTTACGGCTATCAGCAAAGTGAAGAATGAAACTGAAAATTAAAGATAGCCTCGGAAGGCTGCACCTTTACGAAGTTTTTCTGAAAAAATAAATTTACTATCACTGATTTTTTTTCCAACCGTCCGTTGCAGAATAACACCTGCATTCAAAAATGCGATTCCCAGAGATGACGGAGGTAGAAGAGTTCATATGTATGGACAGATCCCCCTGCTCCAGTGACAATCAAAATGTCTGTCATTCTAATAGGCACATAAAAGATTAATATTTCTCCTAAATTTCTTAATATATAGCTCCAGAACTGCTATTTAAAGTATTTCTATTACTTGTAGCACTAAACTAACCTCTACTTTCACAAAAACATTTTGACAAGAATCTACATCTACAAGAACCATTTCTTAGCACCTCATTGCAAGCGATACCTGGTCTGTGAGGAGGCTGCCTTTGATGAACTACCATACTTCTGATTAAATGTTTTACATTTCATCATATATACAGTTTTGATTTACACTCCAACCCTTCATAAATAAACAATTGATTTCAGCTCCTCTCTCTCAAATGGACACTGTCAGGAACACGTTATTTATCTCCCCGTATGCATGAGAACTAAGCATTTATGAGCCTGAACTACCACAAACACAAGCAAACAGGAAGGTAATTTCACTTGTTCAGTTTACAAATGTTTAACAACAGTTGTTAGAATTTTCAGCTGCTAAAATGAAAAGGTCTTCCACAATGTTGATGTGATTTTTTTTTTTAATCTATATACAATAAAGGAAGAACCCATGACAAAAGGCAACTTCAACATATGAAACCAGTCTGTACTGTTTTACTCTTCTGTATAATCCCCACTTATTTCAGGTTATCTCATCCTCTGATCTAGGGCCCAGTTCATAGTGTGGTAACAGAAAGTACCATTTACAATCTGAACAGACCACTTTTTAATGTTCTGACTACCAGTCCCTTCCCCTGCAAAAGTAATTTACAGAGAAGGGAGTCTGTATGTTCACATGTGCGAGCCACACTATATCCACACACACATGCTCCACTCAGAGAAAACTAGAATCAGCTACACTGAAAGTCAGCAGCCTGTTGATTCCTGAGTTTTTATAGCTTAGACTTAAAGGTTGCTTTGTTACTTGTGTTATCTTTTGACTGCCAAAACAGATAGGTGATCAGCTCTGAAATCATCTCTCTCTCTTAAGCCAAGCAGACCACAATTTCTTTAAAAGTCTTTGTAACTCTGACAGTCAGTCTACCTCTCACCCCACTAAAGGATAACTTTGGAGACTTCTGCCAATTCCTTCCCTCTTCTATTCCACGTCCGGTGCGAAACCTATCTGAGAGAAATCAGGGATGAAATCTGCTTTTAGGAATGGAAGCTCAATTTTCATAATAAATTACAATTTTCCCACTTGCAAAGACTAGCACCTTAATTTGAGTGTAAAAATCTTGTGTAAGCATTTAACAAGTCAGTCATACGATTTATTTCTTCAGACGCTAAACACAGACAAACTACCTTTCTGCATATGTTCTCCTGACTTTCCTCATATGTTCTCCTGACTTTCCTCATAAAATTAAGTCAGACAAGAAAAACATGATCAGAGATGGCAGGTCTCTCAAGATAACACCAAAGTGAGCTTGTGATCCATCTGAGGATCTACATGTGTATATATTGTCACAGGACAGGCACAGTCATGTATTTAAAATCAGGTGAACCCCAGCAACGTAAACCCATAGGTCTTTAAAAGACCCAATGTACTCAGTAGAAAAGCAACACTGGAAAAAAGACCTCTTTATGGCAGAGCTAGGGAAACAGCAGGTAGTAAACAAAGCAATAAAACCATTGTGTATCTACTAGCTTAAAGCAAACCATGGGATTAGTATTAAAGCAATTTTGTGGAAAGCTAACAACAATTATGTCGTAAAATACGTCATAGGTAAAGATAGGGGTTTGAATTTTGCTGCAAGATAAAACACGTACGCTTTCTCTCTCCCTCCATGAAAGACTCCTAGTCTAGAGTGAAGAGTGTGAATACAGGACCTAGCATTGAATTTATCATCTACCTCAACAGCACTGGCAGTGTTATGACTTTCTCCTAATTTTACACGTCCCCTCATCAGCAATTCCCTCCATTAGTCGTTTACTGTTGTTCTAGTTTGTAAGATTTCAGCAAATTAACACTAAATTGAATTCCACAGAAAAAGATGTTACAAGCTTTCTACCCATGCCTGGTTTAATCACATTTTCTTCTCCTTCAATTTATGCATCATTTAATGGTGGAAATTGTTTTTAAGATTGATTTCTGATGATTATGCTTATTATAGTTCAGCGGATTAGTTGTCTTGTCTATCTTTGGCTAATTCTCAAAGGAAAGATTTGATCTGGAACAAGTTGTGAAGGCCAAAAGTGCTATTTACACAAAACATTATTTCTTTTTCCTTCCAGTTCCCCTTTACAGCACTACAGTCAGTGTGTGGCAGAAGGCATGAAGTCTGCACAGATTTCCTTCTTTCACAAATACCACTATCAAATGCTTGAGAAGGGCCGGAAGAACTAGAAATAAGTCAATATCATTCATCTGAAAGAAATGTAGAATAAATTTGTCTCATTATGGAAAGAAATCTATCTATAGCCAAGCCTAGACGTAAGGATATTCCTTCATCATTTTAAAGTGCTCTGAAAATCTTTTAAGAAAAGAAAATTATTATTTATTGGCAGCATGTAATGAATATAATCTTCTATGTTTTTTTAAAAAATTCTCCATATGGAATTATTGCTTTTAAAATCTCTGTGGTTCACATTGTTTGAAGTATGATAGGAGATTATCTGCTTAAGCCATTTCTTTCACTCTTGCATTTCAACAGCGAAGCAAAGTTTGGTTCAGACCTGTGAAGCTCCTCACAAACGAGAAAATGAGTCAGTAGAAAAAAATATGCAGCCTTTGAGTGGTTTAGAAAGCAAAACAAACCCCCAAAAAGTGTAGTGAAATCAAACTACAGGGGAGAAATTTTGAGGTACATCTTTTCTTGATACTGTAACTAGCTACAGAACCCATGTACCTTTCTCCTTTTATTTCTTGCTTAAAGAGGAGCAGCTGAAGGAAGCTTGTTAACTCCATTTCTTCAAACCTACGATTCTGTTTCTGTCCTTGTCAAAATGGAAACTGCCACTCGATTAGGAGCTCAACCAAATGCAAACTACCACCGCTCTAAAACACCCAGACGATGCTTTATTTACCCAGAGGAAGTGAAGCTCACTGCCAGCATGTTTCGTATTCAGTTTTCATGCCTGATTCAGAGGATCAGAATCCGGGCCTTTTCTTTACTATTTTCAGCATAATTCAGCGTGATACAGTCACAGTGTTGCCAAGACTGTATCACCTTAAATGGGCTTTAGCTACATTATTAACCAAATGGCTTAATATCACTTTAGTCTTTCTTTGAGAATGACTGGATTTAAGTTAATGCTGTCTCCTTAACTCAGTCTCTTAACTCAGCCGTTACTAACTGAACCACATGTAGAAAATGAAAGAGCATTTTTCCCTGAGGGTCCCAAATTGCCCACAACAAAGTCTCTGTAGAGTAAAGATGGCAAATTGAACATCACAGCAATCTACATCTCTGCCATCGAGAACCTGCAAATCCCTGTCCTGTTCCCTGGACAGGTTGGAAGACAATCCAGATTATGAACGTTTTTTCTCTACCAGATTGTCAACCGGCGTGATTCCTTCTTATGTGTAAAATGTGAGTTGAAAGTAGCTCAAATGCCAAAATGTGTCTAATCCTGCTATAATGTGGTAGAGAATAATTTCTAAATTTAGGAAATAATTGCTTTGCTCTCCAGTGAAATGTACACTAAAAAAATAAACTCCTCTAGGCAAGTCCTCGTTTTAAACACCAATTCAGACTTGTGTGAACACGAACACTAAACGTTTGGAAAAAATGAAGCTGTACAACTCCATTGTTGCAGTTTATTGTTTTCTTCAGTGCTTGCTCTGTATCACAACACAATCAAAATAATACTATTTAGTTCTTAGATGTCATCCAATACATAGCTACAAAGTGCTTTGCCAATAAAACTATGCAGTTCTCTTGGGGAATATTCCTTTACATGGAGGAATTTTACTTTCTCAGTTGTGGTTTTATTAGAATTCTGAACAAAACCTTGACATTTTGAACCTCTTTGTGCAAATGAAAGGAAGGAAAGGTTCTTGTTGTAAATACAATCTACCTGACACTGCTGCCCTAGAGCAGTTTCTTGCCAACTTGAATCTTGGGAGCACTAAGTCTTTGATTTCAGGAATTTCAGAGGACTGAATTCTTAGCTTCTAAAATTTAAAAGAGACTCGATTGAACAACCATGCAAACAAGCTGGCAAACAGAGTAGTTTGCCATCTGGCAATTTAAATTACTCTTTCAATAACCCTACAATGTGGGTTTCCATACACTGCCAAATCCCCAACCAGCTAATGAATATCATTCCTGATTTTAGACAAGTATCAGCAATTATGTACATGATTTATCATGTATAGGTTTTAGCTCCACATATGTTTGGTAGTCTATGAATTAAGGCAGAATAAAGGAGTCAATGACAGTCACGTTCCACATTTAAACTATGGCTTTACAATTCATAGGACTAGGCACTGATCCAGCTGTCAAGGACGGGGTGGGGAGAGGAGGCAAAACAAAAAATCCCAGAGAACAAATTTCGAATAGATTTTCATAAGTATTCAAAAAGTATCAATGAGAAACCCAAATGAAACTGCACAGACCAGCCTGTGAACTGAAATCACAGGCAAATTAAAGAGAAAGAAGGGTGTCCCACCAGTTACTGATAAACTGTGGAAAGCACAGCAAATGCCTGAAATACTTTGTTCCTTTCAACTTCTGCCTGGTTAGGGCAAGAGGAGGAGATTTAGTCCTGTTCATAATGGTGAACATATGCATACTAGCTCCCATCTCCTACAACAAACCCTCTCAGCAGATTCAATCACCTTATTAGCCACTGGCAAGCCATGACTCTGCTTTATACATGGGTAAACTTTCCATGTAAAAACGTAAAGGCAAAATGGTTTTTTTTCTGTTTTTGAGCTGCTGAGGCATTATCATTGAGCATAGGAAGATTGCGCTCAAACATATGGAAGAAAACCTGCAAGTTTACAGCTGAGTCCTGCAGACTCAGAAATTCACTGTTTAGAAGGACAATCATCTGCTACGGCAGTAAAATGTCACTACAGATTAGAATAGTAGTATTTACACTTTTAGTGAGAACTCTTACTATGTTGGACCAGAGTTCTAAACACTGCAGTGTATCACTTGCAGGTCTGTGTCACTATATAGGTAGCAGCTGAGCTTGTAAACCTAGGCAACACACTGCCATCCATAGAATCATAGATTCACCAGGTTGGAAGAGACCCACTGGATCATTGAGTCCAACCATTCCCATCAATCACTAAACCATGTCCCTCAGTGCCTTGTCCACCCATCCCTTAAACCCCTCCAGGGAAGGGGACTCAATCCCCACTCTGGGCAGCCTCTGCCAGTGCCCAGTGACACTTTCCCTGAAATTTTTTTTCCTAATGTTCAGCCTGAACCTCACCTAGTGGAGCTTGAGGCCATTCCCTCTCGTCCTGTCCCTTGTCAGTTGGGAGAAGAGGCCAGCTCCCTCCTCTCCACAACCTCCTTTCAGGTAGTTGTAGAGAGCAATGAGGTCTCCCCTCAGCCTCCTCTTCTCAAGGCTAAATCCACAAACATCAAGGATGTGACAAGCATCTATCAAAACTCTCTTCCTTTGACCCTTAGTGTTTATAATGAAACTGCATTCATTTAAATAGTATTACTACAGAACTACAAAAAAACACAGACAAAAGAGATTATGCCTACGTAGAGTTCAAAATTTTTTTTTCCATTTTGAATTGAATCCTTTTCAGTTCTTGGCCAATGTAAACATAAGCAATATCAGAATGATCCATAGAACAAATTAAGATAAAACCCACTAACCACAGTAATTTTATATTAGGGAGTTCAACAGATGTCACAAATAAATACAAGGAAATATATTCAACAAAAGGAGATATAATTACACTTCTGCTTAACCTTCACATTGAGTGTTTCTGTCTTCATTAGCACCCTCAGAAGAAGCATGTAGTTGATTTTCTCAGTTGCCAAACCATCTACTTTCTTCATATATTTACGTAGAGAACAGTAAGCGGAAATTATTCAGTACACTGCAAACTTCAGGCCAATAATTTGACAGAAACTTCTAACTCTCTTCCTCTGAATCTTTCGCTTTTTCTCAGTTTAAAAAATAGATAATATAGATGTAACTTAAGCTCTTTGCTTTAGTCCTTCTTTTGTTTTAAAAATTTACTAATATTGCACGTACGAGCAACCCAAGGCTACATAATCGCGTTGTGCTCACCGTATCTACAACCACTATGCAAAATTGTCAAATTTCTGTTCAGTGCTGGGGTATATAAAGGGTTATTTTCAAATATAAAAATCCTGTGATAAATAAAGCAGTTGGAACTGTATCAGACCATTATGATATAGGATCTGCTGGACTTCTGGAGTTTGGCGTTTTTACTTGCTTGTTTTTGTCTTGAGCTCCTGAGTTTCTTTCAACTATACTAAACATTTTTTTTCTATTAGGATCTACCCAAGGACCATTCAAGTGTCATTCATCTGCATTTAATCCAGTCCACTAAAAACAGTAAATCCTGAAAAGTTAAGGTATTTAATTGGGTCATTAGTAGGTACCTAAAACTTCCTACCAGATGAATGCAAACATTTCTTTTCTTCCTCAGTTTTGGGTAATGTCTTTAATCTAATCTGACTAAAATTCACTCTAAAATAGAGAAAGGGAAAAGGGGAAAGAGTAATAGAGTAACAAGTATTGCCTCACTCAGGATAAATCATCACAAAAGCAGCAGAGTTATTCCATCCGAGGTGTTTGAGAGGCAATGCACAAAGGATTAAGGTAACAAAAACATTTGTTGATATAGCAGTTCTTGACAGAAGGGGCAGCTAACCAGAGGTCACTGTTGCCATCCAGGGAGCTGACTGTACCTTAATCATGCCTGAGACAACCTTTCTCTGCTTCAAAGCTGATTCCTCCTATAGACTGAATTTGGCAATGAGATGGATTCTCAGACTGGTTTGGTATAATTTCTTGGTTTGCCAGCAAGACAAGGTATATCACAGAGCTCCCATGAGGTTTAATCCAGACCTTGAAGTTTCACTATTGCTCTCGATAGCCTCTGGTAGCCTGAGAACTAGTAACTGAAGGGGCTACAAGATAGCTGGGGAGGGACTTTTCACAAAGGCTTGTAGCAATAGGACTAGAGGCAATGGGTATAAACTGGAGAGGGGCAGATTTAGATTGGACATAAGAAGAATTTCTTCATAATGAGGGTGATGATGCCCTGGCCCAGGTTGCCCAGGGAAGCTGTGGCTGCCCACAGCCACAGGATTTGCCTTGGGCAGCCTGATCCAGTGGGAGGTGTCCCTGCCCATGGCAGGGGGGATGGAACTGGATGGGCTTTAAGGCCTTTTCCAACCCAAACTGTTCTATAATTCTATGAACTTAATTTCTACAGCATTAGAACTCTGTCTTTCTATTGTACCATGAAACTGCAAGGGAGTCTAAAAGAGAAACTACACGGGAATTCAGTACTGAAAGAAAAAGTGAAACATCTATTTTTGTTCTTGGAAATTGTTTCCATGGGACTTTACCTGAATACTCAGAAATAAGAATCTTTATGATGTTTAGATTTTTAGAATACAAGAGGTTTTAAACATGAGAATGGTAGTGGATTTATGAAGACTATTCGAAAAACAGTTTAAATTTTAAACACAGCCTCAGCTTCCAAATTAAATAAAATACAAAATCTCTTATATTTTCAAAAACATCAACAATGAAACAAAGTTCTAGTACACTGTTCTAATGCAGGAAGGACAACTCCTAAATCTGTGAATAAGAGTAGGTAACTGCGACCTAAAATTCAATGCTTTTTAATGAGTGACTTTTCCAAATAACAGAGAATATGAGAGTAATAGAGGGATTTTCCTATTCTTCTGAAAAAGCTTTATTACACATACTCAGTGTTTCTGCACTACACAGTGCAGGCAGATACATAGGCATGGGATGGCTTTACTTTTCAGCGGAGTGAGCTAAGAGAACGGGGCTTCTAAAAATAATTCATTTTGTTCAGCAATAGCTTTCGTCATATTCTTCTTTTCGCTATTCTTGCAGCCTGTGAGGAAGGCTAATTTTTCTTCACAGATCTCTGCATGTGTTCTAACTGCTCAAAACAGGCTCTGATTTTTCAGCCTTCTTAGGAATCAGAAGAGGCATCTGCAAGGTGAGAGACCTTAATGTCACTTGAATAAAACCTGCTTGAGGACTTTTATTGCCATATTCCAAAGAGAAGATTCAAAATAGGAGTAATGGGGGAAGAAAATGGGAAAGAAAAATATTAAAGCAGTTGTTCACTAGCAGAAATAGCCATCTCACTTTTATTCACTAACTTGAAGTTTGCAGCTGAAAAAAATTGAGCCCTCTCCATTTCTTCTAAGGCACCACTTAAAAGTGCTATCTAGTTCAACATAATAGTTATTCCTATCAAACATCTCTACCTTTCATTCCATTAATGGGCAGAGATTATGGACGAGCAACACTTTTCCATAGGGTGAAGCACTGTTATCATGCAGAAACTTATTTATTTATTTGCTATCACAGACAACACCCCACTCCTACCCACCAGCTTCTTCGTGATCAACCAATTCACAGTTGGATCAGATCTCTGCAACTCCTGACTGGGACACGAACACCCTTCTCCTTCAGTGACAGATGCTTTTAGAACTCTGAAGTTTGGAGAAGGACACGACTGATAGGAACCAGATGGAAAAATCAGCAACATGCCCAGAGCACTTGTAATGATTCACAGATCACAGTTGGCAACTTGGCTTTGGAAAATGACAATAAACACATTATTGCAGGGTTTCTGTACCTTCTTATTTCATCAGTACTTCAGAACAGTGGGGTTCTTTTTAAAAAAATTTAGTTTTTGCACTAAGCATCATTAAGACAGGGTTCCCCAAACACCACAAATTTAAGACCGTTAAATACATTTTCAGACAACTCAGATTATTGTTATTGAAGTTGAAATGGATGTTTTGAATTTGCCAAAATGAGAAAGAAATCATTATACTTTTCTTCAATATTGACCTTTGTATATGTATTACATTAAATAAATCAGAAGTACATAAATCAGAATCTGCAAATGAAATTTGGCACTGAATCAAATATCATCAAATTTCACTTCACTGTCAACTTCAAATGACTGAACAGGTTTTGGGTATTTTTGTTAGTTGTTAGCTCTAACAAATTCCTCCTTCCAGTGAGAATTCACAGAAAATTCTGACATTACCAACCCTATGCTTTCTGTAAGAGGAACAGCAGCTCAAAACCCTCTAGTGTGCTAAAGCACACGACTTTCTTACTCACCATCCAAAATAGCAAGATTAAAATCCTGTGTGGTTTCAAACATTTAATATTGACCCTGAAGTAAAGGCCCTCAGTGTATAATATTAGATGAAACACCACACCTAAAAAACACGCCATGGGATGTTCAGCTACTTAAACCTGATTTAACTAAATTTTTACAGCGCCCTCCTGACTATTCTTTTTAGCTCCCTAAATAAGGTGAGGTAGGCATTTTTCATCAGAGGTAGGGATTTCCCAGTGGCACTTGAGGGGTTGTCTTGGTTTTAAAATGAATTATATGGTAATATGTTAAAAAAGCTGTTACATGGGAGGACTGCAGTCTTATTTATTTTATAGATAAGGATGCAGCCCTATTTCAGGAAACCTATTTCCAGTATATGAAGAGTTGAGATCTTGTAAGGGGTATGTCCCAGCTCATCTGTCAGTCTCATTTGGTTCCTATGACAAGAAGCTGTGCTCACAAGACTAGAATTCAAGAAAAAGAACTGAAATAGAATTCCAAAACTGAAGTTAAAAAGCCCACAAAACAAGCAAAAAAAAAAAAAAAAAGCATTGCTGATACAGCAGGAAAAGCAAGCAGGGTGGGGAAAAATAGTAATTTTCTGTACTGGTGACATTTTGCAATAGTATTTTTTCGCCTCAATTATCTGCCAAGGAGAAACATGCTTCAAAAGATAAATTGCAGTTCACAGAAAATAACTTGCAAAGTCAAGCATTTGATTGACCAAATTTTTCTGATCTCTAAATCACAATCTACGTGTCTCTAGCTCTGAGGCTGGTGTTGGTTTCATTGCAGACATAAAAGCGGACAGAATTTACATGGTATGCAGACATTGCAAGGACATGAAGAAATCTAGGCAGATTTCTGAACTAATTTCTATCATTTGCCTTTGGTAAGTGAAGAGCTTCATTGCAAATTATGAAGCATCCTACTAAATGAACAAGATGAGGTTTCAACAGAACAAATAGCTATTTGGTTCAGGGGCCTGAAATAAATCAGAAAGAAACAATTTCTTCCTTTGTGTCATCTGTTTTTATTCAAAATACTTCCCAGACCAGTAGAGATCTGTGAGTTCTCTCCCACCACTGCAAAGAAAATGCACAGGAAAGCACGTACCCCAAGGCCCCAGTGTATACCCTCCATCAGCAAGGACTCTGTAGGAGCAGTGGAAGAGAATGGGACACAGAACTCTTTTAAATAATTCTGTTCAGAAAATCAGAGTCTTTGTTTTCCTATTGCCTTCCACAGCTGGTGACCATCAATAGATTTTTTTATTCATTTAGAATAACAAAAGCAATTGGAGCCAGGAAGAATCCAACTCTGGTGATACTTCATAAGAGAGTGGCCTTGTAAACCAACATGTTAAATCACTCATCTGTATGGTCAGTGAAACTACCATGACTGACCTATCAGTGCTACCATTCACCATTACTTTCTGGAAACTGCTGGAGTCAGTGCTTTGCCATTGAACTTATGACAATGTGTCGCTTACAAACTTAATCTGAAGACTTTTCTACAGCTGTATGAACTCACATACAAGAGAAATGTATAAGCCACACATCAGATCACCTGTCCTTGCTTATCAAGGAAACCCAATTTATTTCTGTCCTAGGGAAATAGTCTCATTCTTACTCAAAAACTGACTAAAAACTGGAAATTTTAGAAAATATCTACAGTAAAATTCATGTTTTTATAAAACTTTGGACCCAGCACAGAGGCAGTCTGCATGTTGATTCTGGAACTGATGTCAATGTGCTTTACATTATGGGAAATCCAGGAATAAAGTGCTCACCTTAGTACGGGCGGTGCTGCAGACTGCTGTCCTGAACAGCTCTTCGAATCAAGCAACTCTAGTAAATACACAGCACTGTGACACAAAGAGGTCTTAGGGAAGAACCTGTTGGAATTGCCGAGTTTCTCTTTGGAAACGGCTTCACTGCATGTTTCTTGGGCTCAGATTCATTGTAAGACAGTGGTGCTAGACAGCGACATAACAGAGAAGCAGTGAGAAGCATCTATATCCTCTATTGCACCCTTTATACAGTGATCTCAAAGAAACATGAAACCTCTACATCCCTAAGGCTCACACAAGGCCTGTGATTAGCTTAATTGATGCACTGAAAGGCTCAGCCATGTAAAACACCAGCGCAGTCAAGAAATACTGACTTTAAACTTCAAGCTGGACTGCTGTCTGCTACAACTGTCTTGACCCATGCAATCACTGTTATTCTTGTGTAAAATTCTCTTGACTCAATCACGCTGGTATAGCTTTTTATTTACTTATTAATTTGCTTTTAGAAAGAAGACAATGTAGGAGGCATTTTGTTTTCTTGGCTTTTTCATCATTCTTTCAGAAAAAGAGATAAAAATGTTCTCTTTCCTAGAAATGCAGTATTCTCTTCTCACCACCGAGCCTCGTAAAACGTGGTTACTGTGTAGGCTTTATGGTCACTACAGAATACATAGAGCAACATATTCAGGATTTGTTTTTATATGCATTCATTTTATTTGACCTATTGCTTGGAATCCTGTGATCTGGATTCCTGGAAAGAAAGAGCTCCTTCAGAATAGTCCACAGCATGCTGATTATGGGACTCATCAGGGATCATGATTTATAATTTCACTTCAACACCTCAGCTGGATTCCCAAATTAACAAAGACATTATCACATTTCTACAGGACTTCTATGATGGGAGAAGGCTTTGTTTAATAACATTTTGGCACTCTAGAATGTCTAGGATATGTCCATTATTTAGTCAGCCAGCCTATAAAAATTACATGACTTTCAACACACCTTTTAATTGCTTTTAATTATTAACATTTATACAGCTCTGAAAATGACAAAGTTTCTTAGCTGGAGACATGGTTAAATTTTTAATAGGACTGGAAAGCAAAGCACCACATCTCAGACTGTGGATTTAAAGAATACACAGTATTACATGCATGTGTATGTTTATGTATAATATTATCAATATAAATATGAAGAAAAATCTCTGTAAAATATATAAACATTAAATCATGTGTATATGTATTTCCATGCATGTATCCTTAATGAAATCTCATGAATATGCTGTTCAGAAGGTAAAAAGGAAAAGCTCAGAAGGCTTTTGGGCTCCACAGGATTGAACGAAAACAACTGCGCAGAGTTCTAAAAACCCTGTCTTATCACATCTTTGATTTGAGGAAGAGAATGGTGAGGCTGCTAGAGATGGTGTTGTAGCAAGCTTGTTCACTGCATATTTCTAACGTATAATGCAAAACA
Source organism: Phaenicophaeus curvirostris (assembly GCF_032191515.1). Classification (NCBI taxonomy): domain Eukaryota; kingdom Metazoa; phylum Chordata; class Aves; order Cuculiformes; family Cuculidae; genus Phaenicophaeus; species Phaenicophaeus curvirostris. The sequence goes on along the minus strand of NC_091408.1, from coordinate 12,567,195 downwards.
CTCATTACAAAAAAACCTCTTACATGAAGTAAGTTATTTTATTAATGTGCGATGCCAGCTGTTAATAACCTTGCCCATTTAATACCATTTCTCTCAAACAATTAGTTTGCTCTTTTGGTTTTTTTTTAAACTGCTCCCTCAAACTTTAACTACCTTGCAATTCTACAATTCCAATCAGCACTGGAGATCATTAAATACAACATTTATTGTCCAAAGCAGATAAGTTGCATCTATGCTCTCTTCTTGTCTCTGTGTGGCTCTGTTAGGACTTTTCCTCAAGTTGCATTTTAACAACTTGTCTAACTATAAGCTAGATCTTCAAATGAATTCTATGCTTGTTCTGGCTTTATTGACATTAGAAAGCAAGGGTAGGTTAAGCATAGCACCATTCTTTATTAGCAGACTATGGGGCTTCCTCTTATGCTTTTTGCCAGAAAATTGAAATTTTCCTAGTGGTGTCAGTACCAGATCTTCCATACTATATGACCTGCTCATCTCAGATATAGACATGTCTATAGACATTTTTGCTGGCACACAAGCCTTCTACTGTCTGAAGTTTCCAAGCGCTTGTTTTCAGAAGCTCAGCTCTGTCTGCACTGTTAACCCCAACAGAGTACACGAGCCACAACACTGCTAAGGCTAATGTCATTAGGTTGCCAAAAGACACCTCAACTATAACACAGATTGACTCATATCTAAAAGCCAGCCAGCCAGTAATGCTGTTAAAACATCCCCACAGGCTTCTTGTTCCTTCTTTTCCAGAAAATTATTCACACAATTACAAAATAGTTGAAACAGCTTCAAGAAGAGTACTACAAAGCAATGAAGATCATTCCCTACACTATTTGGATATAGACAAACCCAACTGCTTGTGCTCAATCCTTTCCCAAGTCACCTTTTCCCTGTGGTCACTCACAACCACCTTTTCAAAAGGACCTGTCACAATTTTGACCTCCCTCTTATTATATCCTGGATGAGTCCTGGATGAGCCTTAATCCCCTGAAAGGAATCTTAGGAATGTAAATCAAAGTGTAAATCAAAGTCAGATTACCTTTAAAAGACTTAAACCAGTTTGGAGAGCCAGAAGTACCCCATAACTTTTAAGACGTAAGAAAATATTTATCATAGGTAGATAATATGGAGAAGCTTGCTTCTCTCCTTAACGAGAATTAGGAGGCATCTTTCTTTAACAAAGGAGTGAATCTCAGAATTATCCAGCTTTCAGGACTTAAAGGAAATGGAAAAACTATGCAAGGAAAGTAGGAAAACTGACTTTGTTTCAGAGGAATGGAAAGAGAATAGCATCAATGCAGTGCTAGCAAACAAGATTCTAGTTTCCCTCTGATACTTCAGAATAAAATCTACAAACAATACTTGGTTCAAGTCCAAACAAAAAACCCCTTTTGTAACAACAAATGCAAAAGTCTATGTGCACCAGAGATGATCAACACGGCAAAATTACCTCCTGAATTAGTAAAGTTGGGTCAGCATATTAATTACATAATTAGAAATGCTCAGAATACATCTTGCCACTATTGTTACTTGTCCTATATTTAGGGTTCTTTTAACTGTTCTACATTGACTTTAGACCAAAGAATAGCCGAATTTGCAAACTAGACAACTTATTTACAGAGAGAAATAAGAACAGACACTCTTATGAGCACATATTTGTCAGCTTTCTTTATCTTCTTTTCTTAGCCCTCCCTTCATAGCCTTGGTTTCCATTTAAAAATCTGACAGGAGCAGGGCTTATTCCAGTAAACCAAATTACAGGTATTAATTAATGGTTCTCGCCTGTTTGCCAGCTCCTGCAAGCAGAAGGGTAGATAAAAATGTATTTACAGCAAAATTTAATTACCCATTTTCCAGCCATTGGCCTGCTGGCAGAAGTCTCCCAATGTACTGCAGAATAGGACTTGGATTAGGAATTAATTTAGTGTCAGCAATGATCTGCAATGTAATGGCTTAATCAAGTTTGCTGTGAAATTGGTAGGGAGCTCTGGAGCCTAATATTGCCCCAGAGCCTGCTGCATCTAAAGACAGGATTCAGAGATCCATAACGTAATCATCATCCAGCAAAACCAAGATCTCTCCTATAATCAGGAACTGCCCCTAGCAAGCTCACCTCTCACATTATAAAGTTACAACTCATGGGTTTGAAGTTCTGTGCATACATTTGACTCTTTCTTCCTCTTCCAGCTAAATCTCCCAAATAACCTGTACTTGCATGAATAGCATGATTAACACGTAAGCACAGGCCAGTGCGTCACTAACACATGCTCTCTAATTTTTTCACAATTTAATCTCAATGCAAATACAGAAAACTGCTAAAACCAAGAGAAGATAGGTTGTAACATACAAATTTTTTTTTTCTCAATTCAGAATTCTCCCTAAAGTGGGCAGTATGATTACAGAGTTCTTTCTACAGGAGCACTGCTGTAGGTGGAAATAAGAGATTAAGGCTCTGGAAATCACAATTAAGAAAAAATGAGATATGAACTGAGCCTTTTGTTTGCAAATCTTTGAAATTTTAAATATCGTTATTATCTTAAAAAATAAAATCAATTCACATTTTCTGCTAGATGTCAACTGACAGAATAAAAAAATTGCTAAAACAGAAAATGTTATTTCATAAACAGTAGAATAAAAACTATTCTCTTGAGCTTTCAAAGCCATATTCTATTGTCCTCAGAGGCTTCAACCTTTCAAAAAATATGAATAAGTTTCTCAGCTGGGGTGTTTAGCTGGGGCTGAAATATTCCATACTGTCAGCAAATTATCATAGGTTGATAAAATATCATGGGAGAAACTCCTAGAAGAGCTTTGAACACCACACTGTCACAGCACCTTACCTGTTTTACTAATTTTTCCCTAAGACAATGAATCATCCTTGTGCCTCTCATTCTGTCACTCATCCATATTTACATCACATCTGACACAATGCTACTGGTACATCCAAAGGCTTCTTTTTACAGCACTGAGGATTGCTTTTTATAGTCTTTTCCTTCTTTTGGGTTTTTTTTTTGTCCTTTTTCCCTTTTTTCCCCCTTTTTCTTCCCTCTCCTTTTTAAAAAAAAACCTTATAACTTTCCCCCTTCTTTTATTCTAAGCATAATACACAATACATCTATAGAAGCACTATAGATCATCATCATGTGAAATGACACTTCATGTGCAGAATTTAAGAAACATGGATGCAGAAAATGAACATGGATAGATTCAGAACTGTATGCACAGGACCATTACACAGCCCTACATCTTCACCAAAAGCTGATATATGCACATGTGGTGGACAAGCATACTCCCTGTTCAGAGTTAAATAAAACTTATGGGTTAAAAATGATTAAACGTATATGCAAGTGAAGATCTAGCACACATCTGAAAAAGACAAAGCTAAAGTTCATTGAATTGCTCATATCAAGAAAAACTGTAGCTAATAGCACACTCTCGTAGTGGTATTTAGGTTAATGAGTTGTCAGAACTCTCAAGCACCAAAGGTAAAGCAATCAGAATTCTGAAACTCTAAACCAATCCCCCCTAAAATGCACAGATGTGATTAACTACCTTAAATGCAACACTGTGGTTGGATGTTTGAGTAGCGATCACTTATATAATGTAATTGTTTAAATATAGGAGGTAAACTGAAGAGGTGAAGAATGTATCTCCATAAAGAATAAAAAGCCAAAGCCTTAAATCATAGATTCTCATTCCTAATAAGTCCCTGCTGTAGTAAGTATTTCTCAACTGAGTTTACATAAAATATATAAATTGACAGTAAACCCTTTAATGAGTGTGTTGAGAATACTGCAACATGGACTTCGACATTCAGAAAGATCTCATTAAGCGTTTAACCACATATATTCTTCAAGTAGAAAGTTACGAGAAAGTTAGTTTGTCTATACCTTAATTAAAAAGGCTAAATATGCTTTATTTGTAAGAATTAAGCTTTAATCCTCTAGCCTCACATCCACTCAACTGAATTATCAGCTAACAGGCATTACCTTAACGTGTATAGATCACTGGACTTGTGATACATCATTTTCTTAACAAATGCATTGGTCCTGTATGTTCTACAACACTGCTTTTTTTAGTTGTCTGCAATGAAATGTCTCTCATAGCATGAAAATTTCTTCTGAAGCAAGAAAACTCTACTTTAGAGGATCCTTGCATATTCTCTTTTAAAGTCTATGAGACATATATTATAAGGATATGTCGTGAAATATCACAGCATTCATTCTCTGAACCTTAAGCATGGGCCTGCCTCGAAAGACAGCTGAGAATATAGTTGTTCAGCTCTTCAGCATCTTAACAAATAAGTTTAGGCTTCCCCAAGAAAGCAGAATGTTCATTCACAAAAAAATAGCAAAAGTCTCTTTTACAGCATTGCATCTTTTCTCTGTCAACACAATGTATGTGCTAGGATGGTTATGCATATCCAGAAACTGCAAATTACCAGAACACATATACAGATCTTAGAGCACGCAGTGATGATGGCAATTACCATACTAGTGGTTTTCAGTTGTTACAGTTGTTCTAATAATATCTCCCTGCCCATTATGGAACAAATTGGAAACATCAGCACCTAATTTCTAAACTTCCCTTTCTTATCCCTGATGGCACTTAATGCCTAAAAGTCATTACACCTAAAAGTTCTCTCCACACATCACAACGTCAGTGCCTGATCTAAACCCAGTTTCTTCACTCAAACGTCAGCAACCTGGTTCATTTCTCTCCACAGTAGGGTGCCCAGCATCACATGCCTGCTCTATTGCCACAGGTGATTTTTTTCACCCTATCACAACAGGAAACTGGGTGTTTTCAAACCATAAAGTTTTCTGGACCTCAATCTAAATTTTTTAACTGCCAACTATTTAAATACAATTTAGACTCTCTCAAATAAAGTTACACCATGATGAATTTCCTTTCAATACAAGAGAGTGGCAGATATAAGGCTTTGTTTCATAAATTCAGAAGAGAATTTTCCTTCTGCGCAATCATCTTTGAATGAACACCCTGAATTCATTCCTAAAGAGCCGCAGAGGGCTAGCTGCTAAGAGCAAGCAATGGCAAAGCCCGCCCCCATCTCAAGTGGGAAGCGAGGCTGCAAACCATCAAAATGCCAAAGGCACAAAATAGCTTGTCCCAATTTCTTCATGTTATTTTGGTATACTTCATAAAAAACCAACATCACATAACTCATTAATCATAACCTTTCAAAAGTGTACTCCTTTCCCCCAAACTGTTAAAATTTAGTAGAAATGCAGACAAAGTTCTAATAAAACTATTTTTAGACTTTGCCACACAGAGAACATCATCAGGAGTCTCATCTTTCTATTAATGCAAATGTATTTAAGCAGTCACTGCAGGAAACTTTAAAATATGCTAATCACTGATTCTTTGGACTCCTGTTTCTAACATCTTTGCTGATGTGTACATATCACAGATGGGCTAAGTAAAGGGAACACCATCATTTAAAGTGTCAATAGGTATTCACAGCTCCATGAAGTGACAATCATATGTATAATTTATTGCCACATTTATATATTTCATAAATTTCCAAATTCAACATCCTTTTAGTACATAATATTCTCATTTTCTGGTGTCTGGGCTGAATTGCCACAGTGTGTTATAAATGGAAATGCTTTTGATAATCACATGCACTGTTTTTCTTTTTAAAGTGATTCAGTGCTGATGAAAGGGGCCAGATTGACGGCCTTGCAGATTGGAGTTCCCTGTTAATCCACAAAGAAAACAAGGCACTGTCAGGGCAGTAGCTGGGCCAGCTTCTTTCCAGTCCATCTCCATTTAAATCCGTAAGAGAAAAAGAAAATCAACAATGTACACATCACATTTCTAAGTCAGTCTGACTCTGCCTGCTCATATCCTTGGCCTTGCTTCTTATTTACACTAGCAGAGAAAGTAATCAAGGAAAGCAATGCATTTCTGAGATTGGACTGCTGCCTGTGAGCTGTTTTGTAGTATACATTTAAATCCAGCAGCACACATCACTCTTAAGCCAGCACACGCATCTTCAGTGTGTAGTTAAAAAGAGTACAATGATTTTACCTTGTTTACAAAGGCTTGTAGTGATAGGACAAGGGGCAATGGGTATAAACTGGAGAGGGGCAGATTTAGACTAGACTGAGGGACGTGGTTTAGTGTTTGATAGGAATGGTTGGACTCAATGATCCGGTGGGTCTCTTCCAACCTGGTGATTCTATGATTCTATGATTCTATGATAAGGAAGAATTTCTTCACTCTGAGGGTGATGATGCCCTGGCCCAGGTTGCCCAGGGAAGCTGTGGCTGCCCCATCCCTGGAGGTGTTCAAGTCCAGGTTGGATGGGACTTGGGCAGCCTCATCCAGTGGGAGGTGTCCCTGCCCATGGAACTGCATGGCCTTTAAGATCCCTTGCAAACCAAACTAGTCTATGATTCTAATAAAGCATTGAGGTAAAGTTACTAGGTTAAGATCCAGTAAATTGGCTTCAGCAATCCTTTCCTGAAAGCAAGTGGTTCTTATCTACTGAGTGCTCCGTTAGCAATGACAGATGTTTTCTCTAGCAGGTTGCTATGATAAAGACAAACCAACGCAAGATAGATGTATGTGACTCTCAATTTGGTCACTATTGCTTATGAAAATGAATATATATTTCATTAAGAATGTGCCAAAATATTGTAAAATATTATTTTGGGTTTTACTTATCTACCACACAGTGCAGAGCAGCAAGCGCCACACCTGAAAGACAAGGCTGCGACAGTTGTCCAAACCACATGTTAACTTCTAGTCTATAAAACTGAAGTAGAAATTCGATGAAGATCCCTTTTTAACGGCACACAAACATGACAGCAATTAGGGGGAGAATATGTTAGCATAGAATAAACAAATAAAACCACAGGATTTTAAAATACCAAAAGTAGCTCAGCCAGAGTACTTTAAAAAGAGCAACATGGGTTAGTCATATGGCTATATGAACATAACAGGGTGATATGGCCAGAAACAGGAGCATTTTGTTATGTGATGATAGCAATGAGTCTAAGAGCTTCCATGGGCATTTGCAAGTAAAATCCTGCCTGCCCACAGTGAACTAAGGAATTGTTGTTAATGAGATAATGGGTCATCCCCTACTTACTAGGTATCCAATTACATAGATGTTTTCTTATTTCGACATATCATAAATAATATTAGCCTTCTATTTTTGTAAAAGATCAAATCCCACTGAAATGGATCTTCCAGTCTTCTTGGGAAGCACTGGTTCTGTCTAGAATTTCATTTTATCTTCCAGTAACTGAAAAGATTAAGAGTATATTTCAAGTGTTTCCATTCATTTTTTTCTGCAGGTGAAGATGTCTATGCCATTTTTTTCTGGAATTTAAACTGTTCTAAATGATCTGCAAATCTTCATGCCAACTACACAAAACATGCCCTCTACTGCTAAAGAAGGAACGAGGAAGTTTGAAAATACGTTCACGAGTGGTTTTAATGTAGTGTGCTTTGCTTTAAATCATATTCTGTTCCTTTATTCATGACTACGTATTTCATGCATCCTAAAAACCCACATAGAGAAACAGTTAAACCATATTTGACTTGCTGAAATAAATAGTCTCAGTTGCATCTTGGAGACCATGCACTCAAGCCAAGATACTTTTGGCTCTATATGAGTATATTTTTAAAATGTGTTGCTAGTTATTTATACAGCTCATTATCTCCTTGCTATGCTGAGCACAATGAATTTCCCATGTCCACCCACTGCCTCTCAGGTAAGGATGAACTAATGGTTTGGATGTGTCTGTAACTATTTCTTTTTTAAGGAGGAAGAAAATTAAAAAGTGCGGCTACTTTGGGGGAAAATTCAGTGAAATAAAAAAAAAAAATAGAGGTCCCACTATCATTAGATTTGAGAAGCAAGGCACTTACATTGCAACTTTGCCCCAAATACAGAAAATCACCTAGCAAGGTTTCTTCAAGAGCAATGTAGGTACCTTATGATAGCTGAGTGCATAAGGGAAGAAAGAGTAAGAGAGAACATCCCAAGTGATAATTGCTCCAAACTGTTTGTTTTAACCAATGCAGTTTATCTCTGGCCCACCAAAATAAAACAAGCCACATCCAAATGATATTCCAGTACTGGTAAATTAAATCTCAAGACAGAATCAGAGAGCCATAGAATCATAGAATAGTTTTGATTGGAAGGGACCTAAAGATCATCCAGTTCCACCCCCTGCCCTGGGCAGGGACACCTCCCACTGGATCAGGCTGCCCAAGCCCCATCCAACCTGGCCTTGGACACCTCCAGGGATGGGGCAGCCACAGCTTCCCTGGGCAACCTGGGCCAGGGCCTCACCACTCTTATCATGAAGAAATTCCTCCTTATGTCTAGTCTAAATCTGCCAGCTTACACCCATTCCCCCTTGTCCTCTCACTACAAGCCTTTGTAAAAAGTCCCTCCCCAGCTTTCTTGTAGCCCCTTCACCTAACTCACCTCTGAATTTAGTAGTAACAGCACTAACCTTTAAGATTTGAGTAGAGGGGTTAAGTTTAAGGCTTATATCACCTGAATACTTTGTCTCCAACCAATTTACTAGACAAGAAGCCTTACAAATAAAGCTACTACAAAATTCTGCAGTCTGATTCATTAGGACAAAAGTTATTTAAATCATGTTCTCTCCACAGACATACTATTTTGTCTTAAAGATGATTAAACAAGAGGCAGATGTAATTAGGGTTGCCTAAAGGATAAGCAAAAAAATCAATCTCATCAAGCGTTTTAGAAAAATGAAGTAATAAATCACCTTGTTCCATAAGCCTTTTGTTTTGCTGTAACTGATAATGTGTTGAGATTCTTTAGCGTTCTTGTCTGATACAGCATTACATTTGTTAAGGCAATTTAGAAGGAAACTGGGACCTAACAACAGACAGTATATTTTGGAGAAAAATAATAAATACAGTTAGGCTTATGCAGATGGCCTCCTTTCAGACAGCAATGAACAGAACACCCGCTAGTGAGATTTACGAAAATATAGACTACATCCATAAAGACAAAATAAAGATTTGAAAGAAAATATATACACTGTCTCTTAAACAGTCTCCCAACTCTTATCCCAGGTTCAGAAAATAACTGTTTTAGGAAAAGTGGAACCTTTGAAGGTTTGCATCACTGGCTCTTTGTTGGTTGGATGCAAATAAATCACAAAGTACAAAATGGAACGAGAAAAATCATGCCCTGAAAGAACTATCTGCAAATAAGAAAATCTGCATTCAGTTCCTGAATCAAGCTTCGACTTTCTTTAGATATTAATTAGCTCATTTCTTCTGTTTCTTATAGAGCAACAGAGAAAAGAATGTTTCATTGCTCTTGTCTCTTTAGTCCACATTCACTGCTCAGTTACTTCAGTTATGGATCATTTAGGGATCCTGTTCCTCTCCTGACCCATCCTGACTATGGTTCTGATTAGCCCTCAAATAGAAAAGAGATGGAAACAAGGGTGGTTTTACTAAAAGCTTGCATTTGAATCAACAATCTTTTTAAACTGAGGGAGTAAGAATATTATGTCCTAGGGAAGAAAGAAGAAAAGTCCAGGCTGCTTTCATGGCTACTGATTTAAGCCAGTCTTACGCTGGACATATCTCATTGCTTAGGACAAGATTTACTGCTTCTCACTCATTCAGGAATGTAACAGTGTGCCTGAACTCTGATTAAATTTTTTTTTTTAAAGACCACACAAAGGTCTATTTTTGATGGAAGTTCTCTTCACAGACTGCAGATAGGAAGGGCTTTTTTTATACTGGCACTGTATTAAAAAATCTCAAAACAAAACTCTACATTTGCACAGGCGATAGTTAATCTAGAAAATATCATCAGAAATGTAAGGTTATATAAGTTTTCTTCTCCATTGATATGGAGAAGAAAAATGATGGAATTGTAAAGGGAAATAAGGTATTAAAAATAGCTCACTGGCACTCAGTGCCATATGTTTAAAAATGCTCAAAAGAGATCCAAAATGGTAAAAATTCAAATACATTATGATTACCTTCATCATTTATCAAAATCCAGACACTGTTTTTGGCCATGGATGTTGTTGCTTTTGTTGATATAAATCTCACCCATGTACAGGGCACAGCAAAGACAGTTAACCTTAAAAAGTTTCTTCCATAGAATTAGCTACCTGCGCTAAACAGCAAGCATCATATCAGAAGCATTCATGGTTTTGCTGTTATACTGATATCCAGCCTCATTGTTCTGCCATCATTAACAGACTGCAAACCATCTCTGAAGAGCAAGCAATGCTCAAAATATTTACGAATTCAAAATATTGTCTTTCAGTCTGTTTTTTTGCCTATTACTGCAGACATCTAGGGCTCTGACTTCAGGAGACAATGAATCCAAGAAAATGGCTGGGAAGGATGTCAGATCCCTGCTTTGCACAGAAGCAAAAAGGTTTAAATGGAGTACAGCGTGTATTTTAGAGAAAACAGAGTATTGCAAAAGACTGAAGCCATTACAGTTTTTCCATCATCAACATGTGATAGAGGGCTGTATCTCAGCAAACTGCTGTTGTTATAGAAACTCTGCTGACACGTTGCTGCTACGGTGAAAGTGGCAATATACTTGCACTAATGTCCTTTTTATCAACCTCGGTTCAAAATTCAGAGCACTTTAATTTACAATCAGGGAGCTGCACGACACTTGCTGCAGTGTCAAATGCTGCTGTTGCCTGGAAACCAACAGGTAACTGCTGCAAGTCTGATTCATTTATGTACATGGAAAGCTAATGACAGAAGAGGAAGAGAATGTTTATCTGTAGGTAACGAATTTGGTCTCTATTTACTAAAATACAGGATTTTCCTGTGAAATCACTGCAGAAATATATCACACAAGAATGAAAAACTGCACTTACTTATTCTGTTCTTCTGTGTAAATGATTAAAAGTTATTGGTACAGATACAGCTGTGGCAATTAATTAAAAATTAAATAGGAGTCAACTGTAAGTTAAAATTTAGCCCTGAAGTACTGTAACTACAGCATGAAAGAAATGTTATTTAATATTTTCTTAGCAAATTTAAATCCTGGCACCAGCGTATTTATCGCTCTCACTATCTATACTGCAATACTATGTAAACAATAGTGTTTTAAATAGAGGCTGGTTCAGAAGTCTAAAGTTTACTCTTTATCCAGAAGGCTGCTAGTGCCCAGCAACCCTTTAGGCTTCTTGTGTTCCTCCTAAATATTGACAAACCCAGCGATGAGAATAGACTTTAAATGCACTCAAGGACACAGTCCACACCCGAATAAAACGAGCTGCTGCAAATAATTATTTGTCTGTTCTGTTCTCAAGACTCTAATCCAAATCCCTGTTTTTTTGTTTTCCAGCACAGCTTTATGCTTCTTGAAAGCTTGAATTATTTGTGTGGATGAAATTCATGGCAAAATTCCCACTGATTTCAAAGGCATTCCATTTTTGCCTCATGTTGGTCTTCTGTACAGGTACTGAGTCTGGGTCTACAAACAAGCACACAATTTCTCAAATGCCTTCTGGTAAGGAAACTTCTACATGCATTAGAAGATTGACTTAATTTTTTTTAACCAGAAATGTCTTTCACCAGACCTCAACATTCAGTTCACATCACAGCTATATAATTATTCTTTTCAGAAGCATAGATGCAAAGAAGGCATTAACAGCCATTCAAAATATCACATTTATGCACTTTTCTCTTGTCATATTAAATATAATTACTTCTGATGCAATCAAACGCATATCCTTCAAATGGATAAATCCAGCACCAAATTTAGAACCTCAAGCTTCAAATATCAGGCTCTTAAAGCAAAGCTTTAAGCCTTTACTTTCAGTTCTGTGAGGTACAATGTAAGAATGGCAAGAACATTAGGGTTAAAAATGGTATCTTTGTATGAATTTTGTTTAAATTATTGTTAGTTATTGGTTGTGAAGTGCTTTGAAGATGAAAGGTGATATCTGAAATGTTATAAATCAGTCACCAAGAGATGTGGATCAAGTAAATGACCAACATACATACTCCTCAGAACTCATTAGAACTGGAAAATAAATCACAGTATCCTATTTGTCCTGAAGCATCTAAATGACTTACAAGTGTGCATATGTTCCTCACACAGATAGGGACATACATACTTTTAGGCTGGCACAATAACTACTTATTAAAATGGGAGAGTATACAGTAATAGCAAATATTCTTACTTGCCGGTCTAGTTATAGGATTGAGTTTCGTTTAAATGCAGGGTTAGCCTCAATTATGCAACAATGAATTGCAATCAACTCTACACAGAGTACAAAAACTGTGTTAACAGGTATAAAGCATGCTTATAGAATAAAACTTCATAAGCAATTCCTCTGCACCTTACACATCAAAAGTAATCCAGTACATTCTCTGTAGAATCTAAGAACATTAGTATAACCATTAAGACAGTTGAAAGAAAGACACCATACAACACTAAACACAATTGCAGTATTCCCTGATGCATATTTTTCAAGAAACAATGAGTTTGAATTCATTATAATTGCATGTAATGAGAGGTATATACAATCAATAAGAATAAATAATAAATAAATAAATAAATAAATCTGTGCTTTCACCAGTTGAGGCTTTCATCTCACCCAAGAAGGAGATGCTACAATCTCTCTGCAAAATGCCCTGGTGTTTCACCACCCTAATTTTAAAGATTAATTGCTAGGATTTGTTTTTTGCTGGCAGTAGCATGAGCTGAAGTCACCTGCCCATTGCTTCTCCCAATAAGCATGCTACATTTTCCAAATGTGCTGCCTCAACTGCTTCTGCAGCTGTGGATGGAACCACATGAGGAACTGATCTGTGCTAAAAATAATTCTGGGGTGGGCAGAGGGAGAAGTAGTTTGATTAAGGAGGCACTGCTCTGAAAAGGACAACGTTGAAATTATGGCTTACCTGTCTTGGGCAACTGGCAAGTTTTTAGAAGATAACACTGTACACAGTAGACTTCCTCCTCTACCCTCCAGACTGCATTTCCTACTAAAAATCGACTCAAAAATTCAAATAAAGATAACCAGTTCAATCTAGTTTCTCCAAAAACTTCTAAAAGCTTGTCTTCCTTCTTCACAGTATTGCTCTTATTACAAGGCAAAAAAAAAAAAAAGAAAATAAATCACGTCCATTATACTTCCACAGTCTAAAAAGAAGTAAATTCCTTCGTATAAGGAAAGCAAAAGCAGATAAAACAGCTACTAATTACAGGACATAAAATGTAGTGTTTCATCGGCAATTCTGATTTTAAAAAGAAACAAAATTTTCTGTTTATGTATTCAAATGTCTTTGTACTTAAGTGCAAACATTTTATCTAAAAGGGAGCATTCAAGGCACCTCTTTGGCACACATATTCCCCTCTGGAAGTTGCCTTCAGGTAAGCAAACATTATCCTATGGGGTTTGTATTTGACAAACCCTTTTGAAAGGTTCTTTGAATGCAAAAAGTGCCTAAAAATCAGAACACATGCAAACACATAGAATTCCAAATGGAAAAAATCTGCTATCATTCAGAATCAAGTGTCAGGAGATACACAGCAAGATTGGAATGTGCATATAATAACCATTAAGCACTGGCTCCTGCACTTTTGTGTTCATGCATCTGGAAGAAAGCATTGGAATAACTATTTATATCACATTTTTGTTTATCAAACTCTCATTTCATGCTTTCATTACTTGTGTCCCAAGTATATATGTGTATTATTTAAGCACTACTAGTGTTTTACAAGATTCTAAGGAATCAATACAAAATCTATTGCTATAAAGATTGTGGAGTTAAATTCTTCTTCTCCCAAACACACCCCTCAGAAAACTCCAGCTCACTGCAAACAAAAAACACCAACCAACCAACCAAATAAAAAAAAGCAGCAGCTTGGACTGCAAAACTAGCCTTGTCTTTAAATTCATCAGTTGCCATAAAATAGTAAAAACAAAGTCAGTACTTACTAAACACTGCCAGTGAGGATGCTCTTGATTTAAGGTGGTGACATGAGACTTAGAAATCTGGGTTTCTTCTAAAAACTGGGTCTGATCAAATATTTTCTGTGATGTTGCAGGCTGCAGACATGATGGATCATTTCCAAACTGTGTAGAATAAAACAAGCCAAGTGACCACATTGTTAAAACTGCATTTGTACTAGCTGACTAGCACTTGCTTTTCCTGCAACACATCATGTTTCATTAACATGATTTTCATTCCATGTGTCCCCAAAAGCTGCTTGAAAGTGATGGTTAAATGCACATTACATACAACAGAAGCCAAACTAATAAATTGAGCTTTGCTGAATAAGCATTTTGTCAGGGCGGGCAACAACACCAAAGTCCAACATAAACCTCCAAAAGAAGATTTAAATACTGTGGTCATTGTTCCCTTGAAGGAAATTAATTTCAGGAGGTAAATGATAAAATTCAGTGTCAATATTTTCTCTATAAAAGGTAGGGACATAAAATTAAGCAGAAAAATTCTGACTAAGATTTATCATTAGATGCTGCAAGTTTGTCAGAATATTAACAACAATGTTCCAGCAAAGATTATACAAAGCACTATTAGAAATCCTGTTTGTTTGTTTTTTTTGGCAGCTCACTTGCACAACTCAGTGCTCTCTGGCTTAAGAGAGATCAGAAAGTTTGATTTCAAATTTGTTTTGATGGAGGCAGCAATATCAACATTCTCAAATTCCCTTTCAAAGAAGGTTTGGAAACAACGGCCTCAAATACATTTTCATGTAACTGCAATTTGAAATGCACAAGTTTCTGAGGAACCTTAAAAGATCCTGAATTTGAGATAGTTCAAATATACTAAATCTTTTGCTTAGAATTTCCTTTTCTGGGCAACAATCAAACACCATTTAAAAAATGTCTCAATAGAGATCAAAAATTATTGAGATAGGCATAACCCAAAGTTACTGACACCAATGGAACAAATCCCACTGATCTTTGGGTAAGACCCTAATTGTTTACAGTTTAGCTTTGTAACCCAAGAAAAGATCCAATAAACCAGTTCTCCCCTCAGGCAAAATTAGCTTCCTCTCCTTACATTCTAATATCAATTTTAAAACAAGCTACAGCCAGTAAGAATCATATGCATTGGAAGCTGCTTCCTCAGGAAACATGAAAGATGGTGAAAAAGTTTTTTAAAAATAAAAACAAGGATTTAAAAAATAATATAATATAGCATCAGCATTGTGGGAGTTTTAAATGAATCAAAGTTTGATGTAAAGTCTAGAATTTAATGTGTTCTTCTGACTCCCAGAAGCCGCGTAGCAAATCACTGAGATAATTACATATAAAGATACCTGTTTGACTATTCACTTCATGGACAGTAATGAACAGGTGGTAGTTTCCACTACAAAAGGATCAGATGTAGGTCTGTTGAAAAAACTATGATTTTTAAGACTTAATTTACAAGGCTATAATTCAAGCAATGGAATGATTTGACTGGAAGGGCAGCATGCAGATATCTGCAAGAAAGAAACCTTTACCAGCATGGTTAAATCCCCTCTAGAACTGTGACTTGAAACTTCCAAAAGATGCATAAAATGAAGCATTTGAGCAGTGTGTGGGGTCAGCAGATTTATATGCCCATTTACAAGCCATCTTTCGAATTAAAACATATACAGTGCATTACTCCTCACATATATGCATTGGAAAGGCTGTGTTCAACACTTCTACATGACTGATTAAAAGAACAGAAGAAATACAAATGTTAAGATATTATTTTTTTCAAAATTTTGCACTTTTAAGACTAAATACAAAAGATGAAGCATTCTGAGCTGCTCATTTGCTCATCTGTGCTTTTATACTCTATCTTGTCAGTTAACCAGGAGTCTAATCTGATTTCTCAATGAGATTTCTAGGCAGGACTATAGCACAAACCACAAAGAAAGAAATAAATAGTATAGCTACAGTACACCTGTAAATATTTAATAATACTGAGTATTATGTTTATGATTATTCATTTCCTCATATAAACATTACACTCACCAGATAACTTTCTGGCTTCCTTTGAAGGGAGTCATCTATTTAAATCATATGTTTCATGGAGATTAATTTCTCTAATCTGTTAAATGTTTTTACGTCCGCAAATGAAAAGATTTACTGATCTCAGGTCCTCAGCCCCCTTGTTGACCTTTCCATAATTATCTTTTTAATAAATTTTACCATGGCACAGCTGATAACGAGCATTTTAATCTCCCTCTAGTATTTTTCTAGTTTGAAGCCTCCATAAGCTGCCAGTATGAGATATACTCCTGCAGAAAACCCAGGGTGTTTTGCAGCTAATTTCCTTAAGAACTTTTTCTGTGTCAACACTTTTGCACAAAGCCTTCACAGCTCTGAACCATATGCTCTATCTTCACATCCTTTTTTTTTTTGCAATATTCAGGTCAAAATAATTGTGTGCGAAAATGAATAAGGTCTTGAAAGAACAGTTTTAGAAGTAAATGGTGTTGGAACCGCAGCTGTGAAACAGTCAAGCACCTTTCCATTATATTTTATTCAGGTTGCATTTCAAAAGTTAGAAAATAAAATCTGTGAGTAGAAAGATCTGCTGATTAAGCTCAGCAAATTAAATTCAGGTGAGCCCCCCTCTTTCCAGAGATAGCTTTGGTTCAGCTACACTGCAGGAGGGTAAGGAAGAATTTCAGAAACACTTGAACACCATCCCCACAGTCGAGCATGCTCGGGATCCAACACCCTACACTGTGCGATCAAGCAGGGCAAGCATGACAACAGCTTCTTTTGCCCCATAAACAGCACTTAGATCTTGTCCTGTCTACATCCTCTTAAAAACTATCGAGGTGTCGATTCCCAGCTCTGTTCAGCCAACAGTTCCACCTTTCACCCCTTAATAGCTGCATTTTCACATAAGCATCTCTGTGCTTCTTCCTTATGCCCAAGAAATGCTTCCCAATGAGCATTTGCTAAAGGCACCCGACTGTCCTCCTTAAAATTCTCAGTTGCTTCAGAACCTATGAAAACTAAGTAATACTCAGCCAGGTGACACACCAAGGTTACTCTCACCCCCACCAGTGCTGTTCCACGACTTCCTCCCACTCTCTTTTCATGTCTTATTAATTTTACATCACTGCTGATCTGCGAACTTCACAGAGATATCACTCCTGCAGTCACATGTACGTAGGACAACGTTCTCTGGGAGTCTGAGTTCGTGCTACAAAACATAATGTAGCAACAGAGAAGAGCTGACATATTTATTGGACTCGGTAGAAGATAAGAATGAATAAGTTCTTCCAAAGACTTGGAAACTCATCTTTGTCCCTAAAATGGAATTCTAAAAATAACTTTGGATAGTGCGCCTCCACACCCTAAATGGCAAGGCATACGAATTGCATCCTATATGCACAAGCTAAATATCAGAGGTTATTGACTAACAGATTGTTCAGAGTTAATGATAGATACTTCCACTCATACCCCCACATTTCCACCTATTTTTAAATATCTTTACTTACATAATGTTTGATGTCTTCATCAGCACGAATCTGATTCTGATAACAACATCAAAGCTGTACTTGTAGGACATGGGAAATCACACTGAAAAGCATGCACCCTTACATTTCTGCTAGGCTTGGGCCAGGAAGCACAGGAGCTTTTATTTATTTATGAGTTTCCTGAGAAAAACTAGTGGTTGCTTTGTGTCAGCTGAATAGGATCGTAATTCAATCTTCATTGGAACCTGTTTATCTGAACAACTCATTACAGTGCAAGCTGACTGCTAAAGAACTCTGTTTCATAATAACAAAGCCTTCTGTTAGGGAAAGATGTTTTGAGAAGTTACTTTATGTAGTATAAGTTTATCAAAGTTTGCTTCTGAGAGACAGTGTTATTTCTTAAAAACATAGACAAATGAAGTGAAAGACATTTGTACCTGTAACAGTAACGTTTTGCCACAAGGACCGTGTCAATGTGCAGTAGGATGTTTTATGGGTACAGGCCTTGAAAATGCAAGCTCACAGCTGCGGAAACACTAAAACAGGAGAGTTTCTAAATTGCTCACGGCTTGGTATTCAAGCACAGGATTTGCAATCAGCTCTTCAAATAGATCTGTTGCAATTCCCCTGAAATTCTCGACTTTTCAAAGGGGTACGTGAGTGTAAACATCAAGGAGTCAACTGGAGTTTCACAAGTCTGCGTCTCTACTATTTATGGTATTACTATAAATCCAGCTAAGAAATGGCCTCTTGATGCCACATACTTATGATAATACTCAATATAGGGGTTTCACCCTGGAAAGTTCCTGTTAACAGAAACAGCAACAATAGTTGACTCTTTAAAAATACATCTTTTTTTCCGGAGATCCCTGCTACAGCATGCACGATACGAAAGTCAGATCAAGAAATGAATCATTCTAGGAAACTTGCCTAGGAGGCAAAGCACACCAGGTCAAGTGACAGACTAAAGTTACTGTTGGCTACTGCTTAGTGGCTCTGTTTGGAGCCAAAAGAGCACACTAATGATTCACAAAGGAAGAAGAACACAGAGGAGTTGCTCTCATAATGGCAAATAGGTCTGGTTTAACATTCATTTTGACAATACTGCCGTAAGGGACAAATATAAAAATCTAGGTGCTGAGGTGGGGTGTGTGCAGTCCTTCACAGTTTTTTGAGCCTTGAAGAATGGCTGCTTTTAAGTTTCATCCTCTGATTTGGGACTTTGATATTTTGGTATTTTCATTCTAATTTTAAACCAAGACTTATTTCTGTCACAGAAAAGAGATGAAGAAACATTCCAGCTTCTTGTCTGCCCCACCGTTGAAAGCTCTGCACTGTATAAAATGCTAGTTTACCACTCTGTTTGCACTTGACAGCAGTTTGAAATAGAAACTATTTCACAACAGTGATTCCAGTTTATCTCTGGGCCCACAGGAGGTATAAATTTTTGAGGATGGGCACCACTTCAATTCACAAGAAAAGTATGGTAGACATGGTCTTGCACACTGTATTACAGCTACACCACCAAGAGATTCTTGCTAAATGAACAAGGAACTTCTGAAGACAGATAACATGAAAACAGATAAAAGATGAAACAGATAAAAGTTTATAAAAGATGAATGAGGAGATGAAAATACACTTACTCAAATAAACCTAAGTAGACTCTCTCCCTGTATTCAAGTGACTGGCCATAGGGAGTTTCCTAAAAAAACATTTGTTTAGGGATTTGCCTTCCAAAATTTCCTGTCCTTCATTAAATTAATTTAATAGTTGATCTTTCTGCATGTATTCCGGTAATCTTAACTGATTTATTATTCTTCATAGAGTTATAGAATCATTCTTCCTTAGCTCATCCCTATGCAAAACCTTTCGCTTGTAGGTATTAATGAGATAACGAAAAAGGGATTAAATACATGTGGTTTGTTATTGGCTATTAACTGAAAGCAGACATTATCATAAGCAATATTCCTGAATTTTAGGATGACTGACCTGCAGAAATGAGTAAGAAGCAAAAGCAATGCGGGTGTCCCAAAAACTGCATTGAGGTGTCTTTAACGCTACTTACTAATTATGCTGTTTCATAAAACAGTCATACAAAGTGCTGATACATAAAGGTGCAGCATAATGAGGCTGTTTATCACTGTCCATTGGAGATCCAAATCTTATCAGTTTACACATTTCATTTCAAGCTGAAATCAGCAAAATGCAAATGTTAACAAAAGGTAGAGGTCTAAATCTGAGTACTGACATTCTAAGAAACATCTATAAAGTCACACCTTCCTTAAAGTTTCCTTAAAAGTCACATTGGAGGCTACAACAGTAATTCATGCAGATTATAACATCCAATGTATTTTACAATAACTAATTTTTTTCTGATCTCAGAGGCATGAATACTTTACCAGTTCTGAAGATAAAAGAACATAACTACAAACCCAAATTTGAAAAACAAATTAATCAAATTACATTCATATTAATTTCTTGACAGGGCTGTCAAGTAGTGTTTTGGAAATTAATTTGGAAGATGCTGTCATCATTTTGCAACCTCTAACTATATATTCCATCTCCTGATATGTCTCCAACAAAGACTAAACCATGCAATATATGTTTATTTTAATTTTCTAGAATTAAGTCTTTTGCCAAGAAAGGTTAGACCAGATGGTCCTTGAAGTCCCTTCCAACCTGCTATTCTATGATTCTGAGTCTATGATTAGCCTCCATCCTTATTACAACTGAGCCTTTGGAGCTACTTTTATGATATTTGTCCTACGTTTTTGAGAGCTTTTCGGTGTATTAAAGAATTCATATTTCAAACTCACAAAACAAATTAATTAGTAAGATCATGCCACCTCATCCTTAATCTCATTAGACAAGACTAATGGCTATAGAATCAATTATTTCATAGAGATTACTGCCTTAAGACCATTAGCCATCACACAGGCTCGTTTTGAATTTTCAATTCCTTTGTAATTTCCTCCACTGGTTTAATTACCACCCTTAATTAAGTCCTTTCTTTAATCAACTTTATAGCTATGTCCATTCATTTACAGCTGTATATAAAATAAGAAACATAGAGCAACTTGCAGATCTATAAGGCCAGAGCTTTCACAGTATTTGGCTGGCCTTAATCTTTGTTCCAAGAATTGGAAGTGTTCCTTTCTTTTAAATAACCATAATAAACTCATAACAAATACAAAGAAACCCTAAATTTTAGCCAGGTTTCACAAAACTTGGACCGATAAATTTCTGACTTTGCAGTTCTTCAAAATCAAAAGGATTAGCATTTATATTTGCATATTCCATTGTTTAATTTTCCATCAGTTTTAAGAATCTGTAGCTTGGCCACAGTTTCCCAGTGACTCCTAAAACTAAGTTGAGGTGGCAGGTCTTTTATACTCTAGGTATACACAGGAATTTTTACCTCACACTTTTATCATACACTTCATAAATCCTGTCCTGATGTGGAAACCACGAATCAATATTGAGTAAAAGAGTGTCAATTGCAGAATAGATAATGTATTATAGGAGCACAGCTGCATAACTGATCAGAGAGGTGCAGCTAGGTTGGCAAAACTATTTTCAGGATGCCTCCTACTTCAAATTCACTCGTACAAATTCACTACATCTGCATTTGAAAGAATCAGGAGGGGCAGTTTGGCAAAGAAAACAGTTGTAAACAACCCTTTGGATATGTTAAGTCTCCCTTGACTCCTGTATAAAAAAGATTTACACAAGCCTCTCTGTTTCTCTCTGAAAAAGCTGTATCCATATACTCAAACAGCTGTATGAATTTTCACTGATGAAAAGAAATGGCTACAGAAAGTCCATCCTGTATTTCTGCAATTTTTTTTTCTGTTTTATAAGTGAAATATTAACTTTTCAGGGTATGCTATATTTTTCAGACTAGATAATTTCCTTTCCAAAGCAATAAAAGACGTTATTTTCCAACTTCATGCTTTACTAATATCAGAAACAGATTCTTGTCCTTCCCAGAGCAAAGTGCTTTGCCATCTCTGGCACCTTAGCCATGAAAGTAATGAAAGTAATAAGCAGCTTCTCTGAAAGCTGCCCCTTCTAACCATTCTGTACTGGGAAGATATAGAAGTCACTCAGATTCATTCACCCCACTTATTAATGTATTCTATACATATACATACATATTTGTATTGGTAAATGTTTTTTCTGTTAATATTATTAAATCATTAAATATATCAAAGTGCTTTACATTAATGAATGAAAAGATGTACTTTCCCTTTACACAGTTTGCAGTAAAATGCATTTCCAGTTTTCAGAAGGAGTTCATGTTTGAGCTACTGACTGACACAAACATATATCTTCCATGAATTTGTGTTCAATAGGATTCTGAACATTCCTTGAAGCTCAGATCGATTTGGCACTGTATATGCCTTTTTCTGCATCAGGTGTGAAGAGTTAAACATTTAAAGTTTTCCAAAGAAAGAATATTTGCCATTCTTAATGTTTCTGGCATTTCAAACATATTACAGATGCACTCTGAAAATCATGCTGCTGGTTACAAATCCCGACCTCAATCCTTTGGCCAGGAAAGCCCAAACGTAATCTAATTTTTTGCAGACCCTCATATCTCTACAAAATCTAGACAAGGAGATTTTAACAAATTACTGTTTCAAATGAAAGAGGACAGTATTCTGATTCACAGAAAACCATTGTTCATTCTTCTCAAATCAGATATAATTTATCTTAAAAATAGCTCTCTGCAAATATTTGTAAACTCCTTTCCCTTGAAGGCACACATGCAGCAAATATCAGCCTTCTTTGACAGAAAAAGCATTATCCCTGACCAAGTATCAGCAGACTTGCTGGCTAAATGTTCACTCCATAAATATAGTAACACATAAGCATTCGCATTAGATACTTATAGGATCTAAAGAGAAGGGTGTTAATACAGAATTGCTCAATAGCAACATCTAATATGATAATTAATGATCACAGAATATAATTTTTTACTGTTTTGTATTTTAATAGAAAAAATTAATAGTCCTTTTGCAACAATGGTCTTATTTAAAGAAAAAAATATTCTCCAGTAACCTGCAGAATCTTTCTTATTTGGTGGGCATGTGATCAGAAAGATGAGAAGCTCTTTCTCCAAAGAAGTTTCTAAGATGAACTTCTAAGTATTTGATATTTTTAAACTGTGCATAAGGGAAAGGTACTGGTCTTCTGTGACCTTCAGTGAAAGAGGAGATTGCAATGACTAGGAATAGCCTCTGACCTTCCGTTATCTTTAACTAGTTCCACACAACCCCTTTTTTTTTTTCCCCCGCCTCTCAAAGACGAGAGCTAAAAGCTAATTTACGTTCCTTCCTTATTGCAGCTTCACAGCCACATCCTCCCAATCGTTAGATCCTACAACTTGGGAGCTATTTTTGCCATTTCTTTCTAGCTTACATCACACACACCAAGTCATTTTTTTAACCCTGCCTCTTGTTCCTCCAAATCTCTGTGATTACCAAAATTTGTTGCTCTCACCAGACTGTTTCTTGACTAGGGCAAATTCCTTGCCATCCCAAACATACAATTTGCCCTTTTCCACCTGTGATGTAAGCAGCTATTTTTACCGTACTGTTTGCTTGCAAATTACTTTTAAATTTTCTGAGGTGCTAAGCACAAATTGCTCTCTCAGGAAGGGCTATGAAACACCAAACTGCCCTATCACCAAATAAATTTGGAACAGCAGATTTTCCTATTTCTCTAGACACATTTTCATTTCTGCTTTGTTTGCTGAATTTTTTTTCCCATCACGGTATATAGAAATTTCTTGACATTTCTTGAAAATGTTATTTTACTTACAATCTATCTTCCACATTCTCATGCGTAACTGGTAGAACTTGTTAGTGAATGGTGTCTTTAAGATCTATTATAATAAATATACAAAAATGGGAAATGCCAACACCCTCTTGGCATGCAAAATTTTTCTCTTAAATACAAAAAAATAAGACCAAGGCGATCCTATTTCACTGAGCAAATTAACAAAAGGTCAGAAAGCTTGATCTTTGTCACTGGTGTACTCTGTCTGAAAGCTGAACTGCCATTTAAATATTTATAAGGGAGAGCTGTAATTGCAGGTTGAGAGCTGTGAGACAGCTCTGCATGTACAATACAGGAAACTCTGAAAATATTCATGATGTGGGAGATATTCCACCAAAGGAAAATTTGGGTGAAGGAAAAGTGTACTAACATGGCATTTTAATAATTTCTGAATCAGGATACCTAAGAAAGTGACCTGAAACCTGTTACTCTGGGGGTCTGTCATGGGACAGACATAGAAGAGAAAAAAGATTCAGACTCTTACTAGCAAAAGAAACCCAGTTCAAATTACAACAGCAGACCAGCAGTAGATGGAACCATGTTTTATTTTCGTGAATATTTTTAATGAAATAAAGAAAAAGGAAAAAACAAATATGAGAGGAGAAACAGCTGCATACATAGCAAAGTTAAGAGAGCAACCAAAACCAGTCCAGACCCTGCTGCATCCATTAACTGGGCTTGCTGGTAGCCATAGAGCTAACTCCCAGCTCTATGGTGCTTGCAGTAATCTCCCTTCTTGCCCAATTTTTAGTACCTTTAAAGAAACTAAATTTATACACGTCCCTCGAGTTTGAAATCCAGTTTATTGAAAATACATCTCAAGCAATTTATTCTGTTTGGCAGGATAAGGAAAACAAGAAAGCTCAGAGAATTCAGTCAATTCTTCTCACACAAAACCCTAGATAACGTGAAAAAAACGACCAGCATACAAACACCAGCAAGATGCACTATGCCAATGGTTCACTCTTCCATACTTTATCTGTGCTCCCTTCCTTTTCACAAGCCTAAATATGCTCCAAACATATGACGGAGAATATTTCCATTTTGGTCATTTAGTAAATTGCCTTCCAGTCCCACGAAGCCCCAGCTCCAGAATTACCTCAAAAAGAGGCTGCAGACCACAGCAACCGAAAGACAGAACATCAAATGCTTGTACAGGTGAGATCATGTTTTGAGATGAAGGTGCTTAAAGAACTATCTTGCAATAAACTGGATCTGTGTAATGGATGTAATTGCAAGATAAATCATATATAAACTGCTTCTATCAAAAATACATACCATGAGCTTGATAGGATTACTTCTTAAATAGCATAAGAAAAAGAGAATTTAGCTTAGACCTAAGAAATAAGTAGTCTTGTGAGCATGAGGCTGAGATTAAATGTATTCTGTTGTTGGTCCTGCTCTTTCCGCCACTGTTTAGAAAAGATGACTACCTGCATAATTTCTAACTAATTCTCTCTGTGATATTGGAAGTTTTGGAACTAAGCTGCTTTTAAAAATCATACAATGGATTTCAAAAGAAAGCACCTCAGCTTCTTCCTAAATAATTTTTAGGAATATATAATATTCCTAAATATATATACAATATATATACAATAAAATATGTTCATTGATCAAACAAGCCAACATCCCCAAATATTCCACTGATGACACCTGGTGGAGTTGCATAGTGATATCTACCAGCTTTCTGAATGCATTTCAGACTATGGAGTATCAATCTCTAAGACAGCAGATCATGTGAGTTTCAACAGTACCCATTGAATGCAGGATGGAATCTTGAATTCCATTTTGCATTCATGGCTTTTCAAAGCAAAACGTTTGTGTGCCATAGGATTCAGACATGCAAATGTCACTTCTTGGTATAGTGGCAAAAATAGATAAATTAAATTGTAGAACATGGTTAGGAAGATGCAAGGCATCGTTACCAAGCAGAGTCTTTAGTCCAGAGTACATAATCTTAAACACTTGATCCACAAGCAAGCTCATCAAAAAGCATTATGATCTTGCACTTCACTAATATTTGGAGTGTCCAGCCATGATGAAAATAGAGGTAAATATCCACAGAATCACAGAATCACAGAATAACCAGGTTGGAAGAGACCCACCGGATCATCGAGTCCAACCGTTCCCATCAAACACTAAACCATGTCCCTCAGCACCTCATCCACCCGTGCCTTAAACCCCTCCAGGGAAGGTGACTCAACCACCTCCCTGGGCAGCCTGTTCCAGTGCCCAATGACCCTTTCTGTAAAGAATTTTTTCCTAACGTCTAGCCTAAACCTCCCCTGGCGGAGCTTGAGGCCATTCCCTCTTGTCCTGTCCCCTGTCATTTGGGAGAAGAGGCCAGCACCCGTGGCAACCCAAGCAATGAGTTCACATCGCTTTATCTAAGTAATTTTTTTCTTCACTTATTTTGTTGTGAAGAGACAGCTTAAGAAATAGATTGTTGTGCAAAGCGCCTTAGTATGTGCTGTGAAATAGCCACTAAGAGCTATTGTAGACACCATGTCTTGTTCAGAAAGTCTCCTCAGCAGCACATCGCTGGTGATTGAAAGAACATGCACATGAAACGTGACTATGCATTTGCCTTGCTCGTACATTTGTCTAAGCAGACTGTTGCTCACAGCTGAATAAAGAACTAAGTGACCTCTGCTCTGAAGTAATTTTATGCCAGAATTATGCTATATTATGTTCCTTATACACCTACACCCATCATGATCATGCATACCATTTGTTAGCTTTAAAAAACTCCCAGGTTGGAGTTTGTGAGGTCTGAGAGTATTTTGAGATTGTCACTTCAGCATTCCTAGCTGGAACATCCTTTCAAAGCATATTCATGTAAAGACATATAAAACTTTCCTTTCATGCCAGCATTTCTTTCAATTAAACATGCCCTATGTCATTAGTCATTCAAAGCAAACTAAAAGAAGTTCAGGAGATTACCGAAGGAAAGCAACTATTGTCTAAATTTTTGTGAATAATATTTTTTCAGAAAGTAAAAATGAGATTGAAGGAAAAAGGTGATATTTTATTGAGCCTAATTAGATGATATCAATAGCAAATACTTTTTCTACTTGGGGTGATGCTAGTGTCAGAGAAGTTTTAACATTAGGTTCCATAAAGTATTACTGACTGGCTCAGATTTTGGTGACAATACGTATGTCCTGCCTCTACCATCTTGAAGGAAACCCTCGCGCTTTTTTTGGAAGGGTAATATGAAATGACTGGCGTATTTCCACTGCCCTCTTCTGGATGAAATAAGAGTGGGACAGGAGTCTGTGGTCCATACAGTCTGGTTTATCAAGAAACTATTCTACAGCTCTGGATTCTTATTTTCAAGCCAGTGTTCTCAAATTCTATTTTTCTGCTTGCCATACAATAAAGACGAGCAGAACAGCAACTGCTGCAAAATGGCAGAATGACAACAAACTTGTGGCAATAAGGTAACCTAACATTTTCAGCTGTACACCTCCACACACATATTTCTTGCTGTTGAAAATGAGCTCTGGTGATACGCAAAAAATCTAGCTTAAACTGTCATCACAGAGTCATTTTTCTGGCCTAGTTGTGACAGGGTTATGACCTTTAATAGTATTGCTTCATCCATTAGTTTGGGCTGCCAATAACAAGTACTCTGTTGAGTCTCTGTCACCTCTTTCATAGGATCAAGAATAAATGAGTAAGAAATGTCTTTCATCAGGAGGAGGAATGGGACTCATGGTATGCAGATCTACAGCCTGGCTCCAGACTCAGCCTCTGACCTTCGATAATTCATTCAGTCTCTTTGCAAATAGGAGAAAAATTGTTCAAGCCAAACAGTTTGGGATATTAATAATAACTACATTATTGACATATAACAATCTCATTGACAATAACTATATTATTAACAGTACTATTGACATAGAACCACAGAATTACCAACACCATGATGGTACAAGAATTCAGGTATAAGTTGGAAAAGTGATTCATAATTGTAAAACCACTCAATGATGATGCTTGACTCCTTAGATCTCTATTCAAATATCTTCTCAGTCCTAGCCAGACTGAACAATTCCCATTATGACAGGAAATAGGAAACACTATTGAAAATGCTAAGTTTAGCTTGAGGATAATTATACAGATCTAGCTTTGTATCAATAGTGAACTTGATTGTGAATGGGAAGACTGTTGTTTAGAGTTTTTAATAAATAAATTTAAAAATTAGAGCTCACTTGTCACTTGCAACTCAAAGTAAGAAATAACAATAGGCTGTACTGGAGGCTATCCAGGCATACAATCACTGCACTGGAACAGAAATATCCCGTAGTCTGCATCACCAGAATGATAAAATAAAAACAGACAGTTGACACAAGAAAAACACTTCATAAGCAACAGACTGAACAATCCAACCAATGGGAAAAAATGTAGAATAAATTATTACTTGTTTTGAATTTATAGCTGAACTCTCTGGCAGTGAACTACTTCCTTCCAAATGAATGGAACGAAAATTAACTAAAGCTTGGGCTTTATTATTTTTTTTTAAAAAAAGAATAATAAATATTAAAATAACATAACCATACAGCTACCACACCAACAGAGAGGCGATATAGTTTAGGACACCAGGTACGGCCTTAGAAGAGCCCTGTGATCTATTCCTATCCTACTTACTTACCCTTCTGATAACATGGGTAAATGACATATTTTTTCCATTCCACTGTTTCAAAAAGTTGAGTCCCAGCCCCAAAGACGCATTTTAACAGTCAACAAACACAGGATCTAAAATATTGTCCCATTTATTTGGTACATGTGTTACATTCCATTATGTGGTACATATCGGGGACTTGCGTTTAATTGGGATCACTATATGTTCTTGTAATACCCCCTGTGCAATATTCCCTTCCAGAGTGCAACTCTACAATTATTTGTGGCCTTATTTTCTAAAAGCCCAGTTCATTGAAGATGCAATACCTGCTCAGTGCCTTTAAAAAAAAATAAATCTACCTTTCATTTAGGTTCCTGAACAGAAAAGCAATCCAAACCGTAGACATTTAGCCACTTGAAACATTTATTCTTGAAGACCTTTGAAGATCTGAGTTTCTGTGTTCACTGATAAACTCCTCCTAGAATGTGGTACACCTTGACTTTCAGAACCAGGGCCATTGGGTGCACAAGGTCCTCACACATTTCCACTTTGACTGTGGTAGTGTTTCCTGGTCTGCTGTGCATTTCAAGCCCAACGATTAAGCGGGCCACCTTTATACTGCAAAGCCTGTTTTAAATAAGCCAGCTGTTTCCCTAAGAAGTTGAGAAACTACATACAGTCACTGCTGCATGAGCAGTGAACTCATCAACAACTATATTAATGCAATTCCCAGACTCCTCTTCCACACATTTTTTTCTATCAATGATCACCATCACTTTGTCCCTCCTCTTCATTGTTTTGAAGCAGATACTCTGCAACCTCATAAGCACTCAAACACTTCCTCCATCAAGCTGATAACTCTTCACTAAAGCTAGCCCTGGTGAGAGCCCCACTGAGCAAACTCATATTTACAAAAGCCTCTTACCACTTGTCATATCCTTGTCTTAATTTTACTCCTTCTTCATGCATTCAATATTACGCTGGTTTGCCCTTTCAGCTTAAAAAAATTCTGTGTCACTCTAATTTTCTTAATGGCTCTTGCTTTAGCTGACATCAGCTCTCCAAAGCACTGCAGTCCTGAGGATTCCCATATTTTTAGCTACAGTGCCAAATTGCTCTGAATTAAATTAAACACCTAGCTGCAGAAATCTATCATAAATTCAATGCAAGAGTCTGCAGTCAAAGTCTTTATGATAAATTCAAAGCCACTTTACTTTAGTAGCTGATGGACGTGAGGTCCTGATGGAAACGATTTACGTGCTAGCATCTTACACCTAAAAAGGACTCCTAACTCTACATCTCAAAAAACAGTGCATGGCAGAACATCATTCTGTATTGTTCTGCAGAAACCACACACTAGCAAAAATAATACCCATTGTTTCCATGAGGCTGTTGACTTTTATCTAAATGAATTATTTATCAGCTAGACCAATTTATCCTTCTTTTGCATACATCTAACTAATGTCTGTCTTAGTGGCATTGTCCCTGAGTGATACTAACAGAAGTCTAAGGAGATTCCATCCTTTAAGCCCTAAGTATTACCAGCAAAAAATGAAAATCCTTTAAAAGTGTTTGAGGTGGCTTTTTATGGGAAAATGACAGTCAAGAAAACTTCTGACTTCTACGATATAAACAACACGACAAGAACTAAAGATTCATCTCTATAAAAGAATTCTGAAACCCCAACAAAAGCCAGAAGGCATCTGATAATAGCTGGTATATCTCAATAAGTCAAACCATCAGAATTTTATATCCCTATTTTGGCAATAGCAAACACATCATTTTGGCAAAAAAAGAATCTCCCATCACTAGACAAACAGCACCTTGAATGTGTATTGCAAAGGCCACGATTCTTCTATCCTCTTTTATGTGTAGTACTTTCAATGGCTTATATTGTAAACAACAGTGCCACTGTTAATTCTCTGATCACCTAGTATCAGGGCTCTGTTGATAATTATAAATGATTTCATGACCAAGTTTAAATGTATCTGCCAAAACAGAAATTGAGCCTGCAGAGAGAAAGCATTTTTTTCCCATGCAAGTCTTTGACATAAGCTGTTCTGGATCTGTGCCTACATATGCAGCCAAAAACATTAGCAAACAGACTAGCCCTACAGCACAGCCACCTGAGCACCACAGGCTTCCCCCTGTGTTCCAAAAACACCGCAGTCCACAGCTTTAGCTCTACAGGTGAATAATCTGTCATTCTGGACATGCACTAATAGGCTAATCAAAAGAGGTTTTCAGCCTGTGGAGTCTAAAATAGGACTGCTTCACTTTAAAATCAGAGAGAGATGTGTCAACATCAGACTCGAGCCTTCAGGTCCTAGCCATCGCTTAATACAAGAAACACAAACTGGAGTTTTTTCAGATGATAAGAATTTTGGATCATCTACACAGAAATGATGAATCATGCATCAAGATTCATCGGAACCAAACATATTTCAAAATTTATTCCAATTATAGAGATTAAAGGTGCTTAATATTAAAAATTAATCACATTTTTATACAAAATTGAATATATAAAACTTCATGGGATTATTTTATTTGTCATTAGAGGTATATGAACAACTACACTTGTTCTAGTTGACTGCACCCTCTTACAGTCAATGAAAAAATGGGCACTTTTAAGATGTAATTTATCTCCACTCTAAGACAGATACTAAAAATAGAAAGCTTTCTTTCCTCATCTAATTTTTATAATTTATTACTAAAGTACTGCCCTGGCACCAGTCACTCGGGCTGGTGTCTCTGTGATGGTGCTAGAACTGTCCTTTTCTCTGCCTACACTTACGGCAAATTTACTGTGATCTCCCACTTGCTTTTCTTGAGTCATTTAACAGATCACCTGAACCTCTCACGCATCCACACATACACTTTCATTTCACATGAAACTGTGCCTGTAAGAGCTGCTGACACTTGCCCTTTTTCAGGGGAGGTCTTTGAATAAAGGCAAGTTAAATTACTAAATTATCATAAGTCCAGAATTAAGCTCAGGAAGTGAGAATCAATTTACTTTGACTTTGCGATTAAGTTCTATGAAGATTAGTTAAAGGATTTTCTTTTTCTCCAGCCTCCACCTGCATCCTTTATAAGTGAAAGGATGGAATTGGTGATATGCAGGTCATACCTATCTTCCTCTTTGATCCGGTTAATGAAATTGAAATTCACTGTAATTTTGTTCTTTCCATCATTTAAGGAATGTAGTTACTTTGAAGATTCCTTGAAGTCTACAGTATTTGGCCTCATAACCAGATTCTGTTTCTCCTGGATATCTTATTTCTTTATCATTGCCAGTAATATAAATATAATATCAATATCTCCAAAATCTAGACTTACTGAGCTCCACAAACTTAAATTCTTTCTTGAATTTGTACAGAAACTTTTCTAGAAAAGTTTTGTGCTTTTTCCTCTCTCTCACACAAGCATCATTTATTTCTAGCTACTGGTGCAAGTATTGGTGTAGCATTAAAACTATGCCCTCACATACACTAAAACAGCTGAGGAGGAGCCTTCATCAAGTCAATGGTTCAACTGGCAGGTCAGTACCAAAGCAGTTCAGGACATCACCCCTCCTCTCTCAGCAGCTGGGGCTGCGGCTGAGAGAGCTGGGGGTGTTTAGCCTGGAGAAGAGGAGGCTGAGGGAAGACCTCATTGCTCTCTACAACTCCCTGAAAGGAGGTTGTGGAGAGGAGGGAGCTGGGCTCTTCTGCCAAGTGACAGGGGAAAGGACAAGAGGGAATGGCCTCAAGCTCCGCCAGGGGAGGTTTAGGCTGAACACTGGGAAAAAAATTTTCACAGAAAGGGTCATTGGGCACTGGAACAGGCTGCCCAGGGAGGCGGTTGATTCACCTTCCCTGGAGGGGTTTAAGGCACGGGTGGATGAGGCGCTGAGGGACATGGTTTAGTGATTGATTAGGAATGGTTGGACTCCATGATCCAGTGGGTCTCTTCCAACCTGGTGATTGTATGATTCTGTGATATGGGATCCATTTGACTGTACACGTGTACATAAGGAGAAACGTGCTGCTTCTCTCAAGAGTTAGTGGCAAGTGGAAGACAATGAAGGCACATAATAGGAAAGGCCAAAGTCCAAGGCTGCTGTCAGCTGATGTACAACCTATGCAACTCCTCTGAAAAAAGGCCTTCCTAACTAGCACATTCCCAGTTGCCTCTTTTCCCCATGCTGCTCCATAGTCCCATTCATAAGACACTCATGAGCGCAGGAAGGAAGAAGCAGGTCAGACTGACAAGATGCACTCAGCATACGACATCAACAAAACACACCATGTAATGCTGTAAATAACAGAAACAGCCGTAAGTGAGAGAAAGGAATGAGGTTGAGTTAACTTGTGAAAGTCTCACTCCATTATGACAGATCAGAGAGGTCTGTAAATAGGTTGTGAAGCCTTTGTTTGGATAGACTTCCCGTATGTTGAAGGGAGCACCACACTATCTCCAAGTGATTTGCTGCCAAGCCCTGTATTGCCATTTCCTTCCTGGAGGAAGAGAACAATACGAGTAGAGGAACCAAAGTACAATCTTTACACTGACTTTCCACCTCTTTACCTTCTGCAAAGCAGATTAGTACACATTCTATTTTAATCCTTCATGAAAGACATTACCGCAAAATTGAGATACATTAATGAAAATAAACAAAAAAAACCCCCACCACAGCTCCTTTTAAGTCTTCACCTTGTGTGTTCTACTGGCAAGCTTAGATAAGCACACTAGAGAGAAACTAAGAATGCTCCAGACGGTAAAGGTTAATTTTGCTGTGGTATGGCTTGTTTTTGCACAGTGATTAGGCTCACTGCCAGCCTGATTCCTTCAATGTTTTAACTATCTACAGCTTGAGTGATTACATTAATAAACTTCCAGTGCGGACAGCATGCTAAAATCTAGCCACTGGTCATGAGGGAAGAGAAGGGAAGTCTTTAAATACACTTTCTCTTCTAACTTCTAAATAAAAAGGCAAATCCTGTCCTGATTATTTTCAGGAAGAACCATTCCTTAGAAACCTCCATCAGTCTCTTGATTCTCGGCAGGATATTTAGGACATGGAGAATTCCCTATCAGCCAAAGAAAGATTTTTTTTTTTTTTTCTTTAAGTTTATAGCAGCAGATGTAACATTTCTATCCATCACCTATTATAGATCTGCATAATTCAGATCCTAGTCATGACATTCCTACAAATTACAGTCTAAAGATTTTCACACCAAAACCATATACCTCTACTGTTCAAGCTAAGAGAATAAATAATCAGCAATTATTTATATTCAGAGTCTAATTTTGCTCATCTTAGGCTAGTCCAGAAATCTTCAGGTCAACTCCAAAATAAAAAGAACACATAATGATAAAATTGAGTTGCACCCAATCCCAATTATATCTCACAAATTAGTACATTGTCAAAAAGAGATGGGGAGCAATTGAATCCTGTTATATAGCAAACAAATAAGAATATCTTCACATTTGGATAACAGGCAAAAGGAGAATTTTAAAGCAATGTTTTGTAAGCCACGTTGCTTCACCAATCTCTCTGAACCCACAACAATGAACACCTCTTTCAGCAATTGTATTAAAGATGCTTTACTTTTCTGCACCAGGAACAACTACCCTGCTATCCCTCAACCTTGACTTCTGCCTCCATTGTATCCAAAAGGAGATAAAACAGGTATTTGCAGACTGAGTCAGACATAGTTACTGTCATTCTGTAGGGAAGTACAAGAACCTGTTAAGCAGTCAGTAAAAGTATCTGTGTCTTTTGCACAATGTGTTATTTTACCACTTCACCCTCCGTGACTACCGGCTGCACGCAGCAGTATAGCAATCAGTATTTTTCTATTTGATTTGTTTTAATTTCTGCGTGAGGAAATGATTGAAAACTGAAAATGTTTAATATATATTTTGCAGAATTCTACACATTTACTGGTACATTTACGCAGGGCTACAGTGTGGGTGGAACACCCAGGTTTCATTCTCAGCTCTGTCACTGACTCATTGCAGAACTTGGGGAAATCATGTGGCCTGCTAAACAAAATGGGGATAATAATCAATCTTACCAAACAGATGTGCAGTGAGACTTCGTTAATTAATGTCTGTAAGTACTTGAAAATCCCAAGATGAAAGACAAAATGCATCCTATGAATTTATAAAACATACTATAATCTTATCTATGGAATAATGCATTTAACACTTCTTAACCATTAATCACGTGCTTGTAAAAGGCAAACTACTGCCATCCGTTTCTAAACAGACTTGCATACACAGAGCCAAAAGCCAATAAAAGCTAGGGACCCCATGTTTCCAGTCCTTCTTTCACTTTACTGAGGTGGAATCATTTAAACCCTACGGATATAAAACATTGCCTGGAGACAGACATGCAGGTCATGTACAAAAGCAACCCTATGACAAAGAAAACAAATAGGCCTATTTTCTGTATGCCTAATCATTTGCAACCTGATCTTCAGGTTGGGCTGCAGCAGAAGGGTTCTGCAATCCTTTTAAAGACTGAAAAGATGGAAAGGGTAGCAGTAATCCATAGTGACCAGTCCAGGTAACAAACATAAATCTAGAAGAATACAAAGCAATGGCAAAAAGTAGATCATCTTTAATACAGAAAGCTTACCATAAGTGTAGCCATTTATTTGCACGACCTTCTCTTCTAACTTCATGGGAAAAAACTGAATACCTATTAATAACTCATTCTACTTGAAGCAGATGCATGAGAGGCTGTCACTCTAAATTGTCTTCAATTTTGTGCTTTCCCTGCTTCCTTCACATGACTATTGCATGTATGTTTGAGATGCACATTATTTGTTTCATTATTTTAACTTTATTGAAGTTTTGCTGCTAAGTTTAGAGATGTAACTTCAATTTTCTCTTCATCGTTGCATCAAAGAAAGTGGTAGTATATGCTACTCAATTTAAAGAACATTTTGTGCTCGACATTTCTGCAAACTCTTTGTTCCAGAATCAGGCCTGGATCCCTTCTAAAAAGGAGAATCCACATATATCAACTGACTGAAAGAAGGTCCTTTAACTCTTGCTTACTCAAGTCAAAGGATCAAAATCACTAGTGCCATTAACATCCATCTAACCACCTCTTCATCTGATCACTTTCCTGAAAGCATCCTCAGAATATCCTCAAGTATCTTCAAGGAAGTGGAAATCAAGACACATTACTACGAGAAGCTCTCAAGTATATAGGCGTGTAGGAGTTTTCTCTTTTAGAATGCATGAACTGGGTGCTTGTGCCAAAGCTCTGGCAGCAGGGATGCAGGGGCCTCTGTGAGGAAAGGCTGAGGCTGCTCCACACTGGACACAACCCACCAAAACGATGAAAACGTAGAGGCAAAAATATTTCATGCATCAGCTCATCAGCAGTTCTGCTTATGTGGGACTCCAAGAACTGGCCTGAATTTAAGATGTAGCCAATGGGTAAAGCCACGGAGGTCAGAGCATAACCTCTACTGCCCTTGTTGCTAGCCTTCCTGAAAAAGGAATTGTGCAAGCTTAAGGTATGCAGAGAGACACACTAACCAGTTATGCATTGTCTTTCACACAGAGACTGCTGATGCCTTGCATTTGGCTGGTGTGAAGACACATAATGTTTTAAATTACCCTTACAGGGCTATTAGCAAGTTCTATCAACTGTTACATTCTTTAAATCACTTCCACATCTCTTCAGTTTAATAAGAGATGTGTCCCCCTCTGAGTTTGCTATTAAGGTGTTACACTTGCCTGGATACTTCCTCTTGCTTCCCATCTTCATGACTGGCTTTCATTTGGCATAAACCCTGAGCAGTATTCTTGAGACAGTACAAATAATAACCTAATGCATTTAACCCCACAGAAATAACAATACGAAATAAGAATCTGCTTTTCCCAGGAACCTCGTGAAAAGGAAAAGCAGAACTATTCACAATACAGCAAATAGTATGGCAGTGAGAGATGAGGAGAAATCTAGGGCTTCCAGATCTAGCCTATCTTTTATTTAGGAACTTTGCATTTTAAAATGTTTGGCCACCTACACTAAGAAAAATACCACAGGCATCATGCAAAGATTGTAAAAGAAGTGGGGGGGGGGGCGTGCGGTTCTTATATAAATAGCATTCATGTAGCAATTTGAAAAAAGGGTTCATTGAGAATTACTGAATTCAGACAGCAAATAGGTCCATGAAGCACTTAGATAAAGTAAAAACAGAAGGTAGGTTAAACCTTAGACAAACTGAAGGTTCTTACAAATCACACTAAAAATGAACAGCTCTATAACATTTTTGAACACTTCGACCATCTTGACAATTTCTTGGTGTTTGAAACAGAGCACTAAACACTAGGCACATGCTTAACTTTAAAAACAGTAGGAGGCAGAATTAGTGGTGAAATCAGACTATTACCCAGTTGTTTTGTTACTATGAGATGACAAATAATAACCTCCTTTAGTGTCCTTTCATAACATAAGCTGTCCAAGTTCCTGGTTTATTCACATGGCTCCATCTTTTTCCTTGTTCCGGTTCCAGTTCATCTTTCTTGATCATAAACCCTTCACTAACTCAAAAAGGTAGAGCTTTAAAATGCATTTTAAGTATTTCAAAATATACAAAAAGTGTTTCAGTTGTTCATGATGGAAATAATATGTCTTGCTTCTTACATTTCTCTCCTTCTCCTTTAAACATGTGTGGTAATTTTAAGAGACGTGCAACACAGAGTAGGATGTTGTGATAATTCCCCTGAAGTATTTACTTGATGCTTGTATTATTTATGTAACGGTAGTCTATTATCAATCCAATAATGATGGATAGTGATAGTTAAATGTTCCTGTGGGACTTCACAGGCCTTCCTCCATAAAGTAGTTTTGATGCGTCTATAAAAATCCAAACATATTTCTTCCCATACACACCTGCACTGGGTTACAACAGTGGGATTCCTGCATATAAGAAAAGATTTACTGCCTAAATGGAAAAGATAGACTGCACCAACCCACTCTGAAAGAAAATAATTTCAGCCCTGAAGTTATTCCAATAAATTAAGAAATTCTAATAATAGGAACAACATGGACCTTTAATAGCACTGTAGCTCATGGGCGTGCATTATTCTTCCTAGTTAATGCCAGCAATTACACTTTTTATTATGTGCAACATTCGTTAAAACAAAATATAATGTCCTACATGCCTGAAATCTGTATTTTTCAAGAGCCCTGATTGCTATGAAAATTGTGTCCTCTTGGCAACTATTACACACCATGAACAAAAGGTCATTTTTATCCTCAAGGGAGATTAGATGTCAAGGACAGTCCTGTTTTGCTTACTTGGGAATTTTAGTTTTGAAGGGGCAGTAGTCCACAAATGATAAGCTTACAAAAACCTAAATTCTAGTGTATTACTAAGGACAAAGATGGGACCAATAACAAGGAATTAAGGATGATACCATCATTCATCAGTATTTAATAAAGAGCATCTCTGAACTCGGTATTAAATCAACCAATCTATAACATATATGAAACTATTATAATAAGCAACTCTGGACAGACAACAGGAGAATCCTTTCATACACATGGAAAATAAACTGATGTTAGCTTTTAATTATGTAAGTTTTTCAAGGTTTCTTATTTACCTCATTCCTTTCATTTTCCACTCTGCCTATTTTCTTGCTATTTTTGTATTTCCACTTAACCTACTCAAACCATAATGAGATTGCAAGGAAAAGGGATAGAAACAGCCATACTAGATCAGATTCCAGACCTAAACAGTCCAGGCACAATTGGCTATCAGATGCTTAAGAATAAGACGCAAAAACCCCACATTAAATTCCTGTATCATAGAATAGGTTGGGTTGGAAGGGTCCGTAAAGCACATCCAGTTCCAACCTCCCTGCCATGGGCAGGGACACCTCCCACTGGATCAGGGACTCAAAGTCTCACCTAACCTGGCCTTGAGCATCTCCAGGGATGGGGCAGCCACATCTTTCCTGGGCAACCTGGGCCAGGGCCTCACCACCCTCATGGTAAAAAAATTCCTCCTTATGTCTAGTCTAAATCTGCCCCTCTCCAGTTTAACCCATTGCCCCTAGTCCTGTCACTATGAGCCTTTGTAAAGAGACTCTCCCCAGCTTTCCTGTACAACCCCTTCAGGTACTGGAAGGTCAAACTAAGGTCTCTTCAGAGCCTTCTCTTCTCCAGGCTGAACAACCTCTGAACAGCCTGTCCTGTAGCATAATCTCTAGTGTTCCACAGGGCCTGGAATAAGACATGATAAATACTAACAAAACACCAAAGCAGACAGTGCTTAACATCCCCTTCAATTCAACTACAGTCCAGTTCCATCCACACATTAAAGTGTATAGCTCAATCATCTTAGGAAAATTTTCCTGCTACCTAGATACATGAAATCAGAGTTGAGAAAATATCCTTTTCAATAACAACATAGTCTCTTAAATGCTATTACGTAAAATTACGCTTAAAATTAACAACATTCTTTGTCTAAATGCGCTGACAACTTTTTACCTAATAGACTCATTTTTAGTTACATAAACCATAATATGGGGAGACAAGGCGAGAAAAGATCAGAAATGGCTAAAAAGTGAGGTAAGGGGGAAGGAGGAGAAGTCTTCTCCTTTCTGCTCCCTCAAATGCTGCATCACCCTGCTGTATTCAATTGCGTATTTGGACTGACAGCTCTTTGAGAAGCGTGCAGCACCTCGTTCTGTGAGGCCGATGCTCAGGATCTAGCCACCAGCTCTTCCTGCTGATCAGAAATACAAAATGCTCCAGTTGTTCAGTGTCACTTTAAGTGTCACTCACTTGTTGCATCAGTGTTGACAGTTATACTTGATGAAACATGGTTATTTATTTAGTTACAGTATACAAATATTATTTTTACAGTAGTGTTTACTGCTTTCTGCTCAGAGCAGTTTTTCCACAAAGAATCAATAAAAACACTTGAGTCCCATAGACACACGTGTGTTACATCTCTGGTCTCATCTGTACAATGACCTCGTTCACAACCTGATTCTTTTAGCGCTTACAATGACAGCTTTTCTTCCTGTCTTGTTCTTTTTACTAAATTGTACCATCTTATTTCAAAACAATTTTCATAATCAAGAAAAAAAAAGACGTCTTTACAAAACTTCTCTCATTAGGTCACAGAAACATTAGCAGCTTGAAGCACTTTATATTTTGTTTCCTTTAAGCAGAATTTACTGAAATGAAATAGAGTTTTTCCAAAAGGAAAGCTAGAAAGGTTGTGAGCTACGTAAGGTTTATAGTTTATGATAATTAGTACCCATCAATACCAAAGAAGACAGAAAGGGGATTACTCCTTGTAGAACATAAAAATCTCTTCAATTTTAAGTCTTCCTTTTTCATACCTTCATTTGTTTGGGTCGGCCACTTGTTGCATCCTGAAACAACTAAGGACAGAGCTGGGGTGACAGCTTTGTTCTCACTCTATGACTGCAAGGCACATTAACTGGAAGAGGTCCAGATCCTGAGGAGCGCACCTACAACTGCCTACAGGTTTCATTTAAAATACAAAAGGAGTAACTATACCCACCTGCCTTTCCACACAAACACAAAACTGCTCTATAGTTGGTTCATCCTATTCCATCCAGCAGCCTACAACCATGATAACACAGCAGCGCTAGTGGTAACCACTTGAGCTTCAAACAAGCCAAAGCTACTGAATCAGAGGGAACGTATGGTACACACATTTGTATAGATGATTTAAGACTGTTGAGCAACAGAGGCACCTTCCAGCAATGAAACATTTGTAGTTTCAGAATACCCAGTGGGTAAGCAGGCAGCCATTAGGAGAACAGACAAACTGACAGACAGACTGATAGCTACCGTGATTTAGGATAGCAATAATTCTTTCAAAATTAATACACTCTCAAACACTTTACTAGCACGTCGGCGAGCAGACAGTTAATTCAAAGTGAGACAAAAAAAAGCCTGCTTTTGGAAGATCAATACTTCCCCCTCCTCCCTTCTTATACAACATTTAATTAAGGGAAGCAATACAGTGGATAACATGTTGGACAGGACTCTGCAAACTGCATCCATAGATTTGCATTGACCCTACTGAATGATCTTGGTCAAATAAGCCTAAAGCACATTGGAAAATTTCTCATCCGCAAAATGGACAGAATGAGATCAATCATCATTCTTAAGCAGTTTGCAAAAGGTTTTTACTGAAAATTGCTATTACAAGCCAAGGGCTACTCTAGAACAAAATGCAGGTTCACACAACCACAGATTTCAACATGAATCATAAACTTGAAAATCTGACTTTATTAGGGAAAAAGAAAAGAAAACAAAGCAAAACAATAACCCAAAATTTCATCTACTTGTTCCCAGTTTCTAACTACAACTTTTGTTGCAAGGCAACAGCAGCCCGTTGCCACTGAGCCTTCCCAGCAGGTAATGAAACTGAGGCAGAAAGGTCACCCGTGGTTTACTTGAAAACACACAGCATGTCAAACATCAAAGCCACAGACAAGACCCAGCTCCAAGGCCCATATCCTGACCAGGAAAACAAAACCAGACTTACTTTCCTCAGGTCAGAGTTAGCCCACTAACAGCTGAGTGCTTAACTTGCATTGGGCAGGGTATAAAAGTGTTTTAAGCTACAAAACCTGCAACTGTATGTGAAGAGGGATCAAAAGCTGGTGCTGATTCTGAAAAAGCAAGAGAGCCATTATTCGATGATCACATTGCTGTCACTTATAAAAGCGCTCTGTTAGCAAAAGAGCAACCTAATGAATTACCATGCATTAAAAATTGATCATCCCTACACAGCATTTTTTTAAACATCTGTATTGATTCCTGTTTTCATTTTGCATAATGCAGCAGAGCCCAATTAAGATCCATAGGAGGTGGAGGGGTGGGGGACAGACCGAGAGGTTTGCTATGTTTATTCTGGTCTCTGGTCACTTAAAAACTAAAATCATAGAATCATAGAATCACCACTAGGTAGGAAGAGACCCACCGGATCGTCGAGTCCAACCATTCCTATCAAACACTAAACCATGTCCCTCATGAACAAACCTGTCAGGAAAACAGAAGGGATTCTAGCATACTGCATTTAATATTAATTTGATCATTACCTGGCATGTCAGAGTGTTCAAATCTAACCCCTCCCCTCTCCTCCCCTGCAGGAAAGGCCGACAGTGCAGTCTGCAAGGCCTTTCTGGGAAAAAAAGACAATTGGCCCGACAACTGAGGGCACAAATCTTGTGCCAGAACAAACCATCTCCAGTCATCATACCTAAAAAACCTGATCAGGCTGCTGGCTTCAGACAGAGCCTTATGTCGGGCCCAGTATGACACAAGCACATTTTCCCCAACTACTTAAAGGTTATGTAATAGAGATCTGCAGAGCATTAGCAGCCACATGACACGGCCCACTAAGATTTCAAACTGCCACCTACCAAATTTAATTAGCAAGCAGTAAACAAGAGAGAAGGGAAGAAATACACTCCTAGAACTGACAGAGAATATTCTTAACGTTCTGCAGGCAGAATTGGGGGCAGGGAAGTGGGGAGAACAGAAATGAGGATTTAACAAATAGGTAAAACTGAGACTGTCACAGCAGAGGGAATATGCAGCAAACAGGGGACAGATTCAACCCCGTATTGCTTCTCACAGTGGCAACTGTGAGCTTCATCCAGCTGAATTCTAAGCACCATCAACTCTAGCTGTCTTCAGTAAGTTTAGCCCATGAGCACACTCCCAGGGATGCTCTGCTGAGCTCTCTCTCCTGGCATAAACTGGCATGGATCTATAAAAGTCCCTGCTGATTAATATCAGAGCATATTTTTAAGTGAGTCGGACAATATGCTTACTAAAAATGCATTTTCCATGTCAGTGAAAAGGCACCGTGATACAGGAGTGACAAATAATATTTTTCAACTGTATAAAAAGGAGGTACAGCAATATTCAGCAGGAGCTGAAACAATGAAGCCACAGAATAAATTCAGGATTTTACATTTAGGATTTTTCTAAGCCAACCCTAAACAAGTTAACCTGGCTTGAAAAGCACTTATTTTCCTTTCAAAACTGGCAAGAAGGGGTATTATTGTAATTTTCTTTCTGCACACATCCAGTGTAAAAACTTAACTGAATCCATCTATAAAAATTACGTCATCAGAAAAAATGTTTACAAAGAGCCTTGTGGCAGTGGTGGTGGAGGATGGAAGGAAAGGGGTGCACAGGCTGCCTGCCCATCCCTCTGTGCTCACATCAGGCCTTAGGGAAGGTATCACACTGCTGGGCTTGCTGCGGGATGATCTTTAAAGAAAATTGGAAGGTAGTTTCTAATTGTCATTAGAGGAGAACAGAGAAGAGAGACTGTGCCTTGCTATTACGTTCACAATGCCTTCCCTTTGATTCTTGAGGGTAATATTGTGCACTGCTGTTGCTTGCTAATCAGCATCAAACATTTGGCGGAGTTATGCTTACTGTCTTAGAAACCAAGTGTTATACTGCTTATTACAGAGAAAACACAAAACTTTATGACAATTACATAAAATTAAAAATCAGATCTACAGTCCCACTTCCTCTGCCCCGACTTCTGCACTGTAAGTGCTTCTACCAAACCTCTACCACCATCAGGGAAATGAGGTCCTTCACTCCAAGCTGAACATACTCATAAGCACAATAAGAAGTTCAGCAAATCCAATACTATTTCAAAAAGCTTGGAATCAACTCAGATTCTTCTGACACTTGGAGATATTTTTTTCTAGACCGACAACACACAATGCAGACTGTCAAGTGATTTATAAGTAGCATCTAGAAGCCTCCATTGGGATTTAGCATCCCAGTGGAGAAAACAGTCTTTGATCTGAAGATTTTATTTTTTAAGCAGAAAATATAAGTAGGATGTAATGGCAAGGATTCATTATTATTCCCATTTATGGAAAGAGAGCAGAGCCCAAGAGATACGAAGTGCTTTGCCCAGGGCCATTCACAGAATCTCTGGGAGAGCTGGAAGTCCCACTCTGATTTCCTTATCAAGCACCACGTCACAAGAACAAGTCAAAGTGCTGAGCCACGAGCCTATAAGCCACCCTGATTTCCTCACCAACATGCCAACCTCATCGGCTTTACCGATATACTTTACAGAATGACTATGGCTGCATCATGTTATTTAACAGGATGGTTACAGTTTGCAAAGAAACCCTGGGTGACAACATTCAAACTTCAGGGTCAGCCAGTTTCTCTAGAAGATCATTAACTGTTCTCCCAGAGTAATGTTATCACTGCCATTTCCCAAGAGCCCACTCTCTGCAAATAAGCCTGACACAAGCCTTTTTTTTTACTGGTGAACAGAAACTGATTTCATGACACATTACTTTGAAGAAGCTGCATTTTTCCAGCACAGTGGCTACATTCCAATTCTATTTTTAATCATGATATTGGTATATATTTTTCAATTCTAATGGCAATGGAAAAATGTTACACGACATTTTTCATCTCTGGTGGGCAGTCAGCTTAGAACATCAACAGTCAGATGCTGACATATTTCGTAGTATTGATAAGAGCCTATAACAAGTTCAGTTAAATGAAAAACAGCCATGACTCCCAACTTCATTCAACATAAATATTGAAAGGACAGGATAGTGATGCTTGACCAACTAGTTTCTTATTTCAGAAAAATGTGGATATTTAATTTTGATACCCGGTGGGGCCTTTGCAACACATAAAGGCAAGCCCTTATACCAGAGGATACTACTTATCCAGTGATCGCAGACATCTTTTTTCCACACCTGGAAATCCAGAAAGGCTCAGAATTTTGTAATAAGCTGTTACCAGGATGAAGAGCACCACTATCGTGCTTATATATTCATTTAAAACTCAATATTGCACACCTATCTGAATTACAATGAGTATGTACATCTAACACATATGTAAAACAGAATGAGGTGATATTCAAAAAGACATGTATTTTGTATATATGCAAAAGTACCTACGTATCTTGTATCTGTACAAGACTGGCCACATACAGAGATGCTTAAGATTTCAGAGCTCGTGACTGTCAGTAAACTAAAGTAGCATGTATCAGCTATTCAGATAATTTTCATGCAGAAATCTGTGGCACTGCACTGTCCCATTATTTTGTTCCATCTCACTTTCCCTATCCCTGAAAACCACGTGTCATTTTAAAGCTGCAATTTGGTTATAATTCTAGAAAGCACAACACATTAAATTTCTCAAAAAGGCACTCCAGGTGCACCCAAATGTCTAAAGTCACATATAATAATACTAAACTTCTGTTTCATGCCTCTAGTATATCGTCATGCTGTATGTTAGCAGGCTGGAACCCATTCAGTTATACAGCTACAAAAAACCAGCATTGCTCTTCAGTCTACAGGCAGCATGACCACTTCACTAGTTTCATTTAGAGCAGGTCTTTTACCTGTTAAAAAGAAAGCAGCATGCACCAAGCCACTGCTCAGGACCACCAGGTCTCACTATCAAAAATAACAAAGAGTCACCTAAAAAAGCCTCACCACCCTCCTTTAAGGTACTAGAAGTAATGCATGTATTTCAAAGGATGTCTACAGTGGCGAATCCTGTTTGACATCTCTAAGATTTGATCTGAATTGCCCTCATTTGTCAGCTGGGTAGACTTGAAAACCTTCTTCTAATAAAAATGTAACACCTCCTGTTCAAAACCGCTGAAATATAAAGTGACTACAGTAACTTTCATATCAGTTCGTGTGTACTGCTGGTTTTTAATGTATTGAATTTATGACGATGCTTTCATTTCCAGTCTAGCACTTGGTCTGTATTTTAGTATTTCATGCTGTTTTCTTAAGGCAGCTCTTCTAACTTGCTAAGCAATAGTTCTTATTTATATTTTCATGATGGCAGTCATAGTATTCTTCCCCTGTCTCAACATACTTGGCGCAATTCTTAATGTTAAGATCAATGGCTTTGATTTTAGGTATTTCTTTAAAATAAATCCAATCACTTAAGAAGCAGACTGTTTTTACTAGATGCAGTGACAAGAC
This sequence comes from Phaenicophaeus curvirostris, assembly GCF_032191515.1. Classification (NCBI taxonomy): domain Eukaryota; kingdom Metazoa; phylum Chordata; class Aves; order Cuculiformes; family Cuculidae; genus Phaenicophaeus; species Phaenicophaeus curvirostris. The sequence continues at coordinate 12,522,241 of NC_091408.1, read as the reverse complement.
TCATTAATAAGTTATTCTGCTGAGTTATTTTATGTATAAACTCTGCATCACTACCTATACTGGACAAAAACCCCTAGTCGGTGTTTTACTGTTAAAATCACAGATAGCAGTAGCTTAAAAAGAAAAACCAAAGCCTTCATATACACTTAGATTTTCCTCAGCTAAAATTGTACTAAGACCATGTACAACTGTAATGTCGACCATCACATCACTCTCGGAACAGCCCAACACTATAAGCAGTAGCCAATTTTGAAAAGAGGTTAATAAAAATACTCTGCAGTATCGCCTATAATACCAGGCACAGCATACTGGTATGTGCTAACTAATTAACTGGTAGTTTTATGCATATGCTATATTGAAATGCTATTATTCTGTCCTACATACTCATATACATAACATACTTCCTACAAATACTGCTGTGTGTGGTGTGTCCACATATATAAATATCTCTACTGTTGCTGATGATCTCTCCTGCCTACCAAAAAAAGACAGGATGTTTATTTGCAATTGGTCTAATTTAGCATTAGCTGCCAGACAAATACCACACACGATGTCGCTAACAATATCTCCATGGAAGAGCAGCCACACTGATGACTTTGCCATGACATGACAATATATGTCTCCAAAGCAGATACTGGGAAGATGTACCCAGCCTGGGGGCTCGGGGGGAGGGAGGAGGAAGCCACTGGCCAGTACGATTACGAACTTTGCCCACAGACACTAACACAAAAAAGAAACCTGTCAATATAATATTTATTTTGTCGGAAACCTTAAAAGTGACTAGAAAATGACATCAGATTAAACATCAATAGGAGGGAGGATGGAATAATCTAGCAAGAGTTTAATCCCTTCACCTAGTGCTCGTGCACGATTTTATTATTCTAAGCAGCACCTAGAAGAAAAGATCTAGTGAAGGGCATCGTCAAATTGCAGCAGAATAATAAAGTTTGTCTGCCTCTGATAAGAGTTATGCTGCATTACTGCTAACTAAACAGAGGATTCTTACACACACAGAAACCTTCAGCCCTCCCACCCTCAGCTGGCCCCTAAAGCATTTAACAGAAATAGCTATTTTTAGAAAGGGTGAAATCTCAGCATACCTTCAAATCAAGTGCTTCCGATGTTCAGCAAGATCATTGCCGAGAGAGAGAGAACTGCAGTCTACTGTGTCAAATTACAGCCTCGTAGAGCAAGGCGGCAGCGGCGGCGGCAGCAGCGGCATTGGTGTGTTTGCACTGCTAGCGCTCAGGCTAGAAATGATTCATTAGCTGTCTGCAGGGAGGCAGGGTGAAAAAAAGAGAGAGAGCAAGCATCATCGGCCATGCAGCAGCTGCCAGAGCCTATGAAGCAGCGGCGCTCACACACACATACGCACACAAAGATGGCTTTCCCTATTTGCCGGCTTGTCTTGCACACCCTACGAGCCCCGGCGCAGCAGCAAGAGCTGACGAGCAAGGGGGATCGCAGCAAGGATGTTTCACTGAGGGAGGGGCGGGGGGGGGGGCGGGTGTTGGGAGATTTTATTTTACCTCCAAGTAAAGCTATCGCAGGATCTTCTCAGTAGGTCATCTGTGGCCTACTGGCACGAACCAATGAACTGTAAATGTGAGCGGCAATTTTTTTTTCCGCTCCCGAGCCTGCCCAATGGAAGGCTTAGAAACTCAAATGCAGAAGGGTATTAAGACAGATTACCTGGAGCATCCTAACCATCCTGTCTTTCCTCTTCTCAAGAAAACTGTATACACTAGATTCACACAAAACTTCTAAGTATGCAACAATCATCTCCCCTGCAGCTAGAGGGAGACACTGAAAGCGGATACTGGGAAAGATTTTATTGAAAAAAAAAAACCAACCCAAACCAGTACTTAAAAATCTAGCTTTAAGCATTTTTTACCCCCACTTTTTCTTTCATTCTTCCACCCTTTCTCCACAGAGATGATCTGACTCAGGGAATCTGACCGCTTTGGGAGTGCATACACTATAACATAACCAAAGTCCCAATGCTAATGAAGGATAAATTATCAAGAAAACCTACAAAGTGGAACCTCTGTGTTTGCTTTTCAGTATTTAACTGGGGAAGGATCTATTGCACTCTCAAGCTGCTGTTTTATTGAATTCTTTCAAATATACGCAGAAGTGCATCTCTCCATTTAATAATGCCTCCCTATGTTAATTTATGGTTCCTTTTCAAATACGAGTCTTCCCCCAACAGTCTCACTAACAGGCATAATGAGAAAGTGGAGGAGAGTTTTCAGAAAAGTTTAGGATTAACAAGCAAGCCAGATTTCCCTCAAAGCTTATTGGTCCATTATGAAGCTGAAGTGTGTGGAGACCACCCTGATCTCCAGGAACTCTCAGCACCAGATGCTTTACTGGAAGGTATTGAGAGCCATGGAAAAGGGACTCATCAGATGATGTCTTTCTTATGTTTTGCCTTATCTGGTTTTCTAGTCCATGAATTTGAACCTTGGTGTTTACTAAACAGCTAAGGAATCTTTCCAAAGTGGCACTGTCTATATTTACGAATATTTCAGTTCCCAAGCATCAATCTATTTGAGTGCCTTATTAAGATTGTTATCCTAAAGGTTCGAGCAAGACTGAGTACCACCACTCTCACTTGGATGAAAAGCATTTCTTTTTGGAGGTTTAGAATCAAAGTAAGGTGTAGAATATTATAGTGTGGTCTTCAAATTAACTGGTTGCTTCTGAAAAATCTGTCCCTCATTCATCATGAAACAGCTAAAAATCTGAACCTTGGCTCTGGATATTGCAACAAAATGAGGAAAAGGGTTACAGACAATGTGTGCCTCCTGGCCTGAAGATCTACCTTGTCACATTCTGGAAAGACTAGAGGTTTCTGAATGGAAAGTCCAACATCTAAAAATAAGGTATCCAAGACCACTCCTTTGCGCCAATCTCAGCCCCAAATGACCTTCCTGTGATTAATCATGACTGTAACGGGAACAACAAACTCTGGTATTTTCAGAGAGAAGAGCTGTTCCTACTCAGGATCATATGTTTCTTCCTAGATTAGATTATGGCTTTGATCATCAGGCAAGTGCAGTTTTACTTTTATGACCAGTTTGTGGCATAAATGGTTTTATTTTTTCTAAAAAAGTCTAATTTTGGCAAGTTAGATATTTCATACCTCAGTTGAGCTACTTGCAAGCTTCAAATCCAAACATTCCTTCTGACTCTGACTATATCAGCACTTACTGTACTGTCCCTCAGCAACAAATACAGACTTAGAGCATATGACACAAAGTGATACTGGAAGATTCCAGGTGACAATCTAGGCTGAAGACTGGATGAACATATCCGTTGCTTTATATGCATTTGTACTAACCAACCAAAAATTAGCTAAGGCAACTTTATACTTCAAAATAAGTCAGATTGCTGGAAAATAGCATTATTAATGCATTACACTGAACCAAACCAACTCTTCTCATTCCTCTTCAGAGGTGGATTTAAAGCATGTTTATCTGTACACAGCTGTGTGTGGGTATATACAATATAAGTGGGTGTGTACAATATGCAAATAATCATAAACTTTCTGGAAATTTTGTTTCAAAAACATGGAAAAATATATGGATATATTAAATTAAATCAAAATAAAATAGCATCTGCTATGAAGATTTTAAAACATTCTTTATCCCAAGTTAAAATTTAGAAACCTGAGCTATCAAAACTTGGCATATTCATCACGTCATGCCACAGCAGATGAGAACTCACATTTTACTGGAACTCTAAAATGATAAGATATTGTTAACATAAAGAGATTATTATTAATTTGGTGGGTTTTATGGCTAAATATCTGCGTGAAGTATATAGCATTGATAGTAGTTTTCACCCATTCAGGGCTGGATGCAGTCACGCTGATGATGGGCTGCTGGTAACCAGGAATGCATAATAATAGTGCTGCTGAGAGAAGAAAGGGAATTACAGTTCTGTGTACCAGACCAAGAAATCTCCCCTGGAATTACAGTCCCAGTGGAATGATCTTACCTTCTGACAGGCAGTTTTCTTTAGAAAAAGATAGAGCATATGACGTCTTCCCGTATGCAATAGGGCTCTACAAAATGCCATGTGAAGTATGTAATCTTTCACTGGACATAATGAATTTCATATTCTTTGTAGTCTTTCTAAATTATGTGAAACAACTATTTAAAATATTTCTTTTAAGATGAATCTTCTGGTTAGTACCCTTAATACAAAAAATAAATTTTGCAGTGCGTTGTTTCAATAAAACAAGCCAAATGATGATAAACTCTTCCCTTTCTAATTCCTTTTTGAAGAGCAAATTAAACTGAAAAAATAATAAAGGCACTAACCTTGCTTGCTGCCAAAACATAAGCGGGGCCTCCTGCGGAGATGAAGGACAACTGCCTCTGAAGCCATAACAGCTCTTTCTGAGATTGCTTCAGTAACTCCTCCACGTTGCCCGGCTTCTGCCCCATCAACCCTTCCTGCACAATAGCAAAAATTCAATTTCTGTTTTCCCAGACATAGGATGATAGTAACATATGATTTGTCACAGTCGAATTTCTAGCTAAAGAAGGACACCTGCTACAGCAACATAGCTATGTTTATGCATGTGACTTTTTGTGCTTAATTTAATAATCCTCTGGCTCCTAAAAAGCAAAATGGCTTTTCATAGCATCAGCAGCACAATATCCTACACTTTGAGTACCCTAATACTTCATGTTTAGTAAAATTCCTCTGCCTATTAATCAAGCGAGGTTATGTTAAGGTAGAAAACAACATGGGCAAGTCCAGTCTTTGGGAACTGGAAGAAATTCCTCTCACATATATTGCTGGAACAAAGGGCTCAGAGATGCTGCTGACAGGGAACAGAATTAGTACAAGACAATGCAAGACAATGCACCCAGTAATCCAAAGTACAATTTTTTATCCTCAGCAAAAGTTTTAACTTGAGGCTAAAGCAGAAGTATTGTAAATTCAGACCCCAACTCTCTTCTAGATGTGATGAGTTACAAAATATTTGATATCAAGAAGCTATCTATTTTAATGAAAACTGAGCATAGAAACATTTTTTCCTCCTTGGTTTTAACATCTCTATGAATAAACTATTGTCAGTGTCATTGTTTACCAGCACATCCCAATAATAAGAACTGGATTTTTACCTACCCTCAGGCACCCTAGCTGAATTTTGAGTTCTTCACACTCTACTTGCAGCAGCTGGATCTCCAGATCTTTTATACTTTTGGATTGTTTGTTGATATTTTGCAGATCCTGGGCCTTAACATTGACACAGTGCATTTTCTGCTTTAGAGGAAGTGTTCTGGTAATTGTTTTTGTGATGACAGCAGTGTTATTGGATGACAGCGTCAATGAAGTTGAAGGGCTGACATCCTGGTAAAGAGAAAATATGTTTTTCATGTCAGTTTTGATAAAGCCACGTCTGAGGGAAAGACTAGAACTCAAATTCTTTGAAATGTCATACTATAAATGCATTATTTGAAAATTTTCTTCTTCAGATCTTTCAGTCAAACAGTAAGTGAATGAAAGACAATCTTACTTGATTGATCACCAATAAAGAGAATGGGATAACACAAAAAAATGAAAAGCTGGCAGTTTCTTTTAATATATATATGTATTTTCTTCATTCAGTGGATGCAAGCCAGCAGTGATCACTCCGAGTACATGGGTATCAAGGCATTTACCACTTGATGGCAACCTAGTGTTGCTGATAACCACAGAATAACCACAGAATAACCAGGTTGGAAGAGACCCACCGGATCATCGAGTCCAACCATTCCCATCAAACACTAAACCATATCCCTCAGCACCTCATCCACCCGTGCCTTAAACACCTCCAGGGAAGGTGACTCAACCACCTCCCTGGGCAGCCTCTGCCAGTGCCCAATGACCCTTTCTGTAAAGAATTTTTTCCTAACGTCTAGCCTAAACCTCCCCTGGCAGAGCTTGAGGCCATTCCCACTTGTCCTGTCCCATGTCACTTGGAAGAAGAGGCCAGCACCCTCCTCTCTACAACGTCCTTTCAGGTAGTTGTAGAGAGCAATGAGGTCTCCCCTCAGCCTCCTCTTCTCCAGGCTAAACACTCCCCAGCTCTCTCAGCCGTTCCTCATAAGGCCTGTTCTCCAGCCCCTTCACCAGCTTTGTTGCTCTTCTCTGGACTCTCTCCAGAGCCTCAACATCCTTCTTGTGGTGAGGGGCCCAGAACTAAACACAGGATTCGAGGAGCGGTCACACCAGTGCCGAGTACAGAGGGAGGATAACCTCCCTGGACCTGCTGGTCACGCCGTTTCTGATCCAAGCCAAGATGCCATTGGCCTTCTTGGCCACCTGGGCCACTGCTGGCTCATGTTCAGTCGCTGTCAACCAACACCCCCAGGCCTTTCTCCTCCAGGCAGCTTTCTAGACAGACTTCTCCCAGTCTGTAGCACTGCACAGGGTTGTTGTGCCCCAACTGCAGGACCCGGCATTTGGCCTTGTTAAACCTCATGCCATTGGACTCTGCCCAGCGGTCCAGCCTGTTCAGATCCCTTTGCAGAGCCTCCCGACCCTCCAGCAGATCCACACTTCCACCCAGCTTAGTGTCATCCGCAAACTTGCTAAGGGTGCATTCGATGCCTTCATCCAGGTCATTGATGAAGACATTGAACAGGGCTGGACCCAGCACTGAGCCCTGGGGAACCCCACTTGTCACTGGCCTCCAGCTGGAGTTAACTCCATTTCCCACCACTCTCTGGGCCCTCCATCCAACCAGTTTTCCACCCAGGAGAGTGTGCGCCTGTCCAGGCCAGAGGCTGACAGTTTCTCAAGCAGAACGCTGTGAGAAACTGTGTCAAAGGCTTTACTGAAGTCGATCAGCCACTGCTTCTGGTCCTTCACTCATCATTGTCTTGCATAGCTAATTAAGAAGATATCCTTGCTGCTGAAGATGCACCCCACTTGGAAGCTGTGCTCCAGCTCCACCTGAGACGCTGTATTCCAAAAGGCACATTTGACCACACTGCACACCCTTCAGTGGGAATCAGCCGTTATGCAGTCAAACTTACTGCACGAGAGAAACCGAAGCTCCCTCTGAGACCTGGCAGTTCATAGCTCTTTATGTCCCAAGTCTTCTTGCTTTATGCCCAGTAATTGCCTTACTCCTCAACTTGTCCTGGCAGGCACTGTTGTGCAGAGGTTAGTCCACCACTTCAGCAACTCTGTGAGAACCAAGCTCAGTGACAGTGTCTCATCATGCCAAATCAACCTGCACCACGTAATAAATACAGTTTTGACTAGAAGGGTCCATTCGCACTGTCAAAACCGATATAAAGTGTTCAAGCGTAAAAGCCTCACAGTCCTCCAGATGCCAACAGACGTTCACAGCCATTTTGTGAAAACAAAAGGAATTCTTAGAATTCAACATGATTATGACAGAAATCTCCCTTTGCTGAATCTTTCATCTCCTGGCTTTTTTAAATCAAAATAGCCTAAATATCCCTATATAAGGGAAATGCACAAAAGGTATTATTCTGGGCAGGAAACTAAGCTGTTCAGGTATTCTCATCAGCAGTCCAGATCCCATTTTTCATAGTGTCTAGCCAACTTTCTCAAAATCCATTACCACCGAGAAAAATCTTTCAAAAATCATAGTGTCCTCTATGCTAATTCTACACCCTCAACAATTAATATACAAAGGCAGACCCAGAATTCTCAGTTCATTATTCTGTGATGTGCAATTCCCAAATTCTATAAAGTATGAAAGTTTGCCTGGTTTTATCTATTTTTTTTCCACCCCTCTATTTGGGCTAGAGAAAGAAATATCCTCAATACCATAATTCTCAAAAGTACATTTTGATTAAGGACCAGACACTGATCAGAGGTGAAAAAACAAAAAGAAACTTTCAATTGATGAATTACAGTTTCCCAGTGAGGCGCTCACTCAGTCAGGGTTGGCTCAGTCAGCCCCTGACATGGTTCACTGAATCACTAGGTTGGAAAAGACCCATCGGATCATCAAGTCCAACCATTCCCATCAATCACTAAACCACGTCCCTCAGCGCCTCATCCATCCGTCCCTTAAACCCCTCCAGGGAAGGGGACTCAACCCCCTCCCTGGGCAGCCTGTTCCAGTGCCCAATGACCCTTTCTGTGAAAAATTTTTTCCTGATGTCAAGCCTGAACCTCCCCTGGTGGAGCTCGAGGCCATTCCCTCTTGTCCTGTCCCCTTTCACTTGGGAGAAGAGCCCAGCTCCCTGCTCTCCACAACCTCCTTTCAGGTAGTTGTAGAGAGCATGTAGAGTTCTTCCTCAGTGTTGAAGCTCAGCGAAGCTCCCCCACAAACCCAGCCTTGGCTTGGGGAAAATTAATTTGTTGCAAATTAAAATAGGTTTAGGTAGCAAGAAACAAAGGCAAAAATTAAAAAACCCCAGCATCTTCTCTGCCCACCTTCCCAGGCTCAGCTTCACACCATCCAACCCTCAGAGGATTCCCTCTGCTGGAGAGGTCAGCATCCACCTCCTTTGTCAAAGAGGCAGTTGGTAACTGAAGCAAGGTACAGCTCTGCGAACCGGATCAGCTGCAATTGGCTTATTTTTAAAGCCAAAAAGGCTACAAATTTTGAGGGATGAAAACATTACAGCCCCAAAGTGGAATGCTTGCAGATTCCTACAAATAAATCCTGACTCCAACCTCAAAGAGGTAGATCAGGTGTTACTTTCCAGCAAATGCAATTCCCATGCTCTGAAACAATTAATTTTGTCATGAATGAGAAGAGCAGGAAAAACTGAATCAAACAGTCATGTGTTATAGCTGCTAAATCTGCACATGAATATTTAACATGCAAGTTTCTTCTATTAAGCATTAAGCTGTTGAGTAAATGATACAGTAAATTCTGGGAGTTGCCAAACACTTAAGTGTTTATTGATTATTTTAAAGCAATTTCTATCGTGTTTGTATCTGCTGAAGGGAGAAGCATTGAAAGCTCTAGAGAGTGAGTCCATTAGTGAATAGAAAAGATGAATCACAGTAAACATCAGATAAAGTTCCCTATCTCTAATGCACCCCAGCGTCAGTGGTAAAGTGGCGTCTCTGTAGATAGACAGGGTGTTGTCTCCATCACAAGGGCATCCTCAGGTTACCCCCACTGCTTCTGTTTTCTATGCCAACCACAGACCTCGTGCTTTGTTGGAAAGCTGCTGATCCCCCTCTGTCACAAGCCTCACATGCAAATGAATATGCTGGAATCATGACAAAAGGAATTTAACATCAGAGTGTAATTTTTTTATTGGGGATTACTTCAAATTAATCAATGTTTTAAATTGCATAGTTTACCGTGAAAGCAGTAAATCACTGCAATTAGAAGAGGAAAAAAAGAAAAAAAATCATGGTGAGTAACAGTCATAGTATAACTTCTAAAACTGCAGAGAGTTCAGTAATTTGTGCTGGACCATAAAACCAAAACATACATATCAGAGAAGCAAAACCTGAGCTAAATCTCAGTGTGCCCGGTGCCAGGGAGTGTGCAGGTGGTTGTTTCACCCGACAGTCACTCCTGAGTTGGGCTGCTGACATTTCATCAGTTGGCAGTAAAGCCCTGGAAGTTTTGAGATGATGGAGCACTTACCTTCTTCTTCTTAACAGTTAGTGAGCTACTTTTCTGTTTGCTTCTGCCCTCAGATCTGCAGTGTGGAGGCTTTTCAGATGTCTGTTTAACTTTCTTGTTGCCCTTTTTGGACTGTGGAAGAAAATTCATCAACCACTTATTAAAATATATCACAACACATCTAAAATACCTCAGTGATTCCATTCACCTGAAATAAATTTGGGTTTGCATGGAAAGCACATGTATAGCCTTGAAGTGCAAGAGAGCTAATGGACATGGCATTGAGACAGCTCCAGAGGACATGGTCTAGTGTTTGATAGGAATGGTTGGACTCAATGATCCGGTGGGTCTCTTCCAACCTGGTGATTCTATGATTCTATGAAACGGCACAAAACCAGGGGCCTTTGTTCTTTTTACTGTTACCCAGTGCAGAATGACAGGGTACAGAATGAATATGCAGTATTATTTAAAGCGTGCTAGAGATTTTAGCATTGATTCCTTCTTTAAATTTAAAATTCTTGCTAAAAATGATGTCAGCTGTACTGTATTCTACATTCAATATAAGACAGTCTTGCCTCCTAGCACTTACAAACCTAAATCAACAGCAGAAAGCAGCTAGGGAACTGGCCTCATACCACGTTGTGTACTTCAAGGCTGCTCAGAATACTTTTTTTCAGGAAGGTCAATCCCTCTTTCTTCTGTTGATACATGTTTGAGAGAAAATTCACAATGGAGTTTACTGTTGTCCTTGGCTCCGTGTGCTGTGTATAAGCACCAGCAAAGCAGCTGTCTTGGTTTTTTTTTTTTCACTTTACATAACATTTAATCTTGGATAACCAAGACCACTCCCAGAAGGTAAACAAAGTGATGAAGATCTGTTTTTCCAAACACCACGACCTCTCTCTTCTGTCTCTCTTTGGCCAGCACGACTTGGCATTTTGTACCATTTGAAGTGTGGATTGCACATTTGAGAAAAGATGAACCTTGCAACACCAAACAAGAAGCTGTTTCTGGAAAAAGAAGTTCAGAGTCCATCCTTCTCTCTAATCAGCCCTCAAAATTATCCAATAATCCACCAGCAGAAGATGGAAAAAGCAACAAAACAAAACAAATAGAAAGAAAAAGTGAACTGGTTCTAATAAAGCAGAGACAGCTGCTTGGAACTGAAAAGAAACCTTTTATGTAGCTGTTGTGCAGTCGCCGTCTGTGAACCAAAGGTGGTTGTTAGAACCACTCGTGCTACAAATATGAACCATCTGTCACTGTTTTAGCTGCGATGATTTCTGTTACAGGCCAGAATGCTTGGGAGGAATCCAGAAGTCTTTTCTGAAAAACTAAAGCAATGTCCCCTTCCCCATATCCATTGAATTTTTCCTGTTTTCATCTGACGTGTCACTGGTGGGAACCCACCATGTGCCAGAAGACACTGAAACTGGAAGGGTAGCACATGAACACAACAAATGAAAACATACCCGAGAGGGAAGAGCGCAGGGGGCTATATCCAAAGAAACTTATGACATGTGGAATATCAAAGTGCTTTGATGTGAATTAGACATTGGAAAAAAAACCCCAGCAATCAACCCATTGCTGAATAAGATCACCTACGTCACCCCAATTGGTAGAGCAGACAAATGTACCTTTTCTTTAGTTCACAACTGTGCCTGGATAATAAAACCACATTAAAATAGAAATAAAATTGAATGAGCACTTGCCTGGAAGCTGAGTGGGCTCCAGGTGTGGGAGAGTCACAGGGCTGTGACAGATGATGGTGAGGGGAGAAGGGAGACACCACCAGTGCTCCCAGGAGCAACCCTCACAGCAGCAGCTCTGGCACTGGGGCCACCCCGAGGGAAAAACAAAGTGAAGCCTTGCTCAAAGGGACCTTCTATTTCTCAGCCTTGCTCACACCTTGGTTTTCCCTTTCTGTTCCTATAGCCTATCTCTCCTCCCAAGAGCAGAGAAAGAAATAGGAAAACCATTTTCCCTTCTGAGCTCTCATTTCCAAACCAGCCATGGCTGCATAACCTCACTGCCTCCTCCTAATGCTGACAGCTTTCTTTCAACCTGCAATAAAATCATTCTTATTAAAAAGAGCATTACATACATATTCATTTTTCCCCCCTTTAAATAACCACTATTTTACAGCAATTCAGTTCTGTTTCAATTTTTCTTCTATATGTTACTATATTGTGTTATGGTGCTACATGCATCACTGTGTAAGAAAAGAACTTTTAATGTTATAACAGATAGTAATAACAGTTCCCATTTAATCACAGAAGAAGATATTTGAATGCAATTCAAATAATTTCAGATTTACTTTCCTAGTAATAAATGATGGGGAAGTCAATGAGGCCATTTATTTATATCTGTGTAGGACAAAAAAGAATGCTCAATGGAAAACCAAGAAAAGCATCCTGGCCTACAAGCCCGTGAGTCATTCTGCATAGCACATGCTTGCCTATAGCTTAGCAACAAACCAACTTAGATGAGAAAAAACATAGAGAGCAAATATATCATCTAAAAGCAGCTCTTGTGTATGGATATGTGAATCCAGCTGGACGACAGATAAACATAGAGGCTTTGCCTTTATTTTCTTCAAGTTCACTTGAAGTTTACAGTAATTTCTGTTGTTTCTAGGGATTTAAAAAAATAGATCATCTATAATTAAAAAAACATTTCAACACTTGCTGATGTTTATTATCCTGTGATTTTATCTATTTTCTTTCTAAGACTGATTTGGTTTTTGGTTTATTTGCCTCATATTATCAGACCCAAATATACAGTTGGGAAAACTGTATAAATGGGAACTCTGACAAAAGCCTTAAAAATAGATTCAAAGTCAAGTAAGCGCAAGTGTGCCCAGCTGTCACGCTTTGGGTCTGAGCAGAACATCAGAGCAAAACATCAGAGCTTTTCTCCCAGCCTGTCCTGGCACACAGAGTGGGTGACTCTCTGGGGTAGATCAAGTCTTCAGGCAAAGGGCAAGATTACTGTAATCTAAAATTAGCCTCCTAAATTCATACAGAAGCTATCAGCTATCCAACTTCATTTCAGAAATGCCAGTCAAGTAATATTCTACCAGGCACATTCAAAGACTTATTGTAGAAACTAGTTATAATTCTTATAATGGTTCTGAACCTAATTTTAGGTCACCTTTCTTTTTTTTTTATGTTTAAATCTTGCCCTCAGTAACTGTTGAGGAACTGTACAAATACGTGGTGAGAAATAGCTTTATATTGTAGGAGTAGATCAAATGCAGTCTTACTTTTAAATAAATGAATTTGCATGTGTGGAAATGTACCACTTGGTAGGCAGCTTAGGTAGCAGATAATTTATGTGGGGAATATGAAAAGGAGCTGCAATTATTTTAACAATGAATGCCTAAAACGTATGAATCAGGGACAATAACATCAGTTCACCAGAAGTGGTGACATCACACGTGGGTAATAGAGTTGAAGACAGACCAGACGAACATGTTGTATAAACTATTATGATGATGCTTTGTGACAAACACAGGAGACGTCAAGGGGAAAATTAACCCAGAATTCTTAAAGTTAGTTATTTGTTGTGAGGATAAAGATATTGCCTCAACACAACTGAAAGTAATGGGGACAGCTTGAAAGAGTGGCCAAGGCCACCTGGGACTCAGAGCTTGGTTTTACAAAAATGGAACTACGACTCACTTCAGACTTCCCAGGCCAAAACTTACCTGATATCAAAAGTTTCACAAGCTCTACAGCAACTCTTTCTTGATAGAACTGGCACCATGTTTACAGCCACAGCATAACCAAAACATCCCATCTTTGTAGCCAAAGGAGACGTGTAAATGTGATGACCTTAAAGGTCAGAAATTCTGCGTTCTAGTTGCGCTTATTGTCCACGTACTTGCTGCTGCGAAATTCACCTCCACTTTTCATGCCGCCTACCAAATAGTAGGATTTGGGAGGGTTGACTCAGCATTTAGAGGCATATCCTACCATACAAAACTTTTTATTAACAAGGTTTTACATAGATCCTCTATATAGAAAGATTTTTTTTAAAAATGCTTATTTCAAACACTCCCTCACGCCCTCCAAAAACAAACAAAGAAAAAAAACAGGCAAGACTTGAGGCAAATTCTGCCATGTCTTGGATTGGAAACGGTTACTCACCACTTTGTCTTCCTCTTGTTCTTTGGTCAAGGGCTTATCCACTTTTGAAAGTGATTGATTTGCCTTAGGGGAATCCACTACAGAATAGCCATGATCCAGAATGCGACTGATTGCCTTCTTCTGTAATAGAGGGAAAAGTGGCTTGAGAGCATTTAAACTCTCTTGAGAGAAGCCTAAATTGGCTTATAGGACCTCCTGACTTATAATATAGTCAGCCAGCACCATTTCACTAGTTACAGCTTCAAGGTAACAGACATATTACTTGGATATTCTTTCATTTCTATATGCTTGTCTCCTCCTTCCCTTCCAAAACATTCATGGCCCATCCTGAATCTTTAATTCAAGCTTTGGAGATGCTGGAAGGTCACTCCTGTAAAAAAACTGCCTTTCCCTTTCTCTTCCCAAGGCTTTTCAAAAGACAACCAAGATATTTAGTCACAGAAGAAATAAGCATGGGTCAAAGCTTCCCTTTTCCTCTAAGGAGTTTTATTGCAGATGAGCAGCCAAAGTGCTTTTGAACCTTGGAAGCAAGCAGTTTTAAATAAGACAGCCTCCCAAATGTTTGGTAGGTATTGCAAGATAGCCACTCAAACTTAAAAGCGGCACCACTGTCCTTTCAGAAAGCAAGTACCTTCCTGAATAACATTTTTTTTAGGCCAACAATTTAAAAGATTCATATCAAGCAAAACAAAGTGCCGTGCAGCAACACGCAGCAATGCATTCTGGGATTTTCTTTAATTATATTTTTAAAATAAAAGTAAATTTTTACAGAAAATATGCACTTGATATTTCAAACACTTTCAGAATGGGGTAGCTGGAAGGCTGAAAGTTTTACCCTCAAAAGGAGATGGTGTTTTGCACCTAACTTTCTGCTTCATCCCAAGCTGCAGGCACAGTGACCTAATTTGAGATGAAAAACTCTGGAACAGATTTCAAGAGAAATCTCTGTACAGACAGAACATCGCATTTCCCCTCGATTAAAAAAGAGTTCCAGAATGAAAACAGTACAACATGCAGCTCCCAATCAGCTGGGATGGATTTATATGCTAGGAATCTGGCATCCAGGTTTCACTGCAGTTAATTTATAAACTGCTTAGCTTCAACAGCCTTTTGCAAAAGGCTGTTTAAAAATCCATTAAAAAGCAATTAAAAAGAAAGTGTGTCTGTAAACAGCATATAAAACAAAACAAAAAAAACCCATTGAGTTTCAAAAGTCAATGTTCTTTTATTCTGAAAACTTATCAAAAATAAAATGAAAGTGCATGGAAAAATTGGAAGTTGAAGAAGAAGAAAGAGGCAAGGTCTCTTTCCTGGGGGAAAAAATGAATACACATTCCAGCAGTTCACAACAGAATCAATGATTCAGTCCCAAATCTAAAATCACTTCTCTTATCTAAAAGCATGGGTCAGGCACCAAGCCAATAAGCCATTTATGTCCAGTTGTGACCCTGATACTTAAGTAACAGCTAAACCCCACATTAAGAGAAGTTATTCTTGAAGCATTTGTACTGAGGAATTCAATCTAAGTTTCCTGCCTTGGTGGAAGAGAGAAAGCAATCAGAAGCAGGACTGCTCCCACTGAGTGCCACAAAGAGCTTCCGATCTAATGTGTTCTGGGTTGGCAGCTGGGACTGAAACACTGGTGCCTACAGGATATAAAGCAAAAGATTCATACTGAAGGTGCACGTTCACTAATGCCTGTATTGCCTGCTTAACGACCATGTGAATACCCCTAACTGCTATTCATCTGCAGTTTGTACTTGTATTGCACACTTCAAAAGGGCAAGAGCCGTGCTTTCTGTGCTTTACAGAGGGAAGATGTTTGGGGTGGGAATTAGCAGATTTATATTAGAATTGTGCTTACTGGCACAATAGATTCATGCACAAATTATTCACCTTGGGAATCACAGGTTTAAATCTACTTCTCACGCAACCCTGAACCAAGTGCCTTTGAAGCTAGCAGGAGCAGTGCTGTGAATGCCAATAAGAGAGTCTGTAGAAGTCCCTCCTTCAAAGCCCAGCAGAGAAACGAGATTGAAATAGTTCATTTGTACATGTGCAGGTATTTCAGAAGCTCACTTAGCTGTCTCTTTATTCTTAATTACATTTATAATTACTTTCAGTCTTCCCCATTATTTAAACACATTATTTTTAGATTTTATTTCATAGCACCCATGTGAAACCTGAGACTATATTGCTTAATACGCCTTTTGAACTTTTAACTTCTATTGTATCCAAGAATGGTCCTGTGTTAGGTATTTTAAATATAATCCAGTAAAATTGAAATACACTCTTCCCTCATGCTGTCTACTTGCCTCCAAGGAATCGAAGGTAGGTGGGAGATCAGCTGCCCTTTGCAGCATCTCTTTAATTCAGTTGAGAGACTCCCATAAGAGTTGATTTGCTAAATAAAAGGCCAGCCATACCAGAACAGAAGCTCCAGGCCTTTGGGCCCTCTCTGAGATTAAGGTTTTTCTTATCAGTTTCTAATCATCAAGGTCTACATCGTCAGCCCCTGTAACCTGGAGCAGAATCGCTGCTGTCAGTGAAGCAACATTTCATTGGGATAGTGAATGAAGATGTAGCCTGTGACAAAAGATGCTTCTCCTCAGGGACTATAAACCATTTAGGCATCGCTAATGTTATGCTTAAGTGAAATTGTTTATTTTAGCAGCAAGTTCACAAATGCGTATGAAAATACTAGTGATTTTTTTATTCGCTACTAAAATGCTAATGATGCTCTGAATTTCTTATACACACTACAGTCAGAGTCTTAAAAAAAGCAACTTACATTTGAAACAAAATTCTCAGGATTCTTAAGATGAAAATAAACTGCAAGTCAAACTTCACCTTAAATAAGATAAATGCTAACAGAAACATTACTACACATATACTATAATCCCACAGCACTGCTCCTACAAAGCCATAACAGCCTGTAATAGGCTCTGCTTTTTTCACCCCTAAGACATTTTGTTTCACACCACATTGAACCTAAAAGCCTCTTACTCCAACCAAAGTGAGCAGGTGATCCCAAAGTGACAAATAATACCCAGAATGAGGGCCCCCATTATGCATTGCAGACAGCACTGACGTGTTTCTAAACAACAACGTGCAAAGTGAATATAGAGGAAATTGTACGGCAATACTCTGAATTATTGAAAGGATAGCTATGCAGAACAAACATAATTAAAGGGTCTCATTATCTTCTAAATAATCATTGTAAATAATGCTTTAGATAATTACTTCATTAGTTTTCAAAACACTGGCTTTTATTCTCCTGCGAGATTCCATCCACTATCTCTACTCTGAATAAATTGCCAAAAGGGAAAATCAAAAGCTGAGCAAGCGTGTGAGCTGGAAATGCAATGGGCACTTGTATGAGCAGATTTAAACCCAAGATGCTTTGAAATAGTTTTGGAAAAGGTTATAAGAAGGCGTTTAGTTTTTTTAAACAGATGCTTTTTTTCCCTCAGATTGCTTTCTGATGCAGTTAGATTCACTTGCTAGCAGCTATATTTATTTATTTATTTAAAGTTAGTTGACAGCAGTGTGGAGAGAACCAGGATTAGTCTTTATCACAGATGACTACCCTTCTTAACTAAACATATACATTGCTGTTTTTCTTCACTACAAATACCACGAGGTTGAGTCAATGACAGAAGAGACTATGCCTCTCAAAGCAACAGCCTAAACAAAAGGAAAGCTAAAGACCAAAGGAAGCAGGGGGCATAAGATCTCAGACCTGCAATTAGATGGTTCAATAGCTAAGACAGTCTGATTTGGAAAAGCGGATGTCTTTTTTTCTTTTTTTCAAGAATATTCGGCGAGTACTGCCAGCAATTAATGCAACAGTGAGACAAAATGGCAAATGTTTTCCTGGTCAGGTCCCAAGTCGATCTGTAGCGCTGCAGAACGCTGACACTTACAAGTCATGGTATTTTAAAAGACCTTTGCCAAAAGTCCAATAAAGATATTACGGAGCAAGAGAAAAACAGTCAGTCTGCAGAGCAAGTTACCAGTCATCCAATTCTTTAGATAGGAAAGGCACAGCAGACAACTCAGCAGAAAGCCACCATTAGATGCATGTGACCAAACCCACGATACGTGCTGTGATACACATCGTGATACACTGACGTGTATAAAGATTGAAGTAATAAGCATCAAATACATTGTATTACTGCAAAATTCAGAAGGCTGTGCAGAAGATATTGCCAGGCATAAATCAAATCACCACCAAAAAGAACAAAAAAAGCAGCTTTGTTTTACAAAAAAAAAAAAGTGAATGGTATAGGGGAAAGAGATCTTACTTCTTCCTCCAGTCTTTCAATCACCATCTGAAGCAAAGAACTGGTAGTTAGGCTACATGAAAAAAAAAAAAAAAAAAGCCTCAAATCCAATGAAGTGTTCTTTTCCACTACCACTTTTTCTGTCATGTCAGCATTTACAAGCCATTTCCACGTGGTGGCAAATTCCGGATTGCAGTGACCGTGGAAGAGTCTATCACCACGGGAGGCTGGAAAACATTAACTTGGTTTTCTGTAATTTCCACTTATCTTCATTTCCTGCTTTCCTACACCATCGACCACCTAACAAGAGGCTCTGGCGCTCCTGTAGTGGATGCCGAGAGCATCAACGTCGAGAATTAAACCATAATGATTATGATTTAAAATTAAACATATAATACTATTTCAGTTAGAAGAAGGATCTGACTGCCAACTCCCCCATGGCTTCCTTTTTGTGAAGTAAAACAACTTCAACCAAAGTTGTTTACCTGCAGATGCATCTTCACATGGCACCTTCAGCATTCAGTACTTCACAGCCTGAAATGTTACACACCAGGACTTCTTTTTGAACCCCTTGTATGTAACCAATCACAAAATTTGAACACTTCAGTCTGAGAGCTTGAGCCCTGCTCAGATTTACAGCAACAAAATTAACTAAATTTCCAAGTAAGTCAGACCACCACTCTAAACATCTATAACAAACCAATACAGAATTCAAACTGGTTTGAATTTTTACTCACCTGTGCAGAAATCGGGCCTTTCTTTGAAAGAAACATAAGCAACCCACCTTATTTCCACACCAAGAGAAGGCATTAGCACTTTGCAAAATGAGCTAAGCATATAGAATCATAGAATAACCAGGTTGGAAGAGACCCACCGGATCATCGAGTCCAACCATTCCTAACAAACACTAAACCATTCTCCTTAGCACCTCATCCACCCATGCCTTAAACACCTCCAGGGAAGGTATAAATAGATTATAAATAGATTTAAAATAGATTTAAATAAAAATAAATAGATTTATAAATAGATTTAAGCCTTGAAAATTATTCCTTGCATCCCACACCTATGTGGATGATTTAATTTGCTCATTTTTTGAAGGCGTGACCTAGGAATTTCACATTAATAGACTTAATTAAAAAAACCACATTACCAATGCCGACTAATACTGCCTTCATTGGTTTGCATCTGTTTCTTGTTGATCTTTACCACGCATTTTTTAATGACTAAACTTTTAATTCAGTATTAATGAAAAAAGATCTCAACAACCCTTGTACAAAAGTTTGGGGTTTTTTGTGTTTGTTTGGGTTTTTTAAACAAAATTGACTATAAGGTCATGTCTTCTTCCATCAGATATCAAAGCTCCTATGATATTTGCCATAAATGCAGAAGATAGAGGTTTTTCTCCTTAGGTTTAAACTCTTCTCCCTCAAACCTTCCATTTCTTCTCATGGACACAGATCCACAAGCTCTGTCAAGTGCCCATTCCCACACACGGTTGCGGCAGGGATGTGTCAGTGAGGTACCTGTGAGAAACTACAGTCAGGAAAAGAAGATGCACAGTAGGCATCACGCCAACCAGGCTGCTGGAGCAGCCAGTGTAGCTTCAAGAGTACCATTCTCCAAACTGCTCCTTTACTCATCTGAAGTTTACACTCTGTCACAAAGCTCTCCAGAAGGTCAGAGCAATAAGGCACGAGGTTGCCCAGGGAGGTGGTTGAGTCACCTTCCCTGGAGGTGTTAAGTGACAGGTGGATGAGGTGCTGAGGGACATGGTTTAGTGATTGATAGGAATGGTTGGACTTGATGATACGGTGGGTCTCTTCCAACCTGGTGGTTCTACGATTCTATGAGACCTGCTCCTGTTAAGGCAACTATGAGGAATGAGACTTTACGTTTGTTTTGACCTTCAATTTGATTTCACAGAGGATACCGAGCTTAGTTGCTCACGCTAAATACACTCTAGGTATCAGATCTTTTCTCTGGACTCGTGTTACATTGCTAGCTGTGCTAAGATCAGAAATCCCAGGGAACGGCCTGGAAAAATGAAATTGCAATTAATTGTGTTTTCTGAGAGCATTTCTATGCAGCTGCAATTTACAGCATCAAATGTACAAGGTTGTGAGGGAGCTCTAAATGAAATGGTTTCGTCTACTCTGCTGCCACCATTCAAGGCCTTTCCTTTCCGCTTTCCCACTCTAAAACCTATTGAAAAATTAAAAACAAAACAAGGTTTAGTCATACTTTTAAAGGATAGCACCTTCCACGACCAGCAGCCTGCTGGTTTGGAACAGTGACAGAACACAAGTCAACCTGCCAAGTCAGTCAGCATTCGAGCCAATGCACAGCATCTGCATTGTGGCCCCGTTCCCGGAGGTGTGTGCGAGGAATACTACTGGGAAATCCTTTTGAAAAGCTCAGCAGAGAGAAATGCTGATTAAGACGATTAAACCAAATTGCATAAAATTGTTCAGAAGATGAACTATGAAGCCAAATAGCATTCTTGCAGATCACCGAGTGAATGGGACTTGCAGTAAAGGGCTTTATCACTTCCAAATGCATCATTCATGCAGAATTACAGCTAATGAGAGAAAAAGCTCCCTCCCTCATACCTATGTTCTCACAGGACAGGGCATCTCCTTCTCCCAAGCTACTTCAAACGCTGGAACGCACAGTTGCAACGACAGTTTCGCTTCCGTTGGAATCCTGTGCCACTTTTAATAAGGAATAAAATTTAGACCTCATTTTCAGCAGTGGATGTAACTCATGATTGCAAAGGTGTATACATGGTCCAAAGTTCGAATACAGAAAGAAAAAAAGTGCAGAAAATTTAAGTGGCAATACTAGTTTTTTCAGTTCAACTTTCTTCCCTGAATCATTTGTCACACATATAAACTGCAAGCGACGTTTTCCACAACAGCAGCACTGTGAATTCCTGCAAAGCACTTTGAAACCTGAGATTTTTCAAGCTGTCTTCACCAGTTTGAACATCCTCTACTTAACCATGTTCTAGATAAGAGCTGGGCAATCCGACAGTACCAGACAGCTCTGATAAAAACAATAGAGTTACTCACAGACTCTATAACAGTGTACTGGTAATTTTCCTTCCTCTGCCTAAAATAATCTCAAAATACAGATGCCTCTTCCAGATAAAACCTTAGAAGTTTTACCATCCAGGAAGATAGCTAAACGTAAACCTCACTTAAATATTTTTTGGCAATAACAGTAAACATGCAGCACGCACTTGCTTAGGAGGTTCCCAAGAGTATTTCTGTTAACGCTCTCATGCACACACCAAAGGCAAGAGCAGTCTTGCAAGCTGAAATGGGCACCTGAGCACGAACACCGCGCTCTGCCAGGGCACCCTGTGTGACCTCAGTCCTTTCAGGGACTTGGATGAACTGGGGCTGAATTTTCCGATTCTACATGTAAGCAGAATAGCTCTGTAATAGCTCTGAGCTGCACTGGATTCTACAGTGAACTACAGACACCAAGTAAAGCCTTGGACTGGCTTTCAAAGAGTTGCAATTACTACTTCTACTTAGCAATACGTAGACAAAGATGTATTTCAGATAGCTGGAAGGTCTCACAATGACGAAAACCACTGTCTGGTTATCTTTGTTGTGCAATACTGTAGCGGGTCGCTCCCTGCCCCTTGTCTAAAGCTCAAGTATTTCACATTTAGTCCAGAGTGCATCCTTCAAAATAACTGTTATATCCTTCAGTTAACAAATCTTTTCCACAGGCAGGGCAAGGAAAAAATTCTTCTCAAGGCCAGATGATCTTCTCGAGAATACTTAGACTAGCAAAATGTTATTTTATTTGATGGACTTCCTACACAAAAGCAATTCCATTGACCCACAGAATAATAAGAGATAATATTCTAATTTACAAAGTCATGACAGAAAAATAATTTCAAAAAATAAATTCAAGCTTCTAGTTAAGAGTCAGTAAATCAAAATCAAAGGTGTTTCATTCTGTGATGTAGATCACAGAGAATCTGTTCTGATCTCACCAATAACACTGCTTGGAGCAGGAGGCTGCACTAGATGACCTGCAGAGATCGCTTCCAACCTGAGCAATTCTCCAATTCTATAGCATATAGATGTTCACCATCGGCTCACATAGCAATACAGGAGAGAAGGACGTTTAAAGAAGCCAAACATTTCTTTAGCGCAACCTGTCAATATCACTATTCACAAGCGCTATTTCTTGTGTGCCTTCCCATCTCGAAGCCCAGCGTTCTTTCCATTAGCAGCAATTAGCATGGGCTGACCCAGTATTCTCATTTTTGGTCTAAGGTATGGATACAGGCATTATAATTTTATATGCAAAACCATCCTTGTTTTCTTCCCAACCACAAAGTCTGCTATACATTGTTAGCTATTTGTATCATAACTTCACCATTTCCCCAGAACTATTTACTCTTGAACATCAAACTCCTCCTTTCCGCCTCCTTGCACTAAAATGGATTCAAATGCAGCCAATAACAATTCCTCTTTACAACACAAACACAACCATTTTGTAATTACTCACCATTTCTATATATTTCCCTTTGTAGAAACCTTTTATTCCCGAAGTACTTCAGTTCCTCAGAACCCAGTTACAAGTGCTTATGAAACACACTTTTATTCCAAAATGCTCCTTGAGAAGCGCTTTACTGCTGGCAGAAGGACTCTGTGTTTGACAGCGGCAGCTAAAAGAGGCTGTAAATGTCACTGCAGAACCGAGCAGCTCGTTACTGTACATGACAGGGGGACTGAGCTGGCTCACAGGTGCCGAGGCTGACCCACTGACTGCCACGGTTATTTTCAGAAGTTGCATACAAGCCACATGAACACATCAACTCCCATTTAACATTAGGTAACATAAATCTTTAAATCCCCATACGCACCTCCTGCAAAAAAAAATAAAACCCAACCCAAATGACCCAACAAGCCCCACATTCAAATTGTTCTCTCAAAATCACTTTAAGCACAACTGTCTGCAAGGGTGGGGTTTTAAAAAATATCATTTTTATGCAGAAAAATACCCTGCCTTAGTAGGCAGCAGTTCTCTCATTTCCCTTTCTCTTGTGAATTCAACTTATCAGGTTTTTATTCATCAAAACTGACGTAGTGCTATGCTAAACAAATTCTGCATTAGCAACAAATGTCTGCTTTACACTAGAGAGCAAAGAGCAGCAGAATAAAGACAGATTAATTTTTGAAACGGCTTTAGTTCATGCTATTGAATTCCTTTATGTTCAGATACAGTGCTTTTCCGCAGGTGGTATGGAACCACCGTGAGAAGCAGCAGAGATGCCCACACTTATAAATAATCTGAGCACTGTGGTTGTTCAGCTCTTTGTAAGAACAGCCATTTAACATTCTCCCTATGCCAAGATTTTACTTTCTCAGTTTGCCTTTATGGACAAGTTTGCCTTATTAATTGCTAAGTTCAACATTCCCACTCCTATCCAATTTTCCCAATGCCACAAAGAAACACTGAACTAAGCATAACTGCTCAATTTTCTAATAGCTCGCCCTAAGCTGGCCAGTCCCCAGCTTCTAAGTGCTTTGGTATAAAATCTGCACACGTATCCTTGTTGATGTTAGGCAAAAGTTACAATCACAATATATTTCTGTGGGAAGATGGCAGTTACTCAAAACAAAGCAAATGAAACCGTGGGCATTCTCTCCTCAAAATGTCTCCAAAAAAGCACCTCTCCTTCCCAACAAGAGCAGCGCAACCAACCTTTCTTCTTATACAGTGACTGATGTGCAATTGCATTTGCGAGAGCACTGACCACACTAAAAACTTGTGCACCTCAGTGTGAAACGAGGCATGAGGATGAGAGAGAAGAGCTCCTGTTTGCTGCTGTGGGTGCAGGCAAGGGGCAGTGATGCCGCAGTCACCTGGCTGCAGCTGCATGGACTCAGGTTACCAAGAGCACACGGGTACAGCACCACCCCTTGGGTGACACCGCTCAACGCCATGACAGCAAAAAGCCATCAGTGGCGATCCAAATCAAGTTTAAACTCAGCACAGGTGGAATGACTCCAGTTACCAGCTGTCCATCACAAATCTGATGCTATCCCAGAGCTTCTAACTCAGGCTTAGGCAGGTAAGGAAGTTACTTTAATTCTGCACTGTGAAAGATGTGCTTTTATGAAGAGTTTTGAGAATACATTAATAGCTTTATACAAATAAATAACGCCCATATTTTCCAAGTTTTAACATTAAAGCAAAATTCCACATGCATAGTTTAAATTAATAAATCCCATTAATGTCTTCATAAGTATCTCTACACCTTTTTTTGGTACAAAGTTTCAGGAAATGCACTACTGAGACCCTGGTATCACTCGTTTGACAGTCATTGTTGCAAAAATATACCACCCTTATTCACACACTTATTGGAAACACTCACAAAGGTCACAGTAACATCATGAGTATAAAAATAGCCACAAGATACTTGCTGAGATAAATTTATTAGTGCATAGGTTAGAGATTTACTCCTCTCCAATATTAACAGAACAGAGAGGTTCATGTGATAAACAAGTTTTGTGTTTTAAAACAAACTCACTGAGGCAGCTATATAACATGTAAAAAGCACAGTGTGGCCTGTTCAAATTTCTGCTCTCGATTGGCAATTTATTGCATTATAAATAAAAAAAACAACTTAGCATGATGGGATTTTGGGGGTCATTTTAAGTAACCAGCTGTTAAACAGCAGAACTGTGTTTTTTTCCCCAATCTGATCTGTGTATGTGTATAAATAATATTTACTGATAAAAATCTAGAAAACTATAGAATAAAAATATCTTACCTTGTATGCGTACTAAGGCAAACAAACTTTCCTTGCTTTGCATGTAAACTTCCTCTCAAACATCAGTGAGTGTTCTGGACTTAGAGGTAAAAAAATTTGTTCGTTAACGAAGCCGAAATTTAAGCGACTTCTTTATGGCTGACTTGCAAAAAGACCAATAGGATTTTTTTTTTCATTTTTCAAACACATTTGACATCAGAATAGCTCCAGCACATTCACAGTATATTTGGACAGCAAAGCAGGAATATTCATGCATACAATATAAATTGTAAACTCTGATGAATTTCATTAAGACAGGCTGAATTATAGTTTACTGAGCAACTTTGATCTCAGACACTTTAAACAAACCACAAGTTTAAGGATTCTAACCTTTTAAGACCAAGTTATTGCAGTTAGCATTGTAGATGAATATTTGGAAACACTGACGAGTGTAGTTCTACTGTGTTTAAGAAGCAATACATTATACTTTCCTCTAATTCTCTTACATTGTAATAATATCTACATATCTACAGAGAAATCCTTAAACAATGAGAAGTCAAAAATACAAGTTACAAATACTTTACAAACAAAATATAAAAATAACCTATAACATTAGATGCAGTTATTTGGTTACATTTGAAATCTTCAAGCTTTAAAGTCTTGCAAGCTAGCATTACAACAGGTATGTATGTACTAAAACACTTCATAAATGTTATATTACATATGAATTTCATAACAAATCAGTGTTTTAGTTTGTATTGTTTCAGACTTTACTGAATGAGTTTCTTTCTATGTGATATATTCATACCCCAACATTAGCAAGCTTCTGAATAAGGAACTTTAACTTGGCTTTATAAAGTAAAAGTGACTTTTGTCATATTCATATGAACAACAATATGGATCCATCGGTATTTGTAACATGATCTGCTCAAGTTCAAATTCAGTGTGCTTTGTTACTGCATTCTTTCACCAGAAATGCCCCAACTAATTTTTTATTATGAAGGCAAGGAAATATTTAAAGCAATTAACCTTAGTCTCATTAAAAAAAAAAAAAAAAAACAACCAACCCTCGAAAGTGTAAAAAAAAGCCTTTCTCCTTCTTCTCAGGTGTAATGCAATAGGCAGACAGTTAAATAAGTTGTTTTTTCAGGATAAAATATTTTAGCACTTGTTGGAGAAAAAAAAAAATTCAGTATAAAGCTTACATAGGTTAAAGTGACTAAATAATTAATACACTTAAAGACAAAACTACATATCATAAAAATGTTCATAAGAGTGCTAAAAATCAGCAGTGGTAAGGTATTAAAATTTGTGATTAAAATTACATTAGCAATAGGGGAAAAAAAAAAAAGGCGCCAAACAGTCAAAACTCAATAGTCCCACAACTCCCCATTTAAACTGTCTGTAACACTGATATGAAAAAAAATTCCTAAGTTACTTCAGATCAAACTAATTAAAAGCAACTTTCAGTCTTACAAATGTATAGCTTATGATGGAAATCCATACATATCCTAACATATTCTGATCTTCATTTTTGCGTAAACATTAAGAGTGATTTTGTTTTAATTTTTAACCATTAGTGGTAGGTCATCATCACGGCAGCGTAAGGCATCACTTATTAAAAGAGGTCTGGTTTTACTGAAGGCGTATTTTGGAGTATCAGAAGGTTCATAACTCTTGGAATGTGCTTGCTATCATAGTGTTGTTGCTAGGATAATTCCAAGTATCAGAAGCAATACAGTTACACATATAATTATGAACATCAATTTCTGAAAAAGAGAGAGAAAAGTCAAGATTGAAATACCTTGTCAGATATAGAACTGTTAAACACATCCATAGCCACAGAAAATTAATAACACTGATACCTAATCGGAGCGTTTGGATTTTCTTTCTAAAGAATACTTACTGCTACGATTTCCTATTGTTAATCTTTCTCTCCTAGCACACACGTAACTACAGTTACAAGGTAGTTCTGTCTGTTTAAAACTTGTGTTTTGTTTCACAGAGTAATTGTTACTACTCATACCCAACTTCTGTAAATATCACAATATAGAAACAGATGCAATAGTGAGTTCACTCATCAAGGTCAAAGTGCAGTAACAATGCTTACTGCCACCCTCCTTAGATAAATATTTGCAGCCTGCTTAAACCTTTCCAATCACACACTTAGTGTAATTCAATAAAACATCTGTAAAATTATTGTGCAGGTAATAGCTCAAAAGAGCTGCAAGGAAAAGAAGAAAAATAAAAATGATGAGCTCTATGTAAATGCTATGTCTGACGTTAGGGAGGTATTTCTGACTACAGCAATGACAATAAATACAGTTACCTGCCCATAAACTGCAGCTGAGAAGAAAACTAAAATCAAAACTAAAAGCTTTGATGTTAAGAGTGTTAGTACAAAAAAAGTCTAATTCAACTAGCTGCCTGAAATGACATCCCGCTCACATATAATTTGAAGATACTACATGTAAAAAGCCGAGTTTCTACTAGACTCAGAAGAGTTAACTGCCATTTTCTACTAAGCCAGGTTAGATGTTATCTTGACAAGAAGTGGTATTTTAGCACAGAATAAATCTGAAGATGGAAAGAATTCTCGAATTTATGTCCTAAAATTAAAATTGCATTCTTTGCAGTATTCCTTTTAGAAATACATTGTTATTCCCCACTATTTCTTTTAGTCTAGTATTCATAAATAGCTTTCAAGTAAGAAATTTTAGGATGTTCTGCAAGGCATAATAACCAACTTCATGTTGTAGACATGCACTTTTATGAATGCTCTACTTAAAACCATAGAAACCTCATTTAATAAAGCTCAAAGTGTAACTAGTATTCCATGTCTTAGTGTGGATTGTCTGCTGATGTGAACTTTCAGTATTAAAAAAAAATTAAAGGACAGAGACAATAATTGGGTTTTTAGTCTCATTTCCTTCTGTGCTTGAGCCTTAAGCAGTGATTGCAGTCTGTAAGTTTAGAAGCTTACCACTAGATGTCACCTTTCAATGCTGCCATGCACAGCGTTTTACAGAATGCAGAGAGAGAAAACCCACCAACACACCTCAAGCCCACCCCATAATACTGACTGTGCAGATATTAAGGGTTTAGTAGAACAATACAAGTTATAAGAGCAAAACAAGACCACAATTAGTTGATTAGTTACTTACTGCCACAGTGGCAGGAAGTCATGCATGCTGCGGTTATCCAAGCATCACCGAATACCAACAGACAAACCAATCATTAGGCCAATTATGGCAATCAACACCAATGATACAATGATAATTATCCACATTTTCTGTCAAAAAACAAGGTATTATTATTTTGATATTAAGCACATTAACACTTGCATTTATTTTCAATTTCTTTTTTAGATCACCACTAACGCATTAAATGCTGCAGTATTCTCAAACTGAGATAAATTTATCTGCATACTCCTACAATGCATAAGAATAAACATTTTAAAACAGTGCTTACAGGTAAACTAAGGTGATCAATACCTATGTATTGATATATCGAACATGAGAAAACAACCACTTGCAAATACATTAAGAGTGCTCTTTTGACACTTCTTAAATAACTCTTAAATTTAACAAGCATGTTATCTGCATATAAAAACCTGTCTATCTATACAGAGATCCAGCTTGCCATAAAACACCTTACACAACTGCACAGCATCTCAAAAGATGAAAGTGTCAGAAATGAATGCTTCATTGCATCTGCAATCATACGGTTACAAAATATAAAAGTAAATTACTTAGCAGTTTGATTTCAGAATATATTAATTGGTTTTCTCGGGGGAAACAAGTTTCCATAACAAGGGAAAATGCCTGAACATTACTTTCAGCTTAATTCCTCCACAAATTTGAGTGTCACAGTTTAACATTACACCCTTTCCAGAGGGAAGATTCCTCTAATCTAGTACTTGTACAAGAATACAAAAGTAGCTAACTGTAAAAATAATAATGACAGATGGAATTCCTATTATTTTCCCTTTATTTTTCCTACAAAATCTCCTAACATGGTGATTTCATAGCTGCAATTCCAGGAAAGCTTACCAGTGGAAAGATCCAAAACCATTTAAGCTTATTTAGAGTCTGAATAATTTAGCACTGTGGTAGTTGGCAAGAACCACCTGTGAATTTATCTACTAGCATAATATATTAATTCTTCTTTGGGGGTTTTAAAAAGCTGTTGTTACAGAATGTAAAGTAGAAAATTGTGAACATAGCCTTAGCCATGCATGAATTGCTTATCCACGTTCACAAATCCAAGAAATTTCTGTCCTCTACTTGCAATATCAACATTAACTGCAACAAATTAGTTCACACTGGAAGGGTTCTGATTTCTACTGG
Source organism: Phaenicophaeus curvirostris (assembly GCF_032191515.1). Lineage (NCBI taxonomy): Eukaryota > Metazoa > Chordata > Aves > Cuculiformes > Cuculidae > Phaenicophaeus > Phaenicophaeus curvirostris. The sequence goes on along the minus strand of NC_091408.1, from coordinate 12,493,091 downwards.
ATTATGAGGGTTTGTTAAATCTTGCGGTATGTCTTCCTCTATCATATACTAATTTATAAGAACGTTTTCTAATCTAATTTTAAAAATCTCAACTACAAAGAAGTAAAATTCATATATTAATTCTACCTTGAAGGACTGAAAAAATCAAAAAAATCAACTAAAATTGAAGGTTGCTTCGTACTGTGTTAAGTTAATATACTGACTAGAGAATTACAGAAAGACAGCATACCCTTCGTGCTTTACTTTGATATCTAACTGCCTTTTTTGTCTCCTCTTTTGCATGTTCCACATAATCTGATGCATTCATCACGTTCTTCTCTATGTTGTTGATCATATCCCCCTTAAAATAAAATTTTGAAGAAAAAAAAAGTTATTGGAATCCACGAATCCTTGTTTAATGAACCTAAGAGAAGAAAGACTAAAGAATATCAATGATTATTTCAAACAAGTGAATAATGTACGTATTAGTGACTGACATTTTTTTTTTTGCTTTGATGTGTAAAGGAAACAGGGAATGAGAAGCAAGGGCTCAAAGTTCTAACTAAACAAGGAACATTCATGGGCAGCGCAGGCGTATTTCTCTCGCTTTCAGGAACAAATACTGACCACTTGAAAACATACCTTTGAACATGAGGTATGTTTTAACAGCCCAAACTAAAACTGACGTATTAAAGTGATCAGAAACTCCCAACATGCCTAGAAGTGGGAAAGGATATTGACTATTTTGACACGAGGTTCAATACTTCTCTAAGGAAATGCACACATATAAAAGCAACTTTAAAAGCTCCTCAGGACTGAGAGCTTAGAGTATCAATATATAACAAATTCAAATTAATTATGATGAAGGAAATTTGGTAATGAAATGGAGGATTGGTGAAAAATTACAGTAAGTCTATTACCTGTGTTTCTGTCCAGCAGAAGAAATAATCAGCAGCAGTAAACAGCAAAGTATTAAAGATTGATGCACAAGTAACTTTTGTTCATTTCTAATTCAAAAGAAAACTGCTACTAACTTGTCCTGGCTATATATTTAATATCAAAGCAACAAAGGATTTCTACGACAAAACCCAACGAAAACCACGACTATCTTTCTCAGGAAAGTTTCTCTCCTGAACATCATTCTTTTCATTTTCCTTCATAAGCCAAAAAATTTTAAGAACATAAGTTAAAAATATTTTTGTTAGATAATGGGCATGTAAAGACTACAAATTGAATGAATTAACATACACATCAAGATAAAGCTTATAAAAGCTTCTCTTATAGGAGATGACTTGAATAACTTGTCAATCCATTTACAGTCCTGTTAGTTGTAACAGTAATCATACCTTTGTATAAGGTGCAAGTTGCACACATCCTTATTAATGCACATTTTATTCTACCGCAGTAGTCCTTTACCATGTCTGTGAGAATCCTAAACTCCCAAGATACTATCTAAAATTCCAGGAGTTATTCTTAAACATGCACAAAACATTCAAGCATACTGCAATAAAAGCATATTGAAGAAAGTACTGAGTATACCAACTGAAAGTCTAGCTTCATTATTCACAGCAGGTACTACGAGTACATCTAAATTGTATGTTTGCCTAAAACAAAAAACCTCTAGTGATTAGCTTTCATATATTCTAATCACAGTAAAAACCCACTCTAAGTCTGTATTATCTAAATTTAAGCAATTGTTTCTGCATATCTCAAAAAGGAAGACTGAGGCAAAAAACCCCACTTACGTAAACATGTTTGAATTGGTTCATTTACCTGAGTCTCAACAAACATTGCCATGTCCATAAACATTTCATGTAGCTCTCGTATGCTAGATTCTAGTTTCATAATATCCTTGTGACGTGATTCAATTTCATTCAGAGCTTGCCTAGTTATTTGAGAGTCTGATATAATCTTCAGGAGAAGAAAAAAAAAAAAAGACATGGAAATAAATAAGTATGTGCTGACACACTTCTAAACAGTAGAAGCAAGACATAACTGGACCAGAAATACATACATCAGATGTGAAAATTGAAGGATTACCACTCTCCAACATTTCTTCCAGTTCCTCATCAGTGGTGGTCTTTCCAGCTAGGATAAAAACAACAGCACATCACATAACATCATTTACTCATTACTGAGCATAAAATTTTACCATACCAGAAAGATGACAACTCAAAGAAAATTCTTCTACTGAGCATTTTTCAGGATAAAACAAAATAGTGTTTAGCCATTACCAAGTGCCATTTTGCACATGAAAAAAACCCCAGAAAATATCAAGCAGAAGTCAGAAAACAAACATAGAATCAAAGCTACAGTAAAGAGCTCCTGGTGGATGACTTTTTTGTTATTTAGTTGGTTGGTTTGAGATTTTTTCCATCAAATTGAAGAGTTTGACCAGAAACATTTGCAATGTGCACATGAACCTTGTTAAGTGGAGCACTCTTCAGAAAGAACTTGTGATACACAGTATTTATGTAACATTCAATATTTACCTATTCCATCACGTCACACTGGCACCTGATTTAACTACTCCCCACCACTATGTGGGCAATAAAATCTTTATGTAGATTTCTTTTCACCAACACAGGATTACATTCATATTCCACACAGATGATTACTCATAGCATCCCTTCATGTCTACTTTTCATAATACACCTAACAACTGATGTAGTGTAGTTTAGTTTATTATTGCACGATTAAGCAAACTGAATTCTACTGATCACACTGGTATGACAAATGCCAGTGCCAGGACTTACACACATTCAAGTGATTTGCACTGCACCATTTTAAAACTTACATAACAAATCGCTGCTCTTCCCATGTAAAATCAGTGGAATATCTGTAATAACTTATAAAATTCTGTCCTAGAAGATGGAAGTAAGATCAGAAAGCAATATTCAAACTGTAAATACTCAAGAATGCCGCAAAACCTGCTTTAAAATTTTTAGTGCTGAGAGAAAGCTGAAGGCTCTAATTGGGCCACAAAAATATTAACTTAAAAGAACCATGTCCTGAGGTTCTCTCCCCTCAAGTGTGTAGGTAAAGAAAAATTTAACTTGTCCAATAAACTTCAATGAAATGCTAAACTGAACCACTGGCACGAAAAGCTAATGACAAATTTGAGAAGAACATGAAAAGCAAAGTCTTCTTACTATTTGTCCACTTCTCTGTTTGCATTTCCTTTTTCAGCAATACATGTATTTGCTTTTACAGAGGATATTCAGAAAGGCTAATTTTAGGTACAAGTTGTTATGGAATTTTTTTTTAGACCCCTTCTGAGGTAGACACTGTAGTTCAGAGTAGAGTCAGGTATTTCTGAATAGTCATTAGTGATGAAACAAGTCAAACGCGAGTCAGTAACAAATGACTGGAGTGCATACAGTAGCAGCACTAATTTTATGTCAGCTGTATTTAATAAATGTCCTTACTGACAAAAATAACGTGGCATAAAGAGAGATGTCCTGTTCAGTATGTAATTTTGGAATGGCTTTTAATAACACTTGCTATCTTCAGAATACGGCTTTTCCTAATGTATTGTTTAAAGTTGCAACATTGGAAATAAATGATAAAAAGGAAAAATAAAGTTTTCTGAAGAACAGTATCAAAGAGCTTAAACCACACCAGAAAATTGTTTATTTTCCCTCACATGCCTCAAGAAGAGGTCCAAGATGCATGATGCTTTGTAAAATCTTTAAGTAATAAGAAACAAGGGAGGTACTGACACCACAATTACACCTTTTTTCTTAAAAAAGATTATTTGGATCACTTACTTATCTCTAATTGCCTCTGTATCCGACCTTTGCTGCGTTCTCGAAAAAGGGTTTGGGTTTCATTGTATTCCGTCATGACCTCCACAAACTTGTGAGCCAATACAGAGTGCTGGTTTTTGAGGATTTAAAAATGCAAAATAAAAAGGTTTATTTTTTTTGATACATCAAATACTACTGCATGACAACTGCAACTGGTATTTACCTTCCAACAAAACAGAACATGACATTCTGAAACAGTTTCAGAGAAGTGAAACTCACTCTCCAATTTACTAGAATCCTTTTAATTTCTTTAAGCTTATTAAGTGTTCATACCTGTGTTTTTCTTATCCTGAGGTCCACTGACATCCGACTAGCATTTTCACCCTGATTAAAACTTTGTTCAATGACTAAGAACAATAAAGGAATATTGTAAGTCAGCGTTCAGTATAGTTATTTAATAGAGTAGCCAGTTAATTTGTAAATACTATTAAATATTACTTTTTCCAAGTACAAGCTCCTCACAGACATGTTTAGCATTTCAGGTAGAGAAGGGGGGTGGCAGTGACATACACACAAACACGCATAAATACATAAAAACTTAAAACACTTTTGATAATTGGTATGGATCTTAAAACACAGTATTTCAATACTCTTAACAGGGTCACACTGGAAAAATTTCAAAAGGTGTAACACAATAGGTTGCTTTTACAGTGTGAAGAGTAAATACCATACCCTAGCATTTCTAGAAGGATAAAAGCATGCAGTAATTGTAATTATCAACACAAAAACACTCAATATATTTCAAAACCTATGCTAAACAATTAGAACACACTCATAGGGCAAAATCAGGTAGTCTCAATTTGAAGTACAACAGATGCTCTTAGCAATCTCTATGAAGACATTTATGCCACGGAGACTTTTTTTTTTTGCAGGTAAAAGTTAATCTTCTTCCCAAACATCATAACCAAAAACCAGCATTTCAGTTGCAGAGAACATTTCTTACACAGAAGAATTACTTTGTAACTTCCCAGGTTATTTCTGCAAGGAAGCAAGCTCCTTGTCCTGTTCCACAAACTAGGCTGTGCTTAGCGCAGGCATTTACCCCTGGTGAAGTTTGCCAAGGAGGAATGAAGTAGAGGACGATACTGTTACTGACACAGGCTGTACGTCAGTTGGCAGGGAGGCACTTCTGTCTCTATTTTTATAAAGTGCCATACAGTACAGTTTATGCATCCATAGTGCAGCTTTTAAAGCTCAGAAGTTGAGTTGCAATGCATGAAGTTTGTAACACTACTACCATCCTGAATCATTACAAGTGACAGTAGTTTTATTTCTCCAGACAACTTACCCTTTAACCTAGCTCGGACTTTATTAGCAATCTTCTTTATTTCCTCATTTAATTCTTCGAGCTCTTCCTTTGTTCCTTCAAAAGAAGAACATTTTTCTTTTTTAGAGTTCTTAATGACTGATAGCAGTAAGCCAGCAACTATCTACAACTCTACCTTGCAATCTCATAATTGCATGCAGTACAACCATGCAGAGAAGTAGTTTATAATAATCCTAAGTACTTTAAATACAATTTTTATAACAGCATACTATCAGATTCCTGCTTTTTATGACAGGCCCTTACACTAGGAAATGTTAGTACCAAATCACCAACTAATCCAGGTGATAAAATATTTCATGTTTTTTCTTGACTAACACTTTTCAGGGTCATATTCATTTGTGGATTAAAATGAAAGCTCACAGAAGTCTATAAAGTGAAAGCACAGATTTATTTCATGTCTTTTTAGTTCTGTTGTTTATCAAGGATTCACTACTTTTACCCTTATTAACATGCCTGTACTATACGCTACCTATATTTTTGAAGAACACAGTTCATATGTGTTAGAGAGGACAACTTTTAGCACAAACACAAGCTGATAAATGAGCTGAGACCACAGATTTAAAACATTCAGATGAATATCTCAGCATCTTTTCTTCTCTTTTCTTGAAGCCCTGCCCACAAACCGAGACACGCCCTGAAGTGCTGAGAACAGAGATGGTTCCATGTTTCTGGGTAGCTTCCTTGAACTATCTATCAAGTTCTCTGTTCAGAAGGCCCATCTTCACCTTCTGCTCCGGGGTTACAGTCTCTAAAAATAGGGCTCCAGCACTCAACTCTAACTAGCACTGAAGCAGCTGGCTGTAGTGTTACTGTGAGACAGGATCTTTTCCTTCCTGAAGGATAAAGAGAAGATGATGGCTCTGCTGTGTGAGCTTCAGTTGACAACTTCAACACTTCCACAAATTAAATGAAATGCGAGTGGCCTCTAAGTTTCTGAAGACATCATCAATTTTAAGATACCACGCTAAACCGAGTTTTCGTCCAGCAAAGGTTTGGATGATGCAACAAATATTCTGCAAAATGTACTTCTTCAAATGAGATTTTTTAAAAAGGAAAATTAAGTGAACAAAAACATTAATATTAAATATGGAAATATTTAAATAGCATTGCATTTTGCACTCTGAACACCCAAAGTTCTATTCCTACAGCTAGCTAAAACAAATCACCCCCCTTTTTTCCCAAAACATCTAGCAACGCATATCCAAAATCTAGAAAAAATGTTACTCACTTCCCTCAGGATTGGGTGCTGACAGGATAATGCTGTGCTGCTTCTTCACTTCTTCCACATTTTCTGCTATTTTTGCTATATTATTTCTAAGTTCCTCAACCTACAGGAAGCGAAATACAGCAATGAAAATAGAACAATTCAGGGTAAAGAGTGGTGGGTTTTTTTATTTTTAAAAAGAATCTTTAGTAACAGAAAACGTATTTAATTGCAGAATTTCTAAGCATATGACAGAAATCCCAGCACAAATATTGACAATTAAGCAGCTTACACCATTTTTTTAAGAAAAAAAAAGGTATTCTTAATACAAATACATTCTGTATAGCCAAAAACTTAAGTGGTACTCTCATTAAAAAATATTTTAAATTCTTTCAGCAAATTCCTCATCGACAGGGAGTTAAAAACACTTCTATGCAGTAAAGACCAAAATTACCCCAAAAGAAACGAACGGAATTGTTACCAACATTCCATCTGGCATAACGCTACAAAGCGTATTGGCTCTGTGTGTGTAGATGAATTGTTAAGTCTAGTTACATCAACTAGAACACATGGAAAGAAATGCATGGTAAAAATTACAGTTTTACCTGTTGAAAAAAGTCATCCATAAAATGATCTTTTTCAATAATAACTGTCTCCCCATCTTCATTTCCTTTATGCTGAAAAAGACAACAAAACGAATCTATGAAATAAAATTCAGGATACTGCTCTGAAACAACAACTTCCTCCACATCACGAATGCAAACACATTTTTTTCAACAGTCTGCAGAGTCAAAAAAGTGAGTTTTCATCTTCTGAGGACTATCATCTAAAATGAAATAAGCAGAGAGGTCAAAAAAGTATTCTCGCTACCACAAAGTTGTGAATGTCAAGGCACATACTCTTCCATAAACAACTTTATGACAGAACCAGTCTGTAAGCAGTGTCACAGTTTTCATTATCATTATTAAAAATTATTAAAATACAATTTGACACATCGATGGTCTCTCACAGGATAAAGATATTTCCACAGTGAGTTCCATGTGAACGGAATATAATATTCAATTTACTTTGACAGCAAATCAAACCTTCTCAAAGAAACAGTAAGACGGGTGCCAATGATTGACTTGTGATGTAATAAGCTAAACATCTAATGAAAGCCAGAACTAAAAGCTATCAACATCCACTTACTAGTCTTGCCCTTGAGTTTTTTCAAGGCTGCCCTTCCACATCAATTTAGACGTAACTACGTGTTACAGAACTGATAACCCCTTCGAAGGGCAGCCAAGGAGGAAGCAGCTCAAGCTGGCAGGCTCTCCCGGGTCTCCACAGCACAGAAATGGATTCATTTCCCCAGGTCACACTTCCTACCCCTTGAATCAGCTGCAGGAAAGCTGCCCAGTGGAAAAGGACCTGGGGGTGCTGGTTGACAGCTGTCCAAACGTGAGCCAGCAGTGAGCCCAAGTGGCTAAGAAGGCCAACAGCATTCTGGCTTCTATCAAAAACTGTGTGGCGAGCAGGAGCAGGGAACGGATCGCACCCTGTACTTGGTACTGGTGAGGCTAAGCCTTGAATACTGCGTTTAGTTTTAGGCTTCTCACTACAAAAAAAAAAAAATATCAAGAGGCTGGAGCATGTCCAGAGGAGGGAAACGAGCTGGTGAAGGGTCTGAAGCACAAGGCTTATGGGGAGCAGCTGAAGGACCTGGGGCTGCTCAGTCTAAACAAAAGGAGGCTGAGGTGAGACCTTATTGCTCTCTACAACTGCCTGAAAAGAGGCTGTAGTGAGGTGTGTTTGGTCTCTTCTCCCAAGTAACAAGTGATAGGATGAGAGGAAATGGCCTCAAGTTGTACCAGGGCTGGTTTAGACTGGATATTGGGAAAAATTTCTCTACCAAAAGGGTTGTCAAGCATTGGAACAGGATGCCGAGGGAAGGTGGAGTCACCATCCCTGCAGGTACTTAAAAGAGGTGTAGATGTGGCACCCAGGGACATGGTTTAGTCGTGAACTTGGCAGTGGATAGTGGTTGGACTTCATGATCTTAAAAGATCTTTTCCTACCTAAATGGTTCTGTGATTACTCATCCTGCAGTCAGTTCCACATCCATTTTACTTTCACATTTAGTTGCAAGGACCAACAACAGATCAATATGCTACCTACAATTTGTTGAAGGATTTATGGACAGCCTACCTTGAACATCAGCACTTTAACAGCTGATAACTTGTCAGCCTCTATTCTCTGTGTTCTTAAATCACCACTTACCTAAGATACAGCTTATTTGCTAACTCTTCAAATTAAGTGATACACCTTCTTTTTAACGAGCACACAGTTCAAACAAAACCTTGCCTTTGCCATCAAGTCTGGCAGCAACGTATCCTTTCTGCCAGACCTTACCTCCTCAGTATAAAATGTATTGTAAGAAAATTGATAAAAAGTTTCATGTCAACACCAAGAACAATATAATAAAGCCCATTTGCAGCTCATACCTTGATCCTGGGATGGAAAGTCTGGGCCATACCCAGATATACATAGACTGGGCCATTCATAGACGTATAAAACATACCAAGTTACCTCAAAAGTCGGTTCATATGACAGAATCCAGCTATTAGAAAATATAACTTTTCAGCTCCAAGTAGGAGCTATCCTGATGGTTTATGAAACTTCTGACATTTTCCCACACCTTATACAATTGAAATAAGGCCAGCTTGAGATGCCTTACCAAATTAATTACTGAACTTGGAAAATGAAAACAGCTTTTGACCTAAAAATATGACTATTACTTGCCCTTGAAATTCCAAGCAAAGTTATTTTTTTCCTCAGTCTAGATCACGTGTATTCCTGCAGCAAGCTGTAAGGGTAATAACTGACCGCTATAATCCAATGACTCAGACCCAATGAGCAAGTTAAAGTGTTAAGAGCTTCTCCTTATAGCATCAGTGTTTCAGAAATTGTTTTATATCAGAGTAGCCAAGGAGGGCTTACAGAGGACCATGAAGAACTGTCGGGCAGCTCTGATTGGCTCTCGGTCAGCCATTAACATGCATTTAGTAGCATTATTGTACAATGAGAAAATTATCATATAGCAACCGCCTACAAGAAATTAATCTACACTTTTATGACATGGAAAGCACAAAACTCATCTTCAGAAAATTCCATGTTTGAACAAGGACTAATTTAAGAGGTTAATTTGGGGGAAAAGTAATTCAGTAATGTTTTCCTCCTTCTGAAAAGGATCCTTTTTCATTTTTTTTTCCATACCATCCAATTCTACCAATTCTAACTTTTGTGGTTCTTCACTCATTCCTAAACAGTTTGGAGGCACTAAGTGAATACCTAAGACATACTTTACAAAATTACTGGTCCTTGCTTAAAAACAAAAAAGGTAAAATGAAATATAAACGCATTTTTCCAAGGTTATATCTAAGATAGCCTCAGTAACACTCAAGAGTAATGAAAGATGAAAAGCATATCTAGAAAATGATTCACCAATCAAGCAAGAAAAATGGAATTCAATAGAGTTTTGAACCCACTTTAGCATATAACAAGACGGTAATTTTTGATCCATATGAACTTTGCACCCCAAACTTTCAGCAGACAAGGTTTACATCTCACCTCTTTCTTAAATGATTTAACAATAACAAAAAGAAGTCTGAATGTGTTATTAATAGACCTTTAAATGGACATCTGTTTTCAATATCCGACACTGGTTGAAAGTGCTGAACTGAGTGTCTCAACATTGATCCTGCAGCTCTTGCTAAGTAATTTGAACTTGTATCCTGAACAGCAAACCACTGAAGGCTGGGAGAATATTTTACACAGTCATTGCTATGTACTCGCCCTGTTTTGTTCTGGTTTTTTTTCCCCTTCCTAAACATCTACTGTCAGCCACTGCTGAAAACTGCACACTGGAGCAGAGTGAACCTTTTACTCTTCTTTTAATCTTACACTCGTTTGCTTTCAAAATAACTAAAACCAGGCTGGGATTTGATCAACTGCCCAATTAACTGTATTAAAGGATCATTCAAACGGCTGAAAGGATTTCATTTTGGCCTGTTTGGAATAATTTAGAAACAACATTAAAAGAATCCACTCGAAGTGAGCAATTCCAATTCCAAAAACTTCATGCCAACTACACACTTTTAAGTGATAATACATAGACTCCAGTATCTTCTACCTGCATTTGATGTGTTCAATTTTAAGTCTCTAACCTATCTGTTAATTCTACAGGCAGTGAAAACTACATTGATGAACATACGAAGGACTTCAGCAATACTGACCATTCTGTTCAAAGGAGCAGCTCCTTGCAGCAGTTTCAGTTAGAGAAGCAGCTGGCTGGCGTCTAGCAATGTTTTCAGACATCAAATGCTAAAGCTGACTTTAAAACCCCCACGTACAGCTGTTTTAGAAGCTTTCAAGGGAGGTTAGGTGTTGGCTGGGGGTTTTTTTTAAATTAAAAAATGCATACATCAGACTACTACTGCTTTCCCTCAGTCAGAATAAAGTCTGAATGTTTAGAATTATAACAAGCAAGTTCAGATCACTGTTTGGTGATTGCTCTTTCTAGAAAGCGAGAACCATCACTGAAAACTGGCACATGTTCCTACAACCTGGCCAGGTTCAGAAATAGGAAAAGGAAAGAAGCATACCTGAAAAAAATCACACATTTCTCTGGCATGATTCTGAAACACCTTTCCTGGTAAAGACACCAGCCTAGTGGGAGGTGTCCCTGCCCATGGCAGGGGGTTTGGAACTGGATGATCTTTAAGGTCCCTTCCAACCCAAACTCTTCCATGACACCATAGTCTAATCACGTGAAAACATTTCAAAAGCCAGTTCATTCTTTTGGAGAGGAAGACAAAAGATTTGGCAATTCCATCAACTACAGACGGTGCTTCCAGGACTCATTTTGTGATCCAGAAGACAGGAACGTCATTTTAAGGCAGGCGAGCCCCAAACCTGCGTGCAGCTCACAAACACCTGCGCGGAGCCCACGACTATCGCAGGAACCCCGCTTCCACTGCTTTCCAGGAAGACTGTCAAGTATCCTTTGATTTTAACCAGCCCACATCCCGTCGAGGGACAGACACGACGGTCCCACCCCTTTTTTTTTTTTTGGCAAACCGCTTTCCAAGCGCAAATAAGGGAAAGGGAAAGGACGGATCAACACAACCGCCTATCACGTCGTAAACACGCGGAGATCAACCCCCGCGGGCAGCTCTAAGGACCCTCACGGGATAACCCCCCCCCTCGCCGCTCGGCCGCCCCGCGGAGCGCGGTGCCCCCGCTGCCGCCCGCCCCCTCGGCCGGCGGGCACTGCCGCCTCCCCCCCGCCCCGCACCTCCGCCAGGTCCGCCAGCCGGTCCTTCATCCCCGCGGATGCTCCCGCCGAGGGCCGCCCGGCCCAACGGGGCCGCCTGCCCCTCGCTCGGCCGCGGAGCTGCGGGGACGGAGCCGCAGCACCCGCCGCGCCCTTCTCCTTCCGCCGGCCACGCCCACAATGGCGGGGCTGGCGCGGCGCGCGCAGGCGCCGAGAGCGCGGGGGACGCGGGGAGCTCCGGGGCGGCTGATGGCGTCCTGGGAACAGGGGTACGGGGAGACGAGGAGGGGCCAGGGGTCAAACAACCTGGAGAAGAGGAGGCTGAGGGGAGACCTCATTGCTCTCTACAACTCCCTGAAAGGAGGTTGTGGAGAGGAGGGTGCTGGCCTCTTCTCCCAGGTGATAGAATCAGAGGATAGTTTCGGTTGGAAGGGACCTTGAAGATCATCCAGTTCCACCCCCCCTGCCATGGGCAGGGACACCTCCCGCTGGATCAGGCTGCCCAAGGCCCATGCAACCTGGCCTTGAACACCTCCAGGGATGGGGCAGCCACAGCTCCTCTGGGCAACCTGGGCCAGGGCCTCACCACCTTCATGGTGAAGAAATTCCTCCTTATGTCTAGAACAAGAGAGAACGGCCTCAAGGGGTGTTGGAACTGGATGATGTTTAAGGTCCCTTCCAACCCAATCTGTTCTATGACTTTGTGATGTGTTGCCACACTGAAAGAATGGGATGTCATCCAGAGGGACCTGGACAGGGTGGAGAATGGGCCTGTGAGAACCTCCTGAGGTTCAACAAGGCCAAGTGTAAGGTCCTACACCTGGTCAGGGCAATCCCCATTTTTCAGTACAGGATGGGGGATGAAGTGATTGAAAGCAGCCTGTGGAGAAGGACCTGGGAGTGCTGGTCCCTGAGAAGCTCAACATGAGCTGGCAACACATGCTTGCAGCCCAGAAACCAACTGTATCCTGGGCTGCATCAAAAGAAGCGTGGCCTGCTGGGAGGGGGAAGTGATTCTGCCCCTCTATTCCTCTCTTGGAGACCTCGTCTGGAGTACTGTGTCCAGTTCTGGAATCCTCAGTGTAAGAAGGATGGAGCTGTTGGAATGGGTCCACAGGAGGCTACAAAGATGATCCGAGGGCTGGAGCACCTTCCCTGTGAGGACAGGCTGAGAGAGTTGGGCTTGTTCAGCTTGGAGAAGAGAAGACTCCAAGGAGACCTTATAGTGAACTTCCAGTACCCGAAAGGAGCCTACAAGAAAGCTGGAGAGGGTCTATTCATAAAGGCTTGTGATGCTAGGGCAAGGGGGAACGGATATAAACTGGAGAGGGACAGATTTAGACTAGACATTAGGAAGAATTTCTTCACCATGAGAGTGGTGAGACACTGGCACAAGTTTCCAAGGGAAGCTGTGGCTGCCCCACCCCTGGAGGTGTTCAAGGCCAGGTTGGATGGGGCTTTGGGTAACCTGATCTAGTAGGATGTCCCTGTCCATGGCAGGCGGGTTAGAACTAGATGGGCTTTAAGGTCCCTTCAAACCCAAACTATTCTGTGATTCTGTGACATTAGGAAAAACTTCTTCACAGAAAGGGTTTTCAAGCACTTGTCAGAGACTGCCTGAGGAGGTGATTGAGTCCCCATCCCTGGAGATATTTAAAAGGCAGGAAGATGAGGTGCCTGGGGACATGATTTAGTAGTGGACAGGTATGGTTCGAGTTGGCATCTAAGGTCTTTTCCAACCTAAAGATTCTGTGATTCCTGCTCAGCGGCAGTGGAGCAGGCGGCCCCACCGGTGCTTGCGAGGCAGCAGGCGAGGGCGGTCAGGAAGGTTGGGCTGAATAGGGTGATGCCACGTAGAGAGGGAGGTGATGAGGGGCGCTTCAGAAGAGGGGAATGCTTCCCATTGTCGAACAGAGGGGTCTGTACCTACAAGGCAGTCCCCTTCCTCAGGAAGCGGTGCTGCAGGTCATATCCCAGTGGGAAATTATAGTACAGGCAATTTCAAGAGGCTCTCATGAAAGAAAGTGATACAATATGTGGAATATTTTGATTTAAGCTAAAGGACAGTTAAGTTTCATTTCATCAGTTGGGGTTTTTCTGAAGGTGAGAAATAATGTCCTTCTAATAGCATGTTTCCTTTAAAAAGGTCTTAAAGGTCTTTCTAGACATTGTTTGTTCTTTGGAGATGATAATGCCTTCTGTGAAGTATGATCTGTGCTGAACAGATGTCTCTTCTGTCATTACCTCTGCTTGCAGTTTTTTCTATCTTAAAGCCAAGGGCAAGCAGAGAGCTGGAGCCACCTCCAAATTAGTTTTGACTGTTGCAAAATTTCATAACATTAAAATTAATGCTGCATGCTCTCCCATTCCATGGAACAGACAGTGACCCATCGGCTTACTCTTCAGCTAAAACCTGTTCACGCTTGTTGCCTGCTAGTGACGTTTAGGGCTCTGGTAAACCACCAAAACTTTGCTGAAGTCCACAATCTGTACAATAGCAGGTATGTCTTAAAGGCCTGTGTGTTTCTAGGAGAGAGCATGCGCGTGTTATGGAAGGCAGACAATCCTCGGTGGCATTGTGTTCTTAGCTGCAAAAGGACTACTTCAGGCTATAGTCAATTCCCTGTTATTATTAGTTATCTCAGTTCTACTATATACAGACTTTATCTTCTAGACTTTATGTTCAGCAACTGTAAATTCTAAAAAATGTTGGGTTTGGATACTGAGTACGATAATCCAGTGTATAATTTTGCTCATGGATTTGAAGAATTTTATTGCAGTGCTGGATCAGGAATTTAAAGATCCTGAATTAGCAATGTAAGCTGCTTTATTGGCAGTAAATTACTGAATTTTTGTTTTCTGGATAAATTTAGATTACGTCTGCCCTTCACCATTGACCTATTAAATGCTTATCTTCCAAGAGTATAGTCTTCTAATAAGACCTTGTGTTTTACTTCATGAAAAAATGATTAAAGTTTGTCTTTTGAATACATATTCTTGTTGAGTTTTGCTACTGTATGATGCATTTTACCCATCCTTGCTGTGACTAATTTCCTCTTAAAATCTTTAAGTGTAATTTCCTGTGTTGCCTTGAATACCAGCGTGCAGATCTCCGTTCCTGCCTGGGCTCATGTCCCAGAGACATTTCCGCAATCACTGCTTTAACTGGGAAGTACAGTTATGTTCCTTTCCATTGCTTGTCTGCATATGGTGTTGCCTTTGTTTACAGTTTACAAAATCATTTTGCTTCCTGGTTATATAGCACTTGGATCCAAACATGCTGTTTAGCTCCCTGACTCTGTCCATCTCCACTATTAGCTTTTGTACCAGTCCTTTTTTTGCATCTTTAGACACTTAATTAGCGAGGGCTGCCTTTTACTTCGTGCGTTTGTCTGCTTCAGTGAATTGCTGAGTTTGTTCGCAGTTGACTTGGGTCAAGATACAGGAAATGTAAAGATCTTTTAAAAGTCGTTATTCTGATTAGCTACTGATATCTTATGGACTCTGTCTAAGTGATCAAACACTGCTGATGGGGGCTTGGAAGTGTTCATTGCCTTTGCTGAATGGGGTTGTCTGGACCAAATGTTTTGTGAATCCTCTGAAATAAACACTTACTGTTATATGAGCATAAAACAGAATAAAAACTAAATTTCAGGTAGTAATTTATCTTCACAATAACAACATAAATATTTGCTGGGAGCTTAAATACTATGACAGGGAACTTTTTAATTAGAAAACCATTTTAATTATTCCACATTAAAGTACCAGATAGTATTACTATTTTCTTTGCAAGGGGAAAAAAAAAAGCCGATGAAGAAATTTGTAACAATATTGTGGAGTTTCTAAACTACACATAGCTTCTATACACAATTACAGATTGCATTTTTTCCTGGCTGGAAGCATTTATATTCTTAAAAAATGCCAAGCTGCACTAATGGGCTCCTATTTATAAATGCACGCTGATTTGTCTAGAAGAGAGGTGGAATCACAAGGGTCTTATAAAGATAGCTTTGTGCTGAGGAAAATTTAAGGTGAATTACATGCTCTGAAGAATATCCTTCCTGACACCTAGAGGCGATCAGCAGAAATTCTGAAAACTCCACATCCCCATCTCATCCAAAAAAGGGAAAGCAACTTCAACAAGCCAGTGATTTTTCCAGCACAGAAAACCTTGTGCAACATTTGGATTGGCACCACGCTGTCAAATCTTGTGAAACTTTCAGTGTATGCTGCCTCTATGTCTGTAGAAAATGAACAAGAAATAAGCAATGTTTGTCTGTCTCACCTACCAGGACATATTTTCCATGTTAATTCCATCCAGGGGTATTTTTAAAATAATAATTTATTTCTTCTGGATTATGGGGTGCATCAGCAAACATTATAGAGACCACATAAAAACTCTTTAAGTGTACTGCAGTAAAAAAACCCACAGAAATCAATGTGAACCCATGAACTCGGTATTTATAGACCTACGCAAAACACTTCTGTTCTTTGAAAGTAAGTTTTTTAACAACTTCACTCCACTGAAGTTTGGACTTAGAGAACTATTATTAGTCCAGGACTTAAAAACAACTTTTTTTTTTGTTGATGTCATCTCTGGTGGGTGGGGATCCGTTTGCATGGAGAACTGAAAATTATGGTTATGGGGTATGTTAGGGAGAGCCCTTTAGGATACAGCAGGTCATATCTGAAAGTAAATTGGAATCATAGAATAGTCTGAGTTGGAAGGGACCTTAAAGATAATCCAGTTCCAACCCCCCTGCCATGGGCATGGACACTGGATCAGGCTGCCCAAGGCCCATCCAACCTGGCCTTGAACACCTCCAGGGATGGGGCAGCCACAGCTTCCCTTGGAAACTTGTGCCAGTGTCTCACCACTCTCATGGTGAAGAAGTTCTTCCTAATGTCCAGTCTAAATCTATCCCTCTCCAGTTTATACCTATTGCCCTTAGTCCTATCACTCCCAAGCCTTTGTAAACAGTCCCTCCCCAGCTTTCTTGTAGCCCCTTCAGGTGCTGGAAGGTCACTATAAGGTCTCCTTGGAGTCTTCTCAACCCCAACTCTCTCAGCCTGTCCTCGTATGGGAGGTTCTCCAGCCCTCTGATTATCTTTCTTGCCTCCTCTAGACCTATTCCAACAGTTTCATCTCCTTCTTATGCTGACGATTCCAGAACTGGACACAGGACGCCAGGTGAGGTCTCACAAGAGAGGAACAGAGGGGCAGAATCCTCTCCATCGCCCTGCTGGCGACTCCTCTTTTGATGCAGCCCAGGACACGTTTGGCCTTCTGGGCTGTGAGTGCACATTACCGGCTCATGTTGAGCTTCTCATCAACTAGCACCCCAAGTCCTTCTCCACAGGCTGCTGTCAATCGCAGCATCCCTCAACCTGTATTGAATCCAGGGATTGCCCTGACCCAGGTGTAGGACCTTGCACTTGGCCTTGTTGAACATCATGAGAGTCACAGAGCCCTGCTTCTCCAGCCTGTCCAGGTCCCTCTGGATGACATCCTGTCCTTCCTGTGTGAATTCTCCTACTATTTCATTTTCCCACTTTACTACATCACATGGGAGGCACTTTAATAGATTTGATGATCTGAGGGCTGGACCACCTTCCATATGAGGACAGGCTGAGAGAGTTGGGCTTGTTCAGCCTGGAGAAGGCTCCGATAATATCTTATATTGACCTTCCGGTACCTGAAGGGGCTACAAGAAAGCTGGGGAGGGACATTTTACAAAAGCTTGGAGTGATAGGACTGGGGCAATGGGTATAAGCTGGAGAGGGGCAGATTTAGGCCAGGCATAAGGGGGAACTTCTTCACCATGAGGGTGGTGAGGCCCTGGCCCGGGTTGCCCAGGGAAGCTGTGGCTGCCCCATCCCTGGAGGTGTTCAGGGCCAGGTTGGATGGGCCTTGGAGCCCCTGATCCAGTGGGAGGTGTCCCTGCCCATGGCAGGGGTGGGACTGGATGGGCTTTAAGGTCCCTTCCAACCTAAACTATTCTACGATTCCTAATTACGCGGGATTTTTCCCTTTAGTATCCAAAGGACCCCAGCTGGCCGGACACCCCGACGGGATTTTACCCCCAAGTCTCCTCCCGCCCCGCCCCGGGCCCCGCGCTCCCGCCGCCGCGCCTCACGTGACCCTCAAGCCCCGCCTCCTGCCCGCGGCCGCGCGGCGTCGCTCTCCGGGTATTTGAACCGCGCTTCCGCCATCTTCCGAGCGCGCACTCACTGAGCGGAGCGGCGCGGAGAGCAGCCTCGGCGAAGGTAACGGCCGGCAGGGCCGCCCTCCCCCGCTTTCCGCCCGCGGCTGGAGGAGAAGCGGCGCCGCGATGAGCCGCCCGATCGGCGGGGACGGCGGTCGGCGAGGAGCGCGGGGCGCGGGCTGGGTGGCGGCGAGGCCGGGCCTGAGCGGCCGCCGCCTCGCGTTGTGGGGGGCGGGAGCCGCGCCGCCGCCCGGGGAAAGCGGCGGGAGGCCGAAGAGGAGGAGGAGGAGGAGGAGGGACTGAGGGAGAGAGCGAGGGAGCGGGGCCCGCCGGGGGGAGGGGAGGCGGCGGTGCTCAGTCATGGTGCTCGTGGCGGGAGCGCGTTGGGCGCGGGAGGCGGCGGCCACGCGGCTGCGGGCGGGGGTGGGCGCCGCCGAGGGGCCCCTCCGGCCTCCCGGAGGCTCCCGCGCGGGGCCGGGGCTGCGGGGGCGCCTCCCGCCCCGTGGCGGCGGCTTGGGGGCCGCCAACGGCGCCCGGCCTCTTCCGGCCGGGCCTCGAACCATCCCGCCCGTGTGAGCTCACATGCTGCCATTTCCCCTGCAGACCCAGCATGGCCGCCCAGGGAGAGCCCCAAGTGCAGTTTAAGGTAAGGCTGGCTTCGGATGGGCGTTCTTCTCTTCGTTACTTTTTATTGTCTTCTCCTTTCAGTATAAAAAGTAGCAGGAGTGACTCTCGAGTGCCAACGTGGACGGCAGGTTTGGTTTTGTAGCCTTGATCGTAACTGTGGTCAGTTTATTGTAGTATTGCATGTAACTTACACAAAATGATTCAGTTGTGCTATGTCAATCAGGTGTTCTTTGTGGTTTAATGGGAGAAATCTTAGTAATGTTTTGACTATAGAGTGATTTTTAAATTTCAGAAGTGACTTCACTAAGTACTTCTTTATATGTATTAGTATAGCTTTTTCCTCTGAAGTATTCATCATTTAGAGAGAGAAAAAAAAAACCATCAAAGTGTTTAGAAACAGATTTTAGAATGTTTTGTGGGATGTTCGAACAGCCAGAAGTCCTTAAGTTTTCTTCATGAGAGGTTGTTACTTAGAATAGAATATTTTGTGGTTGGAAGGGACCTTAAAGATCATCGAGTTGCAACCTCTTGCAGTGGGCAGGGACACCTCCCACTGGATCAGGCTGCTCAAGGCCCATCCAACCTGGCCTTGAACACCTCCAGGGATGGGGCAGCCACAGCTTCCCTGGGCAGCTTGGGCCAAGGCCTCACCACCCTCATGGTGAAGAAATTCTTCCTTATGTCTAGAGCAAGAGAGAATGGCCTCAAGGGGGGTTGGAACTGAATGATGTTTAAGGTCCCTTCCAACCCAATCTGCTCCATGACTTTGTGATATGTTACCACACCGGAAGGATGGGATGTCATCCAGAGGGACCTGGACAGGTTGGAGAATGGGCCTGTTTAAATTGTAAGACTTCAATTGCTTTCTTCAGTTCAGATGCTTAAATGAGTTCCTCTCTGAATATGCTCAATTCAGTTACTTTTAGTTCGGTAGAGCTACATTTGCAGTGTTTAGTAGTTTTCAGCGTTAGGGACTAGGTAAGTGACTGCAGTTTCAGCATGGTAGGCTTAACAAATTGAGTTATGGTGAGTTGCTTGTGTGGAACTGGGTATTTTGTTTACAGCATCTTGTAGGACTAATGCATTAAGTGTAAATACTAACTGTTGCTACAAAATGACCAATAAATGTCTCTGAAAGTGTAGTGCTCTGACTTTTTTTTGCCTTTATCAACAGCTTGTCCTGGTTGGTGATGGTGGCACTGGTAAAACAACATTTGTAAAACGTCATTTGACTGGTGAATTTGAAAAGAAGTATGTAGGTATGTCTGAAACCACTTGCGATCTAGTAAGTTGCCATTAGAAGTGCAGTTCATGGCTTGCTAAGCACACTGGTTTTTATTTTTGTTATAGCAACACTGGGAGTTGAAGTTCATCCTCTAGTGTTCCATACCAATAGAGGCCCTATTAAATTTAACGTATGGGACACAGCTGGCCAAGAGAAATTTGGTGGCCTGCGAGATGGCTATTACATCCAAGGTAAGATTTGTATATGTGGAAGTATTCGGTACCTCTTACAGCCCAATCCTTCATTCTTTTCATGCTGGCCACTGTGAAAGCTGTCAGTGGGTTTGGAGTCCAAGTTTATGTTTCGGTGTGCTACTATAGGCTTTGGTATTAATAAAGAGAAATGGAACATCTTAACTGACAGGACATTGCTGATGGTCTTGAGTGGTTGAGAGGTGAAGGTATGTGCTTCAGTTAGTACAAATTTATATCTGCATTAGTATACTGTACTGAGGCAAGGCCTTGAAACACAAACTCTAAAATTCTAGATACGATGATGAAGTTGTACATCTCCATGCCAGAGTCTAATTGTCTTTCTGAAGAAGTACTGGTAGCACTTAACAAGCTCTGTTCCCTGTGTACTTGTCACTTGCATGTGTTTTAAAATGTTGCAAGGGATTGTGAGTTTGAGGCTGTTGTTTTTCACTTAGAAGTATCAGATTTGAGTCAAGCCCATGTTCTATGAAAAACTGTTCAGGACAAGGGCATCCTGAGATACTGACTTTTGTAATCTTTTGTGTACTTTCATGCCATGCAAATGCCATGTGAGGTCAGTGAACAGTTGTGTTGATAAAACTAGAGATGTGAGATGAAGTGCATTGAACTTGTTGACAGAACATGGGCTCTTAAAACTGCGAACCTGAGTGTGCTAAAGTTAATGCAGATGCTTAAACCTCATGTGGGATTTCTATGAGTGTGTCTTCTTTCTCCTGTAAAAAAAAAAAAGTGCTTACTCTCCTGCTGTAACTCTTGACTATTCTTTTCTTGCAGCTCAGTGTGCCATCATAATGTTTGATGTAACATCAAGAGTTACTTACAAGAACGTACCTAATTGGCATAGAGATCTGGTACGAGTATGTGAAAACATCCCCATAGTGTTGTGTGGCAACAAGGTGGATATCAAGGACAGAAAAGTCAAGGCAAAATCCATTGTCTTCCACAGGAAGAAGAATCTCCAGGTACGTTGGCATGAGCTTGTATGAGTCCTGTTCGTTGTGTGTGACTGCAGTTGGATTCTGTGTATTCATGTGTTCTGCATTTGTCACTACAGGCTGTAATATTTCAACTTTACATCCATTTGGCTGTGTGAAACTTCAGGGAAGGGGTGATGTTAAGAATGGTCATAACTGGTCTTGTGCAGAAGCTATGATACACTTTAAAAGAGCTTGTATACATTTGGCTCTCACAGCTCAGTGTATCTGCAGATGACACAGAATTGAGACTAAAGTAGGTCATGTCACAGCAAAAGAGTAGATGTATTGTTTCCTCCTGCAAGTTCCATCTTTGATCAAACCGGATACCTTTTTAATTATCAGTTTCTGACTATTTGCCAGAAACTCTGCATCTCTAGACACTTGGGTCATTAGTCTAAAAGAAGACTAAGAGAAAAGTAGAGATGATCATGTGCATGTTAACCTTGGTATGCCCTAAATATTAGAAGTGTCTTAATAATATAGAGGATGTACTTTTTTTTCAGTATTATGACATCTCTGCTAAGAGTAACTACAACTTTGAGAAGCCTTTCCTCTGGCTTGCTAGAAAGCTAATTGGAGATCCTAATTTGGAGTTTGTTGCCATGCCTGCGCTTGCACCACCTGAAGTTGTCATGGACCCAGCACTGGCAGCACAGTATGAGCAAGACTTACAGGTAAGTGAGAAAGGACACAAAGGTCAAATGGTGACCTGATACAGGAGTACTGCACTCCAGGAGTGCTTGGCCTCCTGGAGCAAATAACTGAAGAACAGTTCCTAACTGTAAATTCTCTGTTCCAGATTGCTCAAACCACTGCACTGCCAGATGAAGATGATGACCTGTGAGGGATGAAGCTGGAGCCCAGCGTCAGAAGTCTAGTTTTATAGGCAACTGTCCTGTGATGTCAGTGGTGCAGCGTGTTTGCCACTTTATTATCTAGCTGAGCAGAACATGTGCTTAATCTTTGGGATGCTGAAAGAGATGAATGGGCTTCGGAGTGAATGTGGCAGTTTAAAAAAAAAAAAAAAGAAAAAAAACCAAACAAACAAAATGAGGAAAAAAAAAAAGAAAAACCTTCATATTTTGGACCTGCATATTTAGCTGTTTTTTTGACTGCAATTACTTCCCCTTTTGAGTTTCAAATATAAGACTGCTGCAGTCACATCAGCGTGTTAAGTGGTTTCTCTCATTCCCATTCTTTTTTGTTTAGATAATAAAGTTGTATTTCAAGTATCTCTAAGCAAGTTGAACCTTCATGCATTGTTAGGAAAACTCTTTGAAGTGTCTTGTTCTGTTGAGGTTAATACTTGGTTATCTACTACACTTAACCACTGTCCTCCTTTTCCTGCCTGCTTCTCATGTTATGCTCCTTGCTAAATCAGAGCTAACAGTTAACCTTCCCTTACTTTCCTGATGCATATACTAAAAGCACCTGAGGAAAGCTGAACTAATTGCCAGGTAAAACTAAAGCGGTGAAGAGTTGGCTGGATCAATGTTCTCATGCAACTGGGAATGCATGTGGTCTGCAGGGTGTTGAGAGAAGTGTGTAGTTCAGCTTGCATATGCTACCCTTAGGTACAGTCTCTGAACTCTCTAACTTTCAGTCTGTTCTACAATATGCCTTCACAGAGCTCTGTGTTAGTAGCCAGAAACAAATGGCATCTAGATCTGGTAGGCAACTTAAAAGCTGTATTGTTGCATGGAACATCATTCAGTAGAGCTATAGCTGCCTAGAGAGACTTTGTTCAATCATCTTAAAACTCACTAACTAGAAAACAGCTGTAGTTTGAGCTAAAAAGCTCTTGGCTACAAAAGAGCATATTAACTATACCCACATTTATATGGAACACTGTAACTGCACCAAGTTCTTAATTTGAAACTCGAGCTTATTACAGCACAAATGGTGGGAAATGTCAACTTCTAACACTATCTTGTAGAGATTAATCTTGGTCAATATTAGTACTGCTAGTAAACAAAACTAAGATGCCATTTTTCAGTAGTGTTTGAGTACACGAAGCCTTGAACTCTTCAGTTTTGTATTTTTGGTTTCTTAATAAAGTGGAGCATTTCATTTATTCCTTTTAACTTGCATGTTTGTGTACGTAACTCCTACTTGAATATTTAACTACTCCGCTGTTCTGGTACATGTTAGCAAAAAGTGCGGACTAAATTATTTCTGCAGTAATGTTGTAAAGGAATCATTTTTAAGTTAGTGCAAGTTGGAGTGCTGTGGGGTGTTTGTGGGGCTTTTTTGCTTTTAGCTAGTTAATGGGAAGCTGAGTTGTGCTATTTAGGACCTGGAACTCATTAATGAAAATGAGGAATGTCATACACTTTGTAAAAAGGCAAACTCTTACCTAATATTCCATTGGATCTTCTTCCTGTGTCAGCTTGCATTAACTTCGTATTGTAGATTCTTGCCTGCAGTGTTTACTAATATACCTTTGTGTATCTTGGTTAATACTGCTAGCTTGACTACCTGCTGCTGCTTTACTATTTGTGGTAGCATTTTGTCTTCAAGCTATCTCCCTTCTGAAAATACACTGCTTAAAAACAAATGGATTTAGAAAACTTCAACGGTCTTGGTATGCCTTAAGAAGAAAAACCAGCAGCACTGCAGTTTCTTGTGGTGGTTCAGAGTGTGTGTGTGTGTGCATGGTGTCATCTTCACAGCTCCCCTGTTGCATGCTGGCATAAGCCCCTACAAAACAGCTGAAATGATTAAGAAGTGAAACAGTTGTGTAAGAAGTAGTGTGTGATGAGCTTTGCTTTGTGGTTGTCGGTGTTACTTCTGAGTACACAGAAACCCATCTGAAGTAGGCAGTAATACTAATCCTGTGTAATCTCCAGTTTGCAGTGTTTTGGGAGTAGAATTAAGTCCACTTGTAGCAGCATTATATATTTTTTTTCTGCATTTAGTCTAGCTGCACATTTAGTGTGGCTAGTCTTAATATGCATATGCAGATAACTCAGTTTAAGTTTCTTAACTATAACACTTCTAAAGTTTTTCAGTCAAGTAATGAGGAACATAAAGCTTGCATGTGAAGACCCTCCACTAAACAGTCACGTCAGTGTGTATTGGGGCTCTAGCATTATCAAGGGCTAAATTGACAAGACTGGAATCCTTTGTTGCAATACTTGATTTGTTCTACTTGCTTGACTGCTTTATGATTAGATGAGCTTAATTGTAGGTGTTCTTGAGTTTCCTACACATGGATTGGTGAGTTTTTCCCACACTAAGATTTCAGATTGCTTTCTAGTAACTTGTTATGGAGCATGTGCATCTTCAGCTTTCAAAAGCAGGATGAGGTGCTAGGCTATTTGCTGTTCCTTGTTCTACAATAGATCAGTGAGTTTTAATTTAAGAGTGATTGTATCAGCAGGGTGAGAACTAGCGCGTGTGCCAAATTGGAAAGGCAAATGTATTGGTTTAAGAAACTGGCAGAGGAAATGTTTTGCTGCTTCTTACCCAGCCTTTAAATGAAGCAGTGTTGAAGGCCTCATTAGACTAACTAGGGTTGCCCTTGGATCTTGGGATTTGAAAAGAATCTTTTCTGGAAATGCTGGAGAAAAAATTCAAAAAAATTTTCAAAAAAATTCATCCTTAGAAATGGTTCTCTTGTGTTGCTAGTACAGGCTTAGTCTAAACTACGGGAGAAAAGGGCTGAGACAAGTTGTTTGGTCTTCACCTTCCTTAAAGAGAAATGCACAGTTTGATGGAAGCGGGTGCTCCTGACCTGGATTGGTAGTACCGGTCATTTTCTCTCACTTCAGTTTTGGTAGCAGTTGGTTTGGCCTGCTTAAGCCAGGACTGACTGAAAAGCTAAATCTGCTGATGCTTGGATTATTTTGTTTTCCTGTGCGTGCATTAATGTATTGTCTGTTGGTTTTGTGTGTATGCGCTGATTTTTGCACTGAGCTGAAACCTTTACTTTTAAGAATCTTTTTCCTAGCACAAGGTGTTGTATGAGCATCCCATTAAGGAGTTTTTCCTTGCGTGTGTCCTGTAATGCTTGTGATATCTCTGCAAGTGGCTGAAATTGGGCAATGTTTTCAGCTGGGGACTCAGGCTGGGAGAATGGGAATGACTGTTGTCCTCGGCCAGCAGCTCCTTCAGACAGCACCCAGGTCATAACACTGGAAACAGCTGTAAGGATTCTGAGTCTTCATTGCCTGATGGCTTGTTTGTAACTGTCCTTCTGGTGCAAGCTATTGCCTTCTGGCGAAGAGGGAAAAAAAGATTAATTTCTGTTTCTGGTTTTGAGCTCACTCAGCTGCTGAACAAGCACAGAAAAGTTAAACTTAGAAGAATTTTATACTTGAAGGGAAGGCTCAGTATGATCACCTGATGAACACAGTGGGACTTGATGAGCCAAATCAATTCCTGTGTGTCTAGTTATTGAATATTTGTAGGAATTTTGAAACACAAGATGTTAGTTATGCCAGTGCTCTAGCACAAAGTGAACAGATCATTCAATAGGAGATGAGCACTTAATTGGACACTGGAACAGGCTCCCCAGGGAGGTGGTTGATTTACCTTCCCTGGAGGTGTTTAAGGCACGGGTGGATGAGGTGCTGAGGGACATGGTTTAGTGTTTGATAGGAATGGTTGGACTCGATGATCCAGTGGGTCTCTTCCAACCTGGTTATTCTATGATTCCCCAGAGTTGTAGTTTTCTATAAGCTGCATGTTTGATCCATTATTTCTGAAGTAATGATTTTAATATACTTAATGCAAACATTCAAAATTGAAATTCATCTATTTAGTTCCAGGTTACCAGGAGGCAAGGTACTTGGTTTACTCTCCATTGCATATTTCTGTCTTGACTCTATTAATATGGACTGAAATGGCAGCTAAACCAAAAGTCTAAGCATAGACAGCCTTAAACAGGCAGCTCCTTAGGTTCTGATCAGCAATATCTAAGAAAACTTTAACCAGAATCCTTGATGTTTTCATTCTCCAAGTGACAAAATCACTGATAATATGAAGCATCAGGATCTTTTTTACATGGCTGTTTAAGTCTCTGGTACAAAGTATTAAGCTGAAGTTATCAATCAAGTGACTAATAAATGGGTTTTGTTAGCCTTGAGCTTTTTTTTTCAGGTAAGAGTAAGCTTGCCTGAGCCAGTACCATGACCTGATTTCCCACTTGTAATACTAATTCCTATCACTGCTCCTTTATAAGCTTTTCACTATAAAAACACCAGGGATAATGTGGTAAATTTCAAAAATAGTGCTGGAGGGAAGCACTGTGTGCTTTGTTTATACTGAGAATATAAAAGAAAGTTAACTTTTCTGTCAGGCACTTTTGACAGATTACAACATAAAAAAATGTTAACATTTCCAGATCTCAGGTTGAGTTCACAGGGCAAGTATTCAGTGAAAAGAGCTCAAGCCAAAGAGGTTTGTTCCATTCATAAGTAAACAGGTGGCTCATAACAAATGAGAAATCTTTGATTGTGTTATTTGGCTTTATTCGTTGTTATTTGATTTTGGATCTGGTATTTTTATTTGTCTGAATGCTTTGTTTTTACAAAGGCTTGTAGCAGTAGGACAAAGGGCAGTGGGTATAAACTGGAGAGGGGCAGATTTGGACTAGACATAAGGAGGAATTTCTTCACTATGAGGGTGGTGAGACCCTGACCTAGGTTGCCCAGGGAAGGGACCTGGACAGGCTGGAGAAGCAGGGCTCTGTGACTCTCACGAGGTTCAACAAGGCCAAGTGCAAGGTCCTACACCTGGGTCAGGGCAATCCCTGAATTCAATACAGGTTGAGGGATGATGTGACTGAGAGCAGCCTGTGGAGAAGGACTTGGGGTGCTAGTTGATGAGAAGCTCAACATGAGCCGGTAATGTGCACTCACAGCCCAGAAGGCCAAGTGTGTCCTGGGCTGCATCAAAAGAGGAGTCGCCAGCAGGGCGAGGGAGAGGATTCTGCCCCTCTGTTCCTCTCTTGTGAGACCTCACCTGGCGTCCTGTGTCCAGTTCTGCAATCCTCAGCATAAGAAGGAGATGAAACTGTTGGAATAGGTCTAGAGGAGGTAAGAAAGATGATCAGAGGGCTGGAGCACCTCCCATACGAGGACAGGCTGAGAGAGCTGGGGTTGAGAAGACTCTGAGGAGACCTTATAGTGACCTTGCTGCACCTGAAGGGGCTACAAGAAAGCTGGGGAGGGACTGTTTACAAAGGCTTGGGAGTGATAGGATGAGGGACGATGGGTATAAACTGGAGAGGGGCAGATCTAGACTAGACATAAGGAGGAATTTCTTCACCATGAGGGTGGGGAGGCCCTGGCCCAGGTTGCCCAGGGAAGCTGTGGCTGCCCCATCCCTGGAGGTGTTCAAGGCCAGGTTGGATGGGCCCTTGGAGCCCCTGATCCAGTGGGAGGTGTCCCTGGCAGAGGAGCTGGAACTGGATTATCTTTAAGGTCCCTTCCAACCCAAACTATTCTATGATTCGAATACCGAAGCTGATGTAAAACTGAGGTGGTGGCTGTGGTTCCAGAGTCAGCCAGGCGGTGGCGCTGGCAGCTTTCTGCGAGCGAGGCTGTGTTGAACCGAGGAGCCTGTGGGGGCTGCGCGAGTGTCGTGGATCCCGGCGGGAAGCGCTGTGGGAGCTTTGGGGTTAATCAGCAGCGGTAAGTGGCTAGAGTGCATGTGCGGTAGCAGGTGCCGGTTAACAAACATTTAAAATAGAGCAGGTAAGAGTGAGGTTTTGTGCAGTATTTGTTGCAAAGTAAGATAAATATAATTGGATATTTAATAAGGTTATGGTTTTCTTTAAGTTAAATCCACTAAGAGCACGAAATAGACCAAGACTGAATTACAGGAGGATTTTTGTCATCCTAATGCTGTAAGCGCAGCAAAGCTCAGGGAATGGAGCGAGTCCAGAGAAGAGCAACGAAGCTGGTGAGGGGGCTGGAGAACAGGCCTTATGAGGAACGGCTGAGAGAGCTGGGGGTGTTTAGCCTGGAGAAGAGGAGGCTGAGGGGAGACCTCATTGCTCTCTCCAACTCCCTGAAAGGAGGTTGTGGAGAGGAGGGAGCTGGGCTCTTCTCCCAAGTGACAGGGGACAGGACAAGAGGGAATGGCCTCAAGCTCCACCAGGGGAGGTTTAGGCTGAACATTAGAAAAAGATTTTTCACAGAAAGGGTCATTGGGCACTGGCAGAGGCTGCCCAGGGAGGGGGTTTAGTCACCTTCCCTGGAGGGGTTTAAGGGACGGGTGGATGAGGTGCTGAGGGACACGGTTTAGTGATTGATAGGAGTGGTTGGACTCAATGATCCGGTGGGTCTCTTCCAACCTGGTTATTCTATGATTCTATGATTCTATGATTCAATGCCTAAATGTACTTTCTCACCAGGGAAGCGATCCTACCCCTGTACTCTGTGCTGGTGAGGCTGCACCTTGAATCCTGGGCTCAGATTTCGGACCCTCACTGCGAGAAAGACCTTGAGGAGCTGGAGCGTGTCCGGAGAAAGGAACGGAGCTGGGGAAGGGGCTGGAGAACAAGGGGTCTGAGGAGCAGCTGAGAGAGCTGGGGTTGTTTAGCCTGGAGAAGAGGAGGCTGAGGGGAAACCTTTTCACTCTCTACAACTGCCTGAAAGGAGGTTGTGGAGAGGAGGATGTTGGTCCCTTCTCCCAAGTGACAGGTGATGGGACAAGGGGGAATGGCCTCAAGATGCACCGGGGGAGGGTCAGGTTGGACATTAGGAAAAACTTCTTCTCTGGAAGGGCTCCCAAGCACTGTCAGAGGCTGCCCAGGGAGGGTGTGTGGTCCCCATCGCTGGAGGTGTTTAAAAGACAGGTAGAGGAGGTGCTTGGGGATATGATTTAGTAGTGGACAAGTATGGTTGGAGTTGATGGTCTCAAAGGTCTTCCAACCTAATGATTTCATGATTATTTTCCTACTCTTCAGCAATTCTAAATTAAAATTAAAAATTGGAGCCCACTCCAAGTCAACGTCTTGATAACTGACACTGAATTAAAGCATAACTTTACCTGGAAAACAAAAATCCATGTATTAAGTGCTGATCACCTAACCTTGAAGCAGAACAAAAATCTGGTGAGGAATATGCAACCCTCAATTGGAGCACAGGACTGTCATGTAATTTGTCATCTGGTCCTGTAGTCAAGTTACAGTGTGAACAGCAAAATTAGCAGAAAAGCTTGAAGGATCAGTGTCCTCAGTACATTAGTAGTTCCTCTTTTGCTGTAAAGAGACTTTAAATGAGGGAGAAAAGTCTTTCTCCACTCAGACCTTCAGATTTGAAATTAGGATGGCTGGATGAACTCTGGTGTGGACAATTTTCTTTAGTTATGCTGGAGAACTCTATCTTTCAAAAGTTCCTCAAATACTATAAGGAGTTGGCTTTCTGCACAGATTCCTAGCTGACAGAACACCTGTGGAACTCATGGAAGCTATGGGGTAGGAGAAGCCTGGGCAGTGTGGCACAAACCTAAAGTGGCATCTTGAAAACTGTCAATAAGACAAAGCCACGAGCAAAATGTTGCGTTAGGCAGTGAGACAACAGCTCCATAAAGGGCTGAACCTGGGAGAAGCAGTAGGAGGGAATTCAAAATCAGGAAGAAGAAAGCATGCACACAAGCTGGGCCACCAGGAAAGGTATGGAGAATAGGTGAAGAAAGACATAAACTATGACTAGAGAACAAAATGCTCATATGCTAATTATGTGATAATGATTAAGGCAACATTCCAAAGCATAACTAAGTAGCAGCAGTTGCGCTTAATTGGAAGCCTGCAATTAGATATGAAGCCAAATAGAAGAGAGCACTAGGAGGAGAGAAAGATGCAGACTGGAGAGGGAGGGGAACTGCTAAAACTCTCCTGGCAACAGAACTACGCTGGATGGTTCTCCACCGCAGAGAATTCTAAATAAGACCAGTTTGGTACTCAAAAGATTAGAAGAACTTCCTGTACCCGCAGGTGAGAGAGGCTGGTGATGCACCTGTGCTTTGCTGGAAAGCACTTCAGGTAGTGCTGACAGGACACCATAACAAAAAGCTTTTAAAGAGAAGAAATGAACCTGACAGAAAATAATTGAGTTTGTTCCATCAGTAATATTCACCGTGCACGGGTCAGTTGACTGCTAGAACTTCTGTGATTGAAACAGAAGCTGTCTGAGAATATCTACATTAACTTGAAAATTACTTGTCACGTAGAGTTTTTTGCCACTTTCTTGCAGGTGAATAACTTGAATTTTTCCAGATGAGGTGTTACTGCAATAAACAGCAGGGATTTTTAGTAACATTGGAAGGATAAATATTATTTAGGCATGTAACATATTCTGTGTTGCAGTTTGAAAGCCTTCTACCCCGGGGCAAGCATTTTTCTATTACCTGTTTTATTACTCCTTTCAGTTATTTCAATTGACTACTTTTGCAAGTGCTTTGCAAGTGCTTTGGTCATAGGCTCTTACACAGGTAGGTGCTGTCTTTTTGACGTGGATATGTACATTGCCTTGTGCAACTAGGATGATGTCCTGTACTGGAAACTTCAGTACAGCACATGTGAAACAATACTTATATCATATTTAAATGAAAAATCTATCACCTTTGCAGAATAAATGCAAATGGAAACATGTAGGCGTGTAAAGCCTTCCCTTCTGCTTTTGAAAAACTGTTAGAAGGGAAATAATGCTACCTGCTTGGGTTAATTACACTTTCAAAATGTCTTTGTATTTCAGTTGTTGTTAACCCCTGAACGGACACTTGCTACTGGTGGTTTACTGCTAGCAGAGGACTAGTGCTTTTTAGCATTATCCACTCTGAGCAATGGATAAATCCTACTTCTGAATACGTTGTATATATCACTGACTATTATAAATCATACCTGTCAAGTTTTATGATGCCTTTTTCAGAGGTACTGGCTTGACTACAAATCTGTTTCTTCCTTATTTAATTATACAGCTGTGGATGTTGATACTCCTTGACAATTCTACCTCCTGCTTTTCACCCCAACTGAATCTGCATATGCTAAAAAAGGCTTAGAGCCCAAAAGAAAGAAGAGAAACGCTTAATCTCTTGAAAAATCAGTATTTCTAGCTAATTAAAAAGGATCTGAAGAAGGTCACATTAGCTGTCTTTCACTGCAAGTTACATCTGAAAATGACGGTTATTTAAGGAGTCACCAAGAGATTGACAGATCCTCCCATTTGGAATGGTTGATTTTATTCTAACTTGGTTTTCCTGCAGGATGCAGTAAGAACCATAGCAGGTACAAATGAGACTTTTTTTTCTTTTGTTCATTGTTTTGAAAATATGTTTTTAGCCAGTTCCATGATTCCAGGGTGTGTCTTTGATTTGTCTGAGTTTCAGTGCTAAACTGGGGCAGATTTTAGGCTCTTTGGGATGGCTGTTGCAGCTAACAGATGTAAGTGATTTCTCTAGTCAGATTATTAAACATTGCAGCAGAGTGAGGAACAAGCCAGTAGGAGCCACAGCGGTCAAGAGACTGCATGGAAGAGAATTTATGCTGGTGTTTGGTTTATGTATTGACCCTCTTCTATCGACAGAGAGCTAAAACTCCCAGAATCAGTACCTGAAATTGCAGGGCTTAGTCTGGATCTAACTTCTGGTATTTGGTTTTTATGCTTTAATTAATGGATTGCATTTCAGATTTGATGACTCTGCAGATCTTAGTAAGGGCACAGATTTGGAAGCTACTGCCAGCTCTCATTTCTGTCCCCACCCTCTCATTGATTTTGCCACTGAGATCTAAAGTAAGAAACTACAAAAGACAGAAACTGTTATTCCCCATAGAATGAGAAGTCTGTAATGTGTACATCTATAACAGGCTCAGATGTTCCTACTGAGGAGTAATTTGTGGATTGGCTGCTGGTTGCTTTCTCTGTTTGTGCCAGGAAACTTATTTCACAAAGCAGTTGAATGAAACTTTCATGGAGTTGCTTTAACCCAGAGAAGCAAGAGAGAATTAAGTGAGACTGTAAGAGAAACATTGGCACAAATTCCAAATACAAAACTTTATCATTGTGAGATACTTCTGTAATTAAGAAATCTGACCACCTGAATGGTACTAAAAATATGTAGTTACACGCAATGTCTTTTTGGCAAATAAGACTTGGCTTAATCATGTGTATAATGTTTTATTTATACAATTACCCAATTTTATTTAAGCTTGACATTAAGGCACAGATAATGAAAGATTTGATTAAATTATATCTTTTGGATTTGCACAAAAAGCCTAAACTATTTTGCAAAAATCAAACATTTTCTTCAGTATACGGAGTAAAATGTTTAAAGCACTCTAACAGTACAAAAAGTCTAATGAACAGGATGATACAATAAATAAGCAATAGAGTGATCCAATAACTATACATTAGTAAGTGGGACCTCATCCAAAGATAACTTAAATGTATAACTTATTGTATGATGTTATTCACCTGCTTTCTTGGTCTTTGAATCATCAGGCTCTTAATGTTTTCAGAAAGAATATATAAATTAAATCAGCTTAACATCACAAATATTGCATAATAGAAGCATTTTCATCTGATTAGGCATCAGTTTATTGCCAAAAAGCTGTATTTTGTCTTCTGGCATCGACCAGCAGCTTCTCGTTTTCTTAATTAGAAAAATATTTTTCCATGATAGTGCTAGTCTTGTTGAATTAGCTTCAGGGGTTTTGTTTGTTTGCTTTTTCTTCAATCTGAACCGTTCAGTTTGTCCTTTTCAGTATAAGCAACTGAAAGGATTTCATGCAGCATTTTCATGAGTGTGGTCTACTTTCTGACTAATTTCACCCATATATCTTTGACTTCTTGCTGTGTCCAATGAACCAGTCGTGCAATGCCCACTGCCTTCCTCTCATCGTCTTTCGTTAGATGGAGTTGTGCAAATAAGAATACCTGAAATTCTTCTACCGATGAAGCTCTTTTCCTAGATTTTGTGGTCCTTCGCTGATCCATAAAGCATCTGAGTCACTCAGCAGTCTTTGTGCAGGCAGATTCCTACCAGAGTCAGGGGCCTCATGAAGTTACTTGTGTCACAATAGATCACTGCTAGATCAGCTTTATGTTTGTGTGCGATCGAAGATCACAGCTCTGAGAAGCTGCACTTTATCACGAATCATCCTACTGTTAATCACAGCAATACAGATGCTAATAAAATCTGTGTGTATTTATAACTGTTTATCATGCTAGTAAAACTTCTGTGTCCCTCTCATACCATGTAGTCTTTCAAAGGTAATGCTAACTTGTATATAGCCTGTACAAAATCTTCATGCGTAATCCTTTCCCATAAAGGTCTAGAGAATCTTACTTTTATTTTGTGTTTTGGTTTTTTGTTTGTTTGGGTTTTTTAATTAAAACTGTTCCTTAAGGGTTTTTGTTTGGACACTTTTTGCTATGTATAGGAAATTCAAATTTACTATATTTCAAGATTTGCACTGAAAATCTTAGTGTTGACATTAGCCAAAATCAATATTGTTTAACTATGAGGAAAAAGTGAAGAAGGACAATATACAAATACTTCAATGATCTCAGAAGTCAAAGAATCATGGCAAAACCCAATTGGAACGGACAAGAAGAACTAATTCAGCTCATCCTCATGCTGCAAGGTAAGACTAACTGTTTCTGTAGTATCTCTGGCAAGTGCTTGTCCAGCCTGCCCTTGAAGACATCCAATAATGGAGATTCCACAGCCCTTTCCGTTGTTCAGTCCTGCAATGTTCTGCTCTAGTACTCAGCCTTGCTACCTCTTGCTCCTATGCAGTGAGTGTGAAAACCAGATTTGATTCCTTTTACATGTTCTTTTCATATGACCAAATCCCTCTGTACTCCCCAGCTTGTCGCTTTTGGCTCCTGCTCTGCTGGTGACCCCCCTCTAAGCACACTGCACTTTTTATTTTTCTCAGGAGTGGCCTGCTTAGCCATCTGTTCCTTAACCCACGTTTCTAGAATGGGTTATTGGTGTGTAAATACAGAATTCACGCATTCGTGGTTATTATTTATGGCAGTCGTTGCACCTAAGTTTGAGACCCTGAAGAGACTGTTATTAGTCTGGGCAGTGTCTGAACCTTAGAAATGAAAGCTCTTCACAGGGAACTTATGGGTATAAACTGGAGAGGGGCAGATTTAGACTAGACATAAGGAGGAATTTCTTCACCATGAGGGTGCTGAGGCCCTGGCCCAGGTTGCCCAGGGAAGCTGTGGCTGCCCCATCCCTGGAGGTGTTCAAGGCCAGGCTGGATGGGGCTTGGAGCTCCTGATCCCATGGGAGGTGTCCCTGCCCATGGCAGGGGAGTTGGAACTGGATGATCTTTAAGGTCCCTTCCAACCCAAATTATTCTATGATTCTATGAACTTCAGGCCTGTGAGTTAATTTTTTAATTAAAAAACCCACGCAGGGTAACATCTTTCTAATAGATGACTTAAAAAAGGCGGATATGAAGTAAAATTGACTTTTCTATTCTTTCTAAATGCAAAAAGAAATATTTCAGTTTTGTAGCTTAATAATGTAATAAGCGTTGCACAAAAAGCAGCAGAAGCAGAGCTGTAGCAAGCTCTGGCATGTGTAACAACTACAACTGTTTGGATCCTTGGTTATACAGATGATGTTTGCTGGCCTTTGCCACCCACAGTATTTTTACTTCTGCTGCTATCAGGGCTACAGCCACATTTCTGTTGTTATGAAAACATATCCTTAATGTCAGCTATAAAACTCTCTAACTTTTCTAAAAACACACTTTCACACACGATTTATTCTTTTTTAAATTCCAATGTAAAGTGAAGCAATTAATGCTGCCAGCCAATTTTTGCAGTCCTGGAGAAAACTCACAAACCTAAAAAATGTCTTCTGTTAAATTTACTGACTGTTTGGTTGGGAAAGTCCTAAAAGAAAAGGGACCAAATATTTACTTTTTTGTTTAACATTCTAAGAAAATGGGTGCAACGCTTTTCAAACTGTTGTTCCCTCGCAGGCAGCAACAAACAGTTCAGTGGATGTTTAATATTTAAAAGAACGTTACGGGGATTGTAGCAAATGCTGCCACTGGAGAGTTCAATACAGCATCACGAGATGGTGACACATCCAAGAGTAAACACTAACAAGCTGTTTTCGAAATAAGAATAACCTTCTCCCACCCCCCCTTGGTTGTATATTTGGATTTTGCTTAGAATTGCAGAATCTTGAGTTATGAAAACACAGGCAGCTGTGTGTGTTTTTGGTTTTATTTAAACTTATCGTAGACTTCATTTTCACAGGTACTCAAGTATCGTCCTGATGCGCATTAGGTAAGGGAGAATGATGCAAAGGGGTGGGTTGTTGTTAAATGCCTGAGAAGAGACGCCATGTAGTTCTCCCAGCGCACAAGAAAAATGCTATAGTGTATTACCACAGACCTCCGTGCACTTCATCCTGTAAGGAAAAGAGAATTCGTGTGCTGGAAAGCTTAAGAAAGCAGGATTTGGCTTTTTCTGCCTCATCCCCATCCAATACATCAATATAGATTAACATAATGATTATACTATTTAAAATAATCAATTCATGGTTGGTTTTTTTAAGCAACAATTGGTAATCTAAGCAATGATCATCTGTCTTTGAGAAAGATTTATGTTTTCCTGCTTTTCTCTAAAACCAGGGGGCTACAGTGTTATACTTACACAACACAATTACTATTGCCTATAATCATGATTTTATTGTAATACTCCAAGAAAAACATGGGGAAGGAAACATTCTTCAATTTCTTTGAATGTGGTGCAGCTGGCAAATGATTTTTTTTTTTAATTTTTTTTTTTTCTGGATGAAAATGTTATTAAGAATTTGTTTTGGGCAGCCTGAAACAACAACTGCCTTTAGATGGTGTTAAATCCTACTTAGAGAAAATTATCCTTTTGAGGAAAAAAAGGACTTATTTGCTGAAATGGAAAGAAGCTGCTTGAATGACAGCAGTGATTTTAGATAAGCAAACTTTGTGAGAATACAACAAACATGCTGGAACTACTAATCAAAATATTAACCAGTATGCAGTGTTTTATTCTGGATAGCCCGTTCACCTGGAAGAGCAGTTCTCTTCAAATCAAATAATTTTTGCCTCTTAATGTTTTGTTTACAGTATAGAGATGTTATCTATGTTATAAAAAGTGACAGCTAGTTAACTGTTTTGAGATACTTAAAGAAAATGCATTACCTACATAGAAAATACTTTGAGAAAAATATTTTCAGCCAATTCATGCTAACAAGAGTTATCAGTTCCCTTATTCAAAGAAGAAATGAGAGGTTGGAAAAGGAAGAAATTCACCTTTTCAAACTGCAGTGCTTTTAAGTGCTGCCAAATGCAAGACAGACCTGTCTGTCACAATGTGGGGATAACTTCTAAAAATCAGAGTAGAAGTCAATCTCTGTGAATTGGATAAAGCTTGTGTAGACTGAGCCACGGCTCCTTTCAGATGCTGAAATAAGCTATACAATGGGAGAGCCAGCTTTGAGTCTGCATTGCAGATACTGACACCCACAGCCTTTGAATTCATGAGATGTAACTAGTGGAAAGAAATGAGTTTTGAACTCCCTTTCTTGCCTATGAACTGTTGTGTTGATTTAACTCTTAGTCCTGGGTGTTTGTGTTTTGAACTGTGGGAAAGTGGCTTTGGTTGCAGCCAGTTCAGCCTTAGAATGGGGAGGGAAAGGCTGATAGAGCAGCTGAGGGCACAGTCCCTGGTTTAGGAAGATGACTGAAGAATCCAGGCAGAGGTTGTTGAACAGGGATGCATAAGTCCTAAAGGCCAGGTGAATAACATGGAGTGGTTCTCCATCAAATGTTGGGAGTGTAGTTATCAGCAGGGACAACTTCTTCACCCTGTATTATATTTTGTCCTTATACAGTAACTAGTGAGAGAGGACTTTGTTCACTAAGTCCTTGACCTTCCTGCTGAGTGTAAGCACTGCAAGAGTTTCTAAGCAGAGCACCAATGTGTTGCTTTGCTAGTGAATATATCAAACTTAGTCTAAGAGTTAGTGAAAGAACTTCCCAGTGCTCTGGTCCTGCCCAAGGCCAGCTTAATAGGTTTAGGAATGACGTTTTCATCACCAAAGTGATGAAAGACCCTCAAAACTCCATTTTTGGATATGGGCTCACAATTCTACATTGGAAATAAGATTCTATAATGAAAAGGCAGTAAACTGTCTTTAGAGATGACCTCTGTATGTGTGAAACTGCTTCTGCTTTAGAGCTCTGTGAGTAAATAACTTAAAATTGTTACAAAAATAACTGTGCTGTTACAAAGGTGTGCATTAAGAAGGTGGCAAGTTGGCACAGACTCATGTTCTGGTTCCTTGTTGGGGTGCAAATCTAATCAAATTGCACCTACGTGCATCTGAGTAGTTCCAAGACAGCAGATAGTTGCCCTGGGTGTTACCTGTAGCAAAGGACAGATGAAGTAGTTTACAGAACTGTAGCGGGTTTTTTTTTTTTGTAAGTGAATTAAATCAAATCTGTCCTACAACTCCTTGCCTTGGGTGTCCATACTAGGCAGAAATGTTAGCACTAAAAATTCACTAAAAAAAGTCAATGGATTTATCAGCTGTAACCACTTTGCTAGTAATTTCTATCACTGACTGAGAAATAGCTTGACCAAGGAGTCATTTTGGTTCAGAATATTTATTGGTGTCTTAGAAGAGACTGTGATATTGGAGAAATTTTACAAAATCTTTTAGATTTATTCTCAAAATAGTTCTAAGATGTTTGTTAAAACATTTCAATCCCAATTATGCACCCGTTCTCTTGTGGGAAGTGAATGATTCCAGTGAAAACAAAGGAAGAAAACTGTATTACAGATTGTTTGTCTTCTGCAGTGTAAAACATTCTTTACAGGATTATTCTCTTCTCTTGTATTTACATAGTTAGCAATAAAGATATTTAACTTCAGGTTATTTTTCATTTTGTGGTAAACGTTGACTACAGCATTTGCTAATTTTCTGTTTCAGTAACATAATCATCCCCGATGAACACGAGGTGAACAAGGAAAGCTGTAACTGAAAGTTAAGTTTAATTGGCCCATGATAGATCACACATTCCCGTGAAAGGGCTGCAGCTGATGTCGCCAGCATATAAGGACTGATCTTTCTTTTTGTTAGATCTTTGCTTCTGACAGCACACACCCATCCCACCCCACAGAGGGAAGGGGAGGCCAGGGCTGAGGGGAAGAGAGAGCAGCCTGGGACATATATTTTCCCCGTGCTGTTTGCAAGCTTGTGATGGTTCCTACAGATCACCAGGCTTTCTGTTCTTCTGAGGGGACTCATTCTACCTCCCAGGCCTTTTTGCTGCTTAAGTGGGATGTAAAATCTAGAGGCCTTTCATGTCCCCCCAGTTCTGTAACACGGGAGTCGCAGCTTTCTCCTTCCTCGCTCCCTCAGGTGTGTTGTGGAGAGGCCTCTCCAGTGGTCTTAGCACAGGCAGCCCAGTTACCCAGCATAGGCAACCTTTTGTGCTTTTATTGATGTGTAAGTACTCTAAATGAACATTATTTCATCTGCAGGTTCAAGAGCAACCCACTGTCTTTGTCTTCCTAAGGCTGGATCAGTTCCTCTGGTCCACGCTCAAGATGCTCCGTGCTGCCGCCGCTCTGCAGTGGGAGCGGTGTGACTTCTCAGATCAGGTTTCCAGAGGATCACAGGAATAAATTCAGAATTTGTTTCTGCAAATAATCTCTGATATCTGCTTGCAATTTGCTGTTTCCACAAAAATTTTTGGCAGTGAACATGTTTGCTTGGATTCTCACAATTGTTTTGGTAAGCATATTCTTTCCCTTGACAGGCCCCTCTTGGCAAATATTTCAAATTCCTGTCCTTCTCTTTTTATGCTTGAGCTTTCCTCAGGATTTTTTAGCTGAAACTCTGTTTCTGAGGCTGGCTCTACTTGTCAGAGCCTGATGCAGAGTTCTGAAGATTTATGCAGAATTTCTCCACTTCCTTTTGGATATGGAGGAGTTTGTGGCTAACAGTAATGAGGGAAGCAAGCAAAAGTCTGGCTGGTTATAACTAAGTGGGAAACTAAATTTCTGTAGGAACTGAAATTGAAAATATTCAAAATCATCTTTTAGAACCTAAATCAGGATTACAAAACAAATATGCATTTTATTTCAATATCGACATTTTGTAATATTCAACTTCGATAACGTTGAAGCATTTGTGCAGTATGGATGTCTTCAATTTTCTGCAATTAACTTTGATCTCCTCAGTCCTTGGACTCTGCAGTCCCATCTGCTTGCCAGTCAACTGCAAGAGTTAGTTAACAACCATAAGCTTTGGAAGTTCAGTACACACCCGGGGAGCTAACTGGGTGAGTCAAGTGCACAGCTACTACCAAACATGCTGGGCTTCCAGCTATATAATCTCCACATAAAGTGGCCATGGAAAACTGTTTCATCCTAAAAGTTATAACCAACTCTAGCCAAGGGTTTGGTGCAGAACCTGTGATTAAGCAGTAGACAAGTAAGAGGGTCAGTATACTGGAAGGAATAGAGCTAGGAAAAGGAACCAGGGAAACACAGGCTGACGTAGGTACCTGAAGAGATCATAGAATCATAGAATAGTTTGGGTTGGAAGGGACCTTGAAGATCATCAAATTCCAACCCCCATGCCATGG
This sequence comes from Phaenicophaeus curvirostris, assembly GCF_032191515.1. NCBI lineage: Eukaryota > Metazoa > Chordata > Aves > Cuculiformes > Cuculidae > Phaenicophaeus > Phaenicophaeus curvirostris. Next base: position 12,453,526 of record NC_091408.1, on the reverse strand, counting down.
GCAGGGACACCTCCCACTAGATCAGGCTGCCCAAGGCCCATCCAACCTGGCCTTGAACACCTCCAGGGATGGGGCAGCCACAGCTTCCCTGGGCAACCTGGGCCAGGGCCTCATTACCCCACGGTGAAGAAATTCCTCCTTATGTCTAGTCTAAATCTGCCCCTCTCCAGTTTATACCCATTGCCCCTCATCCTATCACCACAAGCCTTTGTGAACAGTCCCTCCCCAGCTTTCCTGTAGCCCCTTCAGCCACTGGAAGGTCACTACAAAGTCTCCTCGGAGCCTTCTCTTCTCCAGGCTGAACAACCTGGGTTGACATGGGTTCAAGAGCCATTAACTGGATGAGTGAGGAGGGAAAGTTAACTAAAAGCCAAAAGGTAAATCATAGAGGGGCAGTGGCATGCATGGAAATAGAGTGCAGGGTCACTTTTCTACAGGTCAGTATCATATGCATCCAGTGATTTTAGACAGGGAATGTTTTGCAGCATCTGGGGCTGAAAATCTAATCTATTGACAACTTTTGGCAAAAAAAAACCCAGGTAAATAAAAGACCACGGATTTTGCTGAGGTATTGGCTTGATCTGATTCAGATTTTCAGTTTCTGATCTTGTCAGCATCACCTATAAATGTCTCGTGAGGATAAAGGGGTTGATGTGGAAATGCAGAGGAGAGATAAATAGGAATAGAAAGCTTATCAAATTCTGTTTAAAATATTACTGTTTCAGTTAATTTCACTGAAAATAAAAAAGAACTTGGAGGGAACTGAAAACAAGATTTTACCATAGAGAAGCAGATTAAATGAAGAATATCAACTTGTTCTAGCTGCTGTTTTTATTTTGCATATGAAATGGTGGTGGGTAATATTTGTGACACAGTTCAGAATGTTATTGGGAGGCTCTTATAAAAATACTCAAATGTAATTTTTTTTATTAAAAAAAGAAAGTTAAGTGGCAACCATAGAAGTGTTTTCCTAATTTTTTTCTACTGGTTATGTTGTGCAACTTTGAGAAAATCAGTGAACTGGTTAATGCCTCAGTTTCCTTTTCTCGATAGACACATAGTAAAATTAATCCCTCAAGAGTGACATGTGATTTAAATCAGTATTTTTTAAAGGTCGTGCTTCTTTAGACAGAAATACAGTCTGCTGCTTTAATAACTGGATCCTAACTTCCTTTCAAAAAGTTTTGTCTAAAACCCATTTTATTTTTTTTTAAGCATTTAAATTGTGAACACTTGTTCTGGCTTTGATTCTTCTTTAGTGTGCAGATTGCTAAGAGCAACCGACGCTTTTATCTGTTTGCTGAAGCACACTGACTTGTTTCCACTTGTTCCTAGCTGGCTGGTGTTAGGACCCAGAAAAAGAGACAGCAGCAATGTGATATAAATAGAGTACCAGAATGGGACAAAGTTTGAGAAGAAAGCATGACATCACTCAGACTTGCTCTCCACCCAAAAAGATCTGGGATGGAGGTGCAAATGTGAGCTGGGCAAGCAAGGAGTTAGCAAATCTATTTCAGCTCAGTTTCTGAGGAAAGAGCGAGAGTTATAAGTCCGATGTGCTATAAGGAAGTACATTTTCTTGCTAGCAGAACTAAAACTGGCTTCAGATCTCTGACAACGTGAAAGTAGTTGAAGGGAAAAGACAACGATAGGAAGAAAGTGGAAAACAAGATCTTTTCTTTTTGGCACAGCTTGTAACAGAAGTATTTGACTTCTTTCCATGGAACAGTACAGCTTCTGGATCTGATGCACGTTTCTTTTAATTTTCCTCCAATCATGGTAATTTATTTACAGTTAAATGAAGAGATCAAAGTGTGAAGCAAGCGAATACTACTTAAAGGGTCTGGAAGGATATTTTACCGTCACTGAAGGAACAGACTTTCCGAACCTGCATGGAATATGACCCTTTTAATACAAAAAGTAGCAAAGGAAAACTTATGATTGAAATCTTACGGGAGTTTGATTTCAGTTGTACTTTTGCCCTTAAACAGACCATGGAGAATTTATTCTCTCTGCTCTGTTGTCATTATTCTTTGCTGATTTTATTTCAGTACAAATATCAGGTAATGTTCTGAGTATGATCAGTATCGCGATACATTTGGATTCCTCTTATATTTGTTTGCCTCACTGTGTCTCATTATGTACTGTTTTATATGCAGGTGTATGGAAACTATTCCCAGTTACCCAAACACCCAGGTAAGGAATGTTCTGTTTACATTTTATGACAATATACTTAAATATTTATTTGGTTTTTTTGGTTTGTATTTTGAAGTTCCTTAGTAGCTGCAAAGGAAGTGTGATTCAACATTTCAATGTCAGCTCTGTATTAAAAATGTAATAAAATCTAAAGTATCAGACTATCCCAGTCTTTTTAAATTCAGTGACCTACCTCCTAAATGTTCTGCATAGAAATACATTTGTGAAAAAAATGGCTTGTACTTGATATGTAGAAAATTCTTATACGCACAGTTTGCTTATTACTTTTTTTGAGCACGAGTTTCTGAACCAGATCTCTACACAGACCGCTTGGGTTTTTGTTTTTTTTCAATGCCTTCTTGTTTAGCATTTTCAATTCAATGATTTACAGTTAGATATGCCAGCTTGTATACTTTGCGGTACTTTGGCATGGCTTCAAGTCATCTACCCTCCTCCCAACTTCATGCTTAAATTTAAATCCATTATGGAGCATATTAAGGACCTCTCAGCTATGGTCAATGTAGAAAAAACTTACTCAAAGCTTATTTGAGGTCTGTGTGTGCAACAGCAGAGTTCTTCTGTTTTATATAAATAGTTTAACCTCAAGCCTCATGGTGGTGTGCAAGTACAATTTTACTGCTTTACCAATGCATGCGTTGCTTTGTGCTTTGAAGTTTTAACCATATGTAATTATTTTCGAGTAAAATACAGAGCAGTGTAGAAAAGCCATGTTGTCTGCTATCGCAGCAGCTTCAGCCTGATTAGTTTCATTTGTTCGACGTTCACTCAAAACCAAAGAAATATAGCCTCATTTTCTATAGATGAGGATCACTGGCTTCTAGCTGATGGAACAATAGGGGGAAAAAAGCCTCCCACAATAAGGAGGCAAGTTACACAACATTTATTTTGTAGTACAGTTTGTGTGTGTGTAAGCATAACTGTAAGCGATGTTTTCTGGATTTGAATTAGACTGTAAACAGGTCCAGTGATTGTATTCTCAACACAGCACAGTTACGTACTGGAAGGATATCGCAAATATTTGTTGAATTCAAGGCAACAGGTATTTGTTTTCAGAGGTCTTCTCAGTGTGGATTGGCTGGAAGTAGGATAACAGGATGGCTTTATATAGTTCAGAACTGGCAGCTGGGAAAGCCACTGACATGTGGTGTGGCACGGCAGCTCACTTTGTGATGTATCTATTTCCCCTCTCACTTTTTTGTCCAGTTTTTCCCTGCTTCTTGGAATACAGCTTTTCCTTATGAGTTTGATACCAACTATGGCAATGCCTTTGTCACGGTGCTGCTACTGCTACCAGTAATAAAGTACTTGTGCCACATTGTGACACAGGATTTTTTGGCATCAAATAATTTTCTCATGGGATTTTTCTTTTCTGTTTTTTTTCTCTTTTTTCTTTTCCTACCACCACTCTTAACTTTAATTCTTCTTCTTTTTCTCTTAACGCAAAAGGGAGATGCTACTGGGACTAAGAGATATTTGTGTATATGCCCACTGTGGAATAGCAGGCACGTTCTGTATTCTGAGAAATGGAACTGATAGTTTGATGAAAATTGGATGGAGGTACATTAGGACAGGTAGCCTATGTGGATGCTTTTAATGCCGTAGCAATTTATAATTTTAATTTCATTTGGAGCGACCAGAATATGTTTTTCAAGAACTCAGCACATACCCAGATTTAGTTTGTGGAAATGTGAAAAAACTTGTTCCTATATGCCATTTCCTCAGTTTGCTTTGCCATTCTCAGCTTAGTTGAGTTTGGTTTGCCTGGAATTTTCAGATTTGTTTTTGTACATGCCTATTCTGTGCTCATATTATGTTGGCAGTAGCTTTCTCATTTTATTAGCAGTTGTACCTTTCTTCGTATCTTTCGAATATTCAAAGAGAACCTATAGGCATCATCCATTTCTCTAAACATCCCCAACTTTTCTCTTTATGTTTATCCTCTCTCTCTGTGGGAAAACCTCTAGGACAACTGTAAGCATTTCTAGTTGGGTAGAACAATAATAGATCCTGGTCAATTATGAATCATTTGTTAGATAACTTTGGTAGAGTTGAGTTTGGAAGCAAGTCTGAGTAGTCTGTGTATCCTCACAAGATGCTGAGCATCTTTTAGTTCTGTGCTCTCAAATCCACAATTGCTTGTTGTGGTGTTCAGCAATTTTATCAGCTTTGCACTCTTATTAAAAAAACTTAGGATACTTTCTCTCTGTGTCACAGCTCTGAAACTATAAAATGAGGATGGAGGACATCAGACTGATCTCCACTGTGTGGGCTTGGTGCTTTAAGGATGCAAATAAAAATTTTGCATCTTCATATCCATGAAAAAGAAAGCTTGTTTGTATTCCAGTATGTTAGAATGATGGAATAATTATCAAGTGGGCAAGCTGTTTTGATCTGGAGAGTAAAGGAAGGTGTGTAATAGCCTGTAAATGTCAAAGGACACTGCTTGTGATTTGTTTTAATTTGCACACTAGGTGTAGGGAGCTTTTATATGGTGTATGACAGCTGAGGTGTTTTTTAACGAACTTCTATCAGCTTCGCACCTCAGGTTCTTGAAAGATTGCTGGGAATGAAAAATGATTATAGGGCAAAGAACTACAGATATGGTGTAATACAAATACTCTCTCTCTCTGTCCCTGTCGTCTGCTGTGTCATTTCCCCTCACCCCAAAGAGAAGATTACCTCAAGTAGGATGATATGCCATGATGCTGAACAAAACACATTCTCATTTGCATTCACAATAAAATGCCTGTATATCTCCATGAACCTTCTAATTTTTTCCTAGATACAGGGGATTATAAATTTATTTCAGTACAGCTGGTTGAATTAATTATTTTGAGAATGAAGGGTTTCTTGCAGATAACAAGATAATAAGAAATTACAGTTCATGTGTGCCTACATTATTAATGATCTACCCGTAAAATAGGTTGTCATTTTAATGCAAAATTTGATTGGTTTGGGCAGCGCACTTCTGGTCAGGTTTGAGTAGTCACATCTCCCAAAACCTGTTCAAACTCATCAATTAGACTATGCAGATATATCTTCCAATGGAAACTAGCAGATGTTTTGTTTTTGTCAGCCTGTCTACCTGTTGTTAAGGCAAACATTTAGGAAAACAAAATGTTCTCATCAGGAGATGAGTTTTGGTTTTGGTGTAGTGGAGGTTCTGAAGGAATAGCTAATGCTGTATGGGGAGGTGTGAAGTATTCCATAAGTTGCTTAGTATCCTGGAACCCCTTTTCTTGAGAAAGTTCGAATTCCTCTTGTTGAAGGAAGTTCTGCTGTATGATTCCATTAAGGTGAGAGTTATCTGGAGGCATGAGCAGTAGAATGCTATAGGGGCTAAACATTCCCCTGTTGCATTCCTTTCTCAATGCTTTGTACTATCCTCCACGTGTGTAAAATCTTGAAATGACTCCTGAGTGACTCCTCAATTGTTACTTCAGTGAATGCTGCCTGATACACTAGCAGAGATTTAGTCACTGTACTTAAAACGTGAAACAACAATAAAAATCAGTTGAGTTTTAAAAACAGGGTTTCTGCAGTTACCAATCAGATATGTGGCTTTAACCTACTCTGTCATTTTCATTTCTGATCTTGGTTATGTGCTCTGCTTGATTTGCATAAAATATCTAGCTTTACTTAACCTATTGACCTCCTTTATTGTTCTCTTTGTGGAGGCTTGTCACACTCCTTGTTGGTCCTCACTTTAATAACCTTTTCATCTGTGTTTCTTGAAAGGGTTCGAAGTTCTTGCATCAGCTTCCCATTACTGGCCATTGGAAGATGTGGAAGGAATTCATGAGTTTCGGGATACGAATGGAGGTAGACAAAGGATTCATTGACAAAAGCAATAACATAAGTATTTGTGGCAGTCTGTGAGTAGAAAGGAGCCGGGGAAGTGAAAGGGTTAGCTTTTGTACCACAGCAGCTGAGATTTTTTTCAGTTAATGTTTTTGCAGTGCTCCTATGTCCAAATGATACTGTGTTTGTGAACTGATTTTTATGGAGTATTCTCAGACATTTTATGGCCTGTCTATGCATTGTTAAGGTTATAAAGAGAAAAAGTTTATGATCCAAAGCGTGATTGAAATGACATTGTTATTAGTTGGTTTGGTACATGCATAACATGCACTTACATGCTCAATGAGTGAGATCTTTGGCTGTGCCAGCAGTGAAGATTCTTCTCCTTTTTGCTTTTTGGAAGTAGTTCATTGCCCAAATTCTTCACACACTTTTGAAAATTGCATGTAGTATCTATAGAAAGAGAAGTGTAGCTCTTATCTGAATACTTCTTACTCACTTTTATCTGCTTTTAGCTATTTCCTTAAAAACAGTATTGTAGGATTGGTTCAAATTCTTTTTCCATCTGGGCAAGATCAAGAGAGGTTTGGTAGGGCAAAACTCTTTCATTTGAAAGAGTCAGTTGTCAGGACTGCAGGATCTCAGAGTGAATTGTATTAAAAAGCAGCCTGGTTGGATTAAGCAGTTTTCTAGTTCTGATGTTTCCCATCAGGACCAAAAGAGTTGGTGGGATCTTCCCAGGGATGTGCAGGTGACGTAATTAATGGAGCATTGACCAAACCACTATATCCCATTGAGCATTATAGGCTTGAAGGGCCATTCCTTTCAGATGACATTTTCAGCTATGCTCTGCTTCCTTCTGAGGCTCAAAGGTCCCGTAGTAATTTTCATGTGGACTGTTCTTCCTCTTCTGACATTTTAGCCGATTCCTGGTTGGGCTGATGTATATTCCTTGGGATTTCTCACACTGTGACTGACTGTCTTGATAGTTGAGCTAAACTGGTTTGTACTGGTACAGGGGGTAGCTGTTGTGGTTCTACTGGTGACTGTAATATCTTTATCCAGAAAAATCACTGCAGAAGATTAAATTAGGAGTTAGAGACCTTTACATGACAAATATTACAGAACTGCAAAGTTATTGCTATTTGTTACATAAAAATAGCAACATCAATCCCTGTTCTTAAGTGGGGAAAAATCCATAAATATCTAAAACCTTTTATTCCAGAGGTGTTCAAGTCATCTTCAGCTTAAACTAAGAAACTTGGTGGAAAGATGGGTCAAAAGGAATTAAATCAACTGACCAGAACTAAATTGGGGCAATATTGTGCTCTCTTTAGAGACTGATGGCAGCATTTCCATTGACTGGAACAGAACCATAATTTGGCTTATGAAATTTAATGTATGAGTTCTCAATACTGGATTAAAGTAATTTTCTGATACTGGACTTAACGTAGTTTCAAGAAGAGTAAAGCACTCCAAATCTAGCACTTTTTTGGCACTCATGTTACAAAGATTTTATTTTGAAAGTGCTTGACAAAATATATAAAATATGGCCCTTGGAAAAATGACAACAGATATTAGATTGTTTTTCAAATTATGTTAAACTACATTATTGTGGCAAAATTCAGAAATCTTTTCAGAAGTATCTTGGAAGAGTTAAAGCAGAATGAATATATTAAGTTCCTGATCCTACAAGCCTTCTCTTACAGGAACAGGACTGGCTGAGATGAGCAATCTCCTTTGACTCCTATTATGATGTTTTGTTAAATAACTTTATAAATGAGACAGCTGCGTGACTTTGCTGAAAAAAGTTTGGAGAACTTCGCCTCGTTATGATTTGCAGAGGATGCCAGTAGGCACAGGTTTTTTCCTCTGCAGTGTAATTCTGACAGTGTTAAATTCTTTCCTTAATGTTGTACCAAATCATTCACATTCTTTCAGTTGCTTATATTGTGTCTTATAATACACAGACACCATTACAGCTGCCTCCAGAAGAAGTTTTATGTATCTATCTTATATTTGACTTAGATATATAAACAAAAGTTTTCTTTATAGTTGTAATCTAATGCAGGTGACAACTTGCTTGTTTTTGGTACCATTCCGATTACTCAACTCTTCTGTTTATTGTTAGTCTTTCTTGTTTTTCCACTTATCATATCATGCAATTATTTTCATTCCATGTTTCTCCTCCTAAGTCCTTGAAGCATCATAATCTGTCTGTCATGTTAATCCATTTTATTTGTTGAAGTCATTGTGTGTGAAGCCAGATTTATATCTCTCAATGTGTTTGTGTTGTACAAGAGTGTCAGCAAATTATTTTTTTGGTTATCTCAGCAGTAGAAGCAATTGAAGGGAAAATATCAAATTAAAATATAGCAAATAAAAAATAGATGTGGCCATGCTTAGGTTTTTCATCTGACACCTTGTTTTCTATGCAGTTTTCTGAAGGTTTTTGTGTGCGTGTTGTGGATTATATATTTTTTTAAGAGCGTTTGCCTTTCCCTTCTGTGAGCTCAATTGGTCTAAATCCCAAATCAGTGCATCTCTATTTACTCTCACAAGCATTCCATCATGCTCTCTTTGCCTGCCCAGGGTAAATAATTACACTGTGCACAATACTTGTAATTTATCAAAACAAGAAAAAAATAAAAAGAGAATAATTTTTTTTGTCAGATATAAAAAAAAAAAAATTCTGACATTTAGATGGAATTTATTGTGTTTTAATTTGTGCCCATTGCCTCTTATCTGTTTACTGGATACAGCTGAGGAGAGTCTGGCACAATCTTTACGACTCCCGTTGGGTGTTTATACACAGTGATAAGATCCCTGAGCTCTCTCTTCTGCAGGCAGAGCAGTCCCTTCGTTCTCAGCCGTTTGCTGGACTTGCTCCGGTATGTCCGTGTCTCTCTTGTACTCAGGAGCTCAGAGCTGGATGCTTGAATCGCCCATAGCTTTTACACCAGTATAATGACTTTTGTTATAATTGCAGAGTCCCTTACTACCACGATTATATCTCTGAGCCCTTCATTTCCAGTTGTATTTTTTTTTGTAGTTTTTTTTTCTCCTCAGCTACTGTAAGGAAAACAGATTGTTTTAGTGAGAGGATATTTACTTACCTTGTGTGGGTAAAGAATGCAATGTTCACGTGCATACAAGTTCTTGGGAGAAGTAGTTGTATGATAATGTTAAAAGCCAGACTGACATCTGTGATTTGTGCTATGTTGAGAGATATGAACTGGTTAATTCATTACCGATTGTGTATATTCATTGTTTTGCTTATTTTCTTTTGTTGTTCCACCCAGCTCTAAGAATCCACAACTTCACTGTGCTTCCTTCCCATAACTCTACCTTTGTATATACCAATGACTCTGCCTACTCTAACTTCTCTGCAACTGTAGGTGAGGATTTACATATTTTTTGTTCTGCATTTGTCAAGCTTGGATGGTTCTTGTAACGTTGGAGTCAAAGTTAACACTGAGTTTGGGTTCAAGTGGTCATGTGGTAAAGGTCTGATCCTTATGTTGGCTTACATTACTGAAAAAAGCACTCCTGCAATGTTACCTGAATTACTCTGAACTGGTGGGAGAGGCATCCCCATGCTAAGCTCCCCATGGGAAAATGCGCCCCAGAGGTCCTCCAAAACCTAAAATATTTGTAGTTAGCTTTAAGAAAACGGAGATGATGTTTCAGAGGAACATATAAGAACAAACAGTTGATTTTTTTCTTGTTTTTCAAGGTTAAAGGGGAAAAGAAACCATCTGGTTTTCAACATTTCATAGTATTTTTTAAAAGATGCGTTAAAGAAGACAAATGCAAGCAAATTTGCAAACCCTTGGAAGTAAGATTTTATCAGTCACGACATCCTCAATTAACATGTTTTCTTTAAAACAAATCTGCATATGGATTTCCTTTTAATGATTTATATCTCTATTTCACATCAAAGCACTAGGTGATAGAAGGAAGAACAGACAATGACAGCTCTCCAGGCAGAAACCTGACAGACTGGAAACTAGTTACATCTATACCAGCACAAGCTTCAAGTCATTTAATTTAAGTTACTAGGATTTATGCTTGTGCAGGTGCAATTGAAGTGTGACCTCCTGTCCACTCTACAATTACATATTAACTCACTAGTTGTTGGAAAATCTGGCCTAAGGAGAAGCATGGAAATGGTAGAACTGTCATTTAGGCTGCTCAGATACTAGGAGGTTTATATTAGAATACTAAACCCAGAATTTTTCTACTCTCCAACAGTAAAAGTGTGCTGGCAAATGTGAACTCTATTAATAATGAACTTCAAATGACCCTAATTCCTTTCAGTCCTCACTTATCTACTTTATAGGCCATTTACATAGTTCTTGCATAATAAGATGTATTCAATATGAACATTAAAAAGAATGACATCAATGGCAAAGGAAATGCTATGGAAACAGAAATGCATTACCTTATGGGATTTATTCTGGCTAGATTAACTTAGAATTCAAGTGCCTAAAGAAAGCTTTGAAATGTTTGCTTCATTCCATAATGCACACTCACAATTTTAAAAGAAACTAAATTTTATCTGTCGATTGCAGACAGAATGTGACAGCTTCTTCCTCAAAAGGAGGGGAAGATGCTTGAAAACTGTGATATATCTGTTGAGATTTGGAATGAACTAAGGAAATATGTGGCTGTATGTTTACTGAGGGCTACACGGTGCTGTTACGGTTTCCTTGAGGGCTTTTACCCTACAGGTGGGACAGCACTGCGACTACTGTCCTCACACCTGCTGGTTGTCTACGATTTGAAAACAAGATGCCCTTCTGCCCGTGCCCTGTTGCATAAAGAGATGAACAATCTTGAAACAATGACTACAGTGTTCATGGTTATCCCTCCAGTCCCTAGCACTGACTGTGCATCCTTGGCATGATCTGTGCTGTGTTCCGCTCTGCAAAACGCTTTGTTATGTCAGATAGATACACAGTGATAAATACAGAAAGAAATCCCTTAAGTTCCACCCTTTATGTGTTTTAGACCATTTGTGCCTTCATTGTTTCCCTTCTGATCACACTGGATTTTCAAATATCAAGCATCGCTGGCAATATCTGTACCTCAGACCAGGAAAAGACTATACTCTCACTGCTGCCGTTTCCCTCGGAGCAACTCCTCTCCTGGCACTTTTTCAGGAGAATTGTACAGAAGGGTCTTAAAAGCAAATCTTTACAATCCTTGCAGTAATGACATTACAAAACAATAGTATTAATTTGAAATTCCAAACCGAACAATTATGTTTTGTCTGCTCAGAAACAGACGATAGAATATTCTGTGT